>NC_091469.1:269660879-269970879 GCF_036971445.1 Narcine bancroftii | reverse complement strand
ACAATAGATGGCTTTACAGTCGGGTATTGTGGCCACCTGAAAGCAGCTTGTGAGAGTGTGGGTGCAATTCAGGAAACATTTTGACTTCACGGTTTTTCTCTCTCAAGTCCTATTCTATCCAATTATCTTTTCCCACCTTCTTTGCAAGATTTTGCTTTTCATGAATGGCACAGATTAGGTATTGAACATGTCCCCATCTTGAAAAGTAAACAGATGATAGTTATAATAAGCAAGTCAAGACAATGGAATGCTCAATCGGTTGGGTAACATCTTGGAGGGAAGCTATGGATTTAACAGTGTTGAATGACCTGAAATTTTAACTGTGTTCCTTTCAATGCAGACATCGGCTTCCCTGCTACATATTCATCATATTTTTTGTTTCTATTTCTGATTTCCAGAATTGAGAGCATTTTGCTTATGCAGTAACATGCTATTCCTTGCATCTGATGAAATGGTGCAGCCGAGATAGGTAAACTGGTTGACCGTTTTGAGTTTTGTGTGCCCGATGGAGATGTGGGGGGGCTGGTAGTCATGGTGGGGAGCTGGCTGATGGAGGACCTCAGTTTTCTTCAGGCTGACTTCCAGGCCAAACATTTTGGCAGTTTCCGCAAAGCAGGACGTCAAGCGCTGAAGAGCTGGCTCTGAATGGGCAACTAAAGCGGCATCATCTGCAAAGAGTAGTTCACGGACAAGTTTCTCTTGTGTCTTGGTGTGAGCTTGCAGGCGCCTCAGATTGAAGAGACTGCCATCCGTGCGGTACCGGATGTAAACAGCGTCTTCATTGTTGGGGTCTTTCATGGCTTGGTTCAGCATCATGCTGAAGAAGATTGAAAAGAGTGTTGGTGCGAGAACACAGCCTTGCTTCACTCCATTGTTAATGGAGAAGGGTTCAGAGAGCTCATTGCTGTATCTGACCCGACCTTGTTGGTTTTCGTGCAGTTGGATAATGAGATAGACAACAGACTCGCCAAGGCAAATAGCGCCTTTGGAAGACTACACAAAAGAGTCTGGAAAAACAACCAACTGAAAAACCTCACAAAGATAAGCGTATACAGAGCCGTTGTCATACCCACACTCCTGTTCGGCTCCGAATCATGGGTCCTCTACCGGCACCACCTACGGCTCCTAGAACGCTTCCACCAGCGTTGTCTCCACTCCATCCTCAACATCCATTGGAGCGCTTTCATCCCTAACGTCGAAGTACTTGAGATGGCAGAGGTCGACAGCATCGAGTCCACGCTGCTGAAGATCCAGCTGCGCTGGATGGGTCACGTCTCCAGAATGGAGGACCATCGCCTTCCCAAGATCGTGTTATATGGCGAGCTCTCCACTGGCCACCGTGACAGAGGTGCACCAAAGAAAAGGTACAAGGACTGCCTAAAGAAATTTCTTGGTGCCTGCCACATTGACCACCGCCAGTGGGCTGATAACGCCTCAAACCGTGCATCTTGGCGCCTCACAGTTTGGCGGGCAGCAACCTCCTTTGAAGAAGACCGCAGAGCCCACCTCACTGACAAAAGGCAAAGGAGGAAAAACCCAACACCCAACCCCAACCAACCAATTTTCCCTTGCAACCGCTGCAATCGTGTCTGCCTGTCCCGCATCGGACTTGTCAGCCACAAACGAGCCTGCAGCTGACGTGGACTTTTTACCCCCTCCATAAATCTTCGTCCGCGAAGCCAAGCCAAAGAACATGCTATTTGTCTGCACAAGTTTGATATTTCCTTTATAATTAGCAATCTAATTTTGTTGACTTTTTCCTTGAACTTATGAATTACAAACTTGGAAACAAAGCTGGAAATCTTGAGCTTTGCTTGGTCTTTGTTAATCATGTTATATTCATGTTTGAAGGAGGAATAAAAAGACACACTTTACGGAACAAGGAACTCACCAAATCATTGGGCAATTCGTGCCAAACTATAGTCACACAGAAGATAGCAGTAACCTGGAAATCTGATTCCCGACTTCACATTGATCACTGGGACATGGAAGTACAAAGCTGTATTCCCCTTGAGAAGATTACTTACAGTCTTAGGAATAGATATAGTATGTCCGTTGAAATTTGGCAACCTTATTTAGATTACTTAAATCCCCAGATTGTATAATTTATTTTGATATTTCTCAATTAGTAGACTCCTTATTAGAAATTTAATACTTTTAAAATGATGCAACTCTGAGATGTCAAACCTTGCTTCTGCTGCTTTTTCATTTCTATTTTCCTTATTTTAATCTCCCTCTATTCCCTGCTGTCTGTCCCCTTTTCTTTCAAATCTGGAAGAGGGACTCTCCTTTTTATTTTTTTTAGATCTTATCAATGTTTTTCTGATTTTATATTCAATGTATTATTATGATATTAATTGAGCCCCTATACTCTGTATTTCTGAAAACATTCCAAAAAGCAGCTCTATCACACATAGAAAAAAATATGCGTGCTCCTAACCTCAGGATTGTAAAGAAAGTTTATTTTTGCTGTCTCTCTGAAGCTTAATCATTACTGCAAGTGAAGAAAAACAGCTACTACTTCTGCACAGCAAGACACAATAATCAATAATGAGGTACCGAGAAAACAATGTTTACCTTCTGCAGTAGAAGCGCAGCTGGGAAGACCCAAGCGAAATGTGCAAGTTGAATCATAGTTTACTGATGAACGATGGGGTCCAAAATGAATGAATTTACAGGCATCTTCTCTGGAGCCTATTATTAATGTGTGGCATGACATTAAATATTTAACATAAAATGGATAAAATATTCAGTTAGCCAAAAGGGTTACACCAGGCATGTTTGAAACTGGGAAATGCTGAACAGTAATTATTCTCCACAAATGGTTCACATTGACTTTCTTGCGTGTTTCAGTGTTGGGAAGCAACTTTGAACAATGGTTCCATGTGCACATTGTTACAAAAGTTGCAATTCCACTGAGGGATCACCTACTCTGAAACACATACAAATGTTTCAGCATTTTAGCTTTTGTTGCAAAGATTCATGTTGTACTGACAAAATCTGGAGATTACAGTGGGGGTGGGGGGGGGGGGGGGAAATCACTGGTTTAATCAGAAAAGTGGGAGAGAATGTTGAGTAAAGCAGCAAGCATAGCTAAAACTTGGATGGTAAAAGTTTTGACTCAGGATGGCACGCAAGCTAAAGGAAGCTGGCCAATACCATAACAAATGGATCAGATCAAAGTTCTCTAGCTCCGTCAAGGCTAGTCATAGAACTATAGAAACAGGAGGATGTCCAACTGGCCCTCATGCCAACATCAACTGAAATTGAGCCTCCAACTCTTGACCATACACTTTTTAGATTACGCAACCAAAATTATTCACTCACGCACTTTTCAAACATGATGAGGGTTTCTGCCTCAGGAAGTGAGTTTTAGGTTCCACTGCTCATTGCGTGAAAAAAAGTATTTACTCAACTCTAATCCTACTAAATTCTGTGCCCGTTTTCTTCTGAACTCTGTCTGAGAAATGTCTTTCCTCCTCACCATATCTTGATCACGTTATTTTTCACACTTCATTTAAAATCTCACCTGATGTCCTGCTCTCCAAAAGAAGAAAATCCCAGCAAGCTTATATCTTCGCATGAATAAAATTTGGCTGCATTCCTGTAAATCTCCTCTGTATAAACTTGTGCTTTTACATGCTACCCATCATGTGTGGTCCAGAACTGTAAACTTCACTTGCTCTGTGGTTTAATTGGAGTTTATGGTCAGTTCTGGCATAACATCACTGCTTTTGCACTGATGAAGTATCCGCTATATCCTCTTAACCCTCAGCTGCTGCTTTCAGGGATCATGCCTCCTCTTCTGAATGGTCCTGAAGTGAATTCTATTTGACATTTTTCTCCCTATCTACCATATACATTAGTGTCATTGTGCAAGACACTTTTCTACCCTAATGTCAAAACCAGTCAACGTACAAACATGAGTATTATTTAAAAATCTGAATCATGGCCAGACCACTGATATCCTCAACAACAAAAAAAGGGGAGGGTCCAGTTACTTATTTCTGTCAATATCCCTCCAATAACTAAAACTTAATTCAACAAAACCGCAGTGAACCATTGCTTTTTGCCAGAGTCAATTTTGCATTGAACTTTCTCTTGGATCCCATGGGCTTCAACTTTAAAAAAAAAATAACTGCAGGGTTTTTACAAAACAATGGCAGGCTGGTCCAGAAGGTTAGAGTGAATTGAATCCAGGGTGAACTATCCAAATGAACACAGAATTAGCTTGATGGTAGAAGACAGAGGGTGGTAATGGGCAGTTGTCGTTCAGATTGGAGGACTGGAATTAGTAATGCACTATGCAGATTAGTGCTGGCTCCACTGTTGTTTGTCATCTATATAAACAATTTGATTGACAATGCAATTAGCATGTTTAATAATTTTGTGAATGGCACCACAACTGATGGGATAACGGACAGGGAAGAAGGTTACAGCAGGATTTCAATAAACTGGGAAAGTGGATCAAAGGATGGAATGCAACTCTGGCAAGTGTTGCACTTTGGTAGATTAAACCAGGGCAGGATTTGCACAGTGAATGATAGGGGCCTAGAATGTGTTGTAGAACAGAAACTTTGGGGTTTAGGTACATCATTCATTAAAATGGTGACATAGTTAAACAGGGTAGTAAAGAAGGGATTTGGCATGCTTGTTTTCATTGGTCAGAGTATTCAGTACAGGAGCAGGGATATCATGTTAATACTGTACAGGATGCTGGAGAGATCACACATGGGGTTTTATGCCCAATTTTTGTCACACAACTCCAGGAAAGAGATCATTAAGCTGAAAAGTGTCCACCAATGATTCATGACATTACTGGGATTAGAAGACTCGAATTATAACCTCAATGGAAACTTGCATTTATCCATCATAATTTTTGTAAAAAAAAAATCAGAAGAAACGTAGATATAAAGTCAATAGTCATAGTCTTTCCCAAGGATAGGGGAATCTAAAACTAGAGAGCACAGATTTCAGGTGAGAGTGGAAAAATATAAATTTAAATTTTTAATTTAGACATACATACAGCACAATAACTGGCCCTTCTGACCCATGAGTCCATGCCGCCCAATTACACCCAAATGACCGACAACTCTGTAGGTTTTGAAGGGTGGGAGGAAACTGAAGCACCCAGAGGGAACCCACACAGACACAGGGAGAACGTACAAACTCCTTACAGACAGAGCTGGATTCGAACCCTGATCGCTGGCACTGTAACAGCATTGCGCTAACCACTATCCTAACCGTGCTGCCCTAAAGGGACCGGAGAAGTGCCACCTTCATTCTGAGGGTAATAGGGAAATGGAATGAGCTGCTAGAAGGGAGAGAGTCAGTGACAACTGAATTGTTACAATCTTATTTAGACAAGTAGATCAATAGGATAGGTTTAGAGGGAGACGAGCTGAATGCAGCCAAATTCGACTTGTTTGGTCAGCATGAACAAGTCAAGCCAAAGGGCTTGTTTCCATCATTTAGAACTCTGTGACTAATTAGCCAAGTCTGACATGGACTTCCTCTTTAATACTCCATATTACATTTCTGAAAGATGATTTAAACCAGCCTCCAGAGTTTTCTCAATATTTTGTTCATGCAGCCTTTAGTATTTTTCTCTCTTAATATTTTCTCTCTATTTTATTCAAGTTTCTCACCATTTAGTAGTGAGGTAAGAAGAAACCTTTTATTTGTTTATAGATTTGAAATTCACCACACTAAGGATGCTCTACTCAAGTTCAAGGCAGAGTTCTGTGATTCTTAAATATCCCATCACCACACCAAATAAAACTGTAATGGGATGAAGTTGAATAGTAACTGAGAAAATACATTAAAAATTTCCTTCCAAAAGTGATCCAATGCTAAACAGGAGGAAAACATATGAAATAAGGGAACAGCCCCATTGCAACATCTGTCACATACAGGGTCAATAGTAGGAAAAATCTTAGTTAATTTATCTTTAGATAAATGTGCTCTATGTACCATCTTGAATTGAATAAGTGAATGATCTGCACAAATGGAAGAGGAATGAGCCAATTTTGCACCCTTGGTCCATATATCCACAGAAAGAATAGTTTATGTCACTCTCCCAAGCATTCTTAATTTTATTCATAGAAACACAATGTATTTTAGAAATTAATCCTATTAAACCCTTCTGATAAGGATTTAACCAAAAAAATAAGTCAATAGATTCTTAAGTACTTGTAGTGTATGGGGATTGGATAACAGAGTAGATAATGCAATGATCACCGATGATCTGATTGAAAGTAACAGGCTTGAAGGTAAGTGTGAAGATTATCAATGGGAAATTATCCTGATGGCTATTTAAAAATCTAATTGTTTGGAGTTCATAATGTGCTATCAGCAGTCTAATTATCCTTTCCCTGCTCCTTTATTCTACCAATAAGTGTAGTTATTGATCATTCTAATGTAACATCCTTCCTTACAACTTCCTCAACCGACTGCCCCTTCTCCTATATTCTCTTTATATATCCACCTAATTTCTGAAACTTCTTGCAGTCATGTATACACTATTAAGCACTTATTTATTGCCATTATTTCCCACCTTCTTCCAAACTCACTTGAGTCCACTTTTTCCCCTTTCAGATTCTCATTTCATTGTCTTTCCTTTGGCTTGGCTTCGCGGACGAAGATTTATGGAGGGGGTAAAAAGTCCACGTCAGCTGCAGGCTCGTTTGTGGCTGACAAGTCCGATGCGGGACAGGCAGACACGATTGCAGCGGTTGCAGGGGAAAATTGGTTGGTTGGGGTTGGGTGTTGGGTTTTTCCTCCTTTGCCTTTTGTCAGTGAGGTAGGCTCTGCGGTCTTCTTCAAAGGAGGTTGCTGCCCGCCAAACTGTGAGGCGCCAAGATGCACGGTTTGAGGCGATATCAGCCCACTGGCGGTGGTCAATGTGGCAGGCACCAAGAGATTTCTTTAGGCAGTCCTTGTACCTTTTCTTTGGTGCACCTCTGTCACGGTGGCCAGTGGAGAGCTCGCCATATAACACGATCTTGGGAAGGCGATGGTCCTCCATTCTGGAGACGTGACCCATCCAGCGCAGCTGGATCTTCAGCAGTGTGGACTCGATGCTGTCGACCTCTGCCATCTCGAGTACTTCGACGTTAAGGATGTAAGCGCTCCAATGGATGTTGAGGATGGAGTGGAGACAACGCTGGTGGAAGCGTTCTAGGAGCCGTAGGTGGTGCCGGTAGAGGACCCATGATTCGGAGCCGAACAGGAGTGTGGGTATGACAACGGCTCTGTATACGCTTATCTTTGTGAGGTTTTTCAGTTGGTTGTTTTTCCAGACTCTTTTGTGTAGTCTTCCAAAGGCGCTATTTGCCTTGGCGAGTCTGTTGTCTATCTCATTGTCGATCCTTGCATCTGATGAAATGGTGCAGCCGAGATAGGTAAACTGGTTGACCGTTTTGAGTTTTGTGTGCCCGATGGAGATGTGGGGGGCTTTGGCAAATACTAGAGCGCATCGGATGTCCCCCAAAGTTCCTCAACATGATTATCCAACTGCACGAAAACCAACAAGGTCGGGTCAGATACAGCAATGAGCTCTCTGAACCCTTCTCCATTAACAATGGCGTGAAGCAAGGCTGTGTTCTCGCACCAACCCTCTTTTCAATCTTCTTCAGCATGATGCTGAACCAAGCCATGAAAGACCCCAACAATGAAGACGCTGTTTACATCGGTACCGCACGGATGGCAGTCTCTTCAATCTGAGGCGCCTGCAAGCTCACACCAAGACACAAGAGAAACTTGTCCGTGAACTACTCTTTGCAGACGATGCCGCTTTAGTTGCCCATTCAGAGCCAGCTCTTCAGCGCTTGACGTCCTGCTTTGCGGAAACTGCCAAAATGTTTGGCCTGGAAGTCAGCCTGAAGAAAACTGAGGTCCTCCATCAGTCAGCTCCCCACCATGATTACCAGCCCCCCCACATCTCCATCGGGCACACAAAACTCAAAACGGTCAACCATTTTACCATTTCATTGTAAAATTAATTTAAACCCTTTTTGCTCCTTCCATCTCTGTACACCATAGCTGCATATGCACTTAGATCTACAAATAAACATGCACAAACATGGGTTATTAAAAACAGAAGATAGCTTTTCTCTTCAAGCTAAATTTGAAGAACCTCCTCATAATATTGAGTTGATCGGTGTGAGAGTTGTTCATTAGATTGGAATTTGAGAGTCCAGCTGATGTTGGTGAGAATATTTGGGCTAAGAACATGATTATCTGTTATAGATTATGTAGAGAATAAGTACATTTTAGGTGCTAGAGCTACATACGTACTAGTTTATAATACCAGTCATACATATCTCCTGACACTTAATTCCATTGATTAATGAAACACACGTTGCTTTGTCATTCTATGCTTTAATTCAGTGCAAATAATTTTAAAACTAAATTTCTCACTTATCACCTTACAAAGTTCTCACCCTTACAAATGGCATGATGACTCCAAATACACCTTGTTGCCCATAAACCTCACTGACAAAAGACAAAGGAGGAAAAACCCAACGCCCAACCCTAACCAACCAATTTTCCCTTGCAACCGCTGCAACCGTGCCTGCCTGTCCCGCACCGGAATTGTCAGTCACCAACGAGCCTGCAGCAGACGTGGACATACCCCTCCATAAATCTTCATCTGCGAAGCCAAGCCAGAGAAAGGAAAAAGAAGACTTAACCTAGATCCTAGAGAATAAAAGTCAATGTTCCACACACCCCCCCCCAATTCAGGGGTAATTGTCACAAACCCATTTCCCTCCTGTACCCATTCTTACCAATAGAAATGGCATACTTTTCACAGTTCGGCGGGCAGCAACCTCCTTTGAAGAAGACCGCAGAGCCCACCTCACTGACAAAAGACAAAGGAGGAAAAACCCAACACCCAACCCCAACCAACCAATTTTCCCCTGCAACCGCTGCAACCGTGTCGGCCTGTCCCGCATCGGACTTGTCAGCCACAATCGAGCCTACAGCTGATGTGGACCTTTACCCCCTCCATAAATCTTCGTCCGCAAAGCCAAGCCAAAGAAGAACATTATGGAGGAGTGGGTTACTTTGCTCACTAGTTTAGATGCAAAGTCCCCAACTGCTGCCACAGATTGGACCAGCTAACTGATAATATAACAACGTAAATGCATTGTGCTCCACCTGGTCCAGTTCAAAACTGGTTAGCTGATATTGTCAAAAGGTGGTCAGGAACCATTTAAATCAATTTGTTTGGATCTCACATTGAGTCACAAGCACAAAAAGATTGAATTACATCAGACCAAGTTAAAAGCAAGTGAGGTTCCAGTTAATACCACCCAAGGGGCTTTTCATTCAATCCATGGCTGTGATAAGGAATGTTATGCAAAGCTATTAACATCTCGTTGAAATGATGCTGATCCTGAGTCTTGAAATGGATTTCCAGGAAGTCTCTCATTCTGCTGATAGACTTAAGTGTCTGGCATGGCAGAACATCACAGGCAAGACGTACAGAGCTGTTTACTCCAGGTCTTTTATAGGTTTACCCTCCTGCAGTTTTCATAGGGCAGGAATTAACATTTTCTTTTCCATTCATTACACTGGCCTCTTTTGTTCAATTATCACCATGAAGTCTATGCATCAAGAGTTTCTAAAACTAATGTGATTAGCATTTATTTGATGCTGTGAAATAGCTTTTAAAGCCAACAAACCTGATTTGCTTTTCGATGAAACACCATTGTCAACTGTTTTTTTTTTCTCTAGTGCCGCCACACAGAGAGACTCGGGATGGATTTAACGAAAACCTGAGAAGTCGATGTTAATGCCATCTGGTTGGTTGGAGGATGCTCAGACAGAATACAAAGTGTTGTCCCTCCAGTTTGCGGGTAGCCTCGGATTGGCAGTGCATGAAGCCAGGGATGGACACATTGGTGTGGAATTGAAATAGTTGGCCACTGGAGGGTCCCTGCTATTGTAGTGGTCAGATCGAAAGCACTCAATGAAACAGATGGAAGCTGTTGTCGTATTAATGCTCTCCATTATGAGTCATTTTAAAAAAGCCATCAACAACTTAAAACAAACACATCAACAGCTTGTGTGTTTTGGGAAATGTTATGACTTTGGAAAACACTTCTTACTTCTGCTGCATAGGGTTACGAATAAGCACATGAAAACAAGAGCTAAATGGGGAGTAAAACCTATTCCACGCCTGTAAAGTGGCTCTATCTCAGCTGCAAAACAAGCTCAATCGCTTCATTAAAACCATCAGCTTTCCTTGAGGCCCGACTTAATGAAAAGGTGAGAACAATGTCAATTTAATTGAATTACAAAGCATTTTTCACAGCCACAGCAGACCTTAATATAGCCCATCATTTGCTGACAAGTGTTTTTTTTTAATTTGAGGACATGGGAGTTATTGTTAAACAAACAAGCCATAGCTTATTCTGTTCCTTTCAGCTCTACCTTGCCAATACTATATGTCTCACTTCCAACTGAAGATCTTTGCCTATTGCTGTAACACTGGATTAATTATTTGCTGCCACAACTATCTATTGAAGACATCCATGCAAGGAGCTGCCTCAGGAAGGAAGGCAACTAACATCATCATGGATCCCCACCTGGTCACAGCCTCTTCCCTCTGCTACCTTTGGAGAGAAGGTACAGAAGCCTGATGACCAGCATCTCTCAGCTCAAGAACAGTTTCTTTCCAAAAGCTAGTTAAACAGGAGAGTCTGCAGATGCTGGGTTGAAAGCAATACCCAGAAGTGCTAGAGCACACATGTCAAACTCTGGCCCGCGGGCCAAATTTGGCCGCGATATAATTATATTTGGCCCGCAAGATCATTTCAAAAATGTATTAGAGGTGGCCCGCCCTGCAGCGAGAGCCGATGCTGTTTTTTGGTAATGTCACCCCCACCATCCTCCCCCTTCATTGCACATCCTTCCCCATTGTAACACGAGAAACTGTAACACGAGAAATCTGTCGATGTCATCAGCCAGCAAGCCAGTTGGAAGGCTCCCCGCACAACCAGTCACTTCTCCCACCTGTCGAGCGGTGTGGCGGATTGGCGAGCGCCTGTGATTTCCAGTCGGCGTGATGGGCATGGCCCCCGGGCAGCACGAGCCCCGCGCGACTGGCACCGGATGGCCCTTCCACAGCGCGAGTGCACTTTTCCCGGTCGCCACGGCCTTCAGCGCTTGCACCCGCGCAGACCCCAGGGACGGCTGGTTCAGCCCTGCACGTGAAGAGAGAGATGGTGGCTGTCCGCAAAGGCTGATCGGCAGCGCGCTGGGCCTGAGTGGGTGGGTAAGCAGGGGTGGGCAGAGGGTGTAGGTGAGGAGTAATGGGCAGGGGAAGTTATGGTGGTGCGAGGGGCAGTTAGAGGGAGGGATGAGTAGAAGGAGGGGTGGATAGGGAAGAGGTAAAAGAGGAGGGGCAGGGCGAGTAGGGGAGGGGTGATTAGAGGGTGAGAGACGGGTAGAGGGAGGAACAGGTTGAGGGGAGAGACAGTAGAGGGGCGTGTATAGGATGGGGTGGGTAGAGGCAGAGCAAATGGAGTGAGGGGTGAGTAGAGGTTGGGTAAAGGACTGGTCAGGTAGAGGGATGGTGGGTCGAGGGTGAATAGAGGCTTAGAGCCTGAGGAGTGAGCAGGAAATGCTGAGTCCTGATGCAGGCCAAAATGGACACAGCCTGTGAATGCTGACTACATCTCCACAGGGACCAAATGTTTCCCTTAGGTCAAAGGGTGAACTTGAGCTACCTACTCCTGACCTGTAACATTATCCTCCTAAAGTTATATCCTAAAGTTTAACATTACATATGTTGAAAGAAGAGAAAACATGCAGATGTTGTTGAAAATTTTCAATAAATATTTAGTTCGGCCCTTGACTTAGTCCAAGTTTTTAATTTTGGCCCTCCGTGAATTTGAGTTTGACACCCCTGTGCTAGAGAAACCCACCAAGTCATGCAGTATTGATACAGAGTACAAAACAAGCAGGCGCAAGTTAAAAGGTGTGGGGAGGGTGGAAAAGAGAAGAGGAGAGAGGAAGGGACATGGGGAGGAACCAAGGCTAATGGTTAATAGATCATAGGTGGTTGAAGAGAAAAGTAACAATGGGGAGATGGCAGCTCTCTGATAGATGCTATGGGGACCTTGAGTAAAGGAGACAGAGAGTGAGCTAGAGGAAAGGAGACAGAGAGTGATAGATAGACAGAGAGTGATAGATAGACAGAGAGGGAGAGAGGGAGAGAGGGAGAGAGGGAGAGAGGGAGAGAGGGAGAGAGGGAGAGAGGGAGAGAGGGAGAGAGGGAGAGAGGGAGAGAGGGAGAGAGGGAGAGAGGGAGAGAGGGAGAGAGGGAGAGAGGGAGAGAGGGAGAGAGGGAGAGAGGGAGAGAGGGAGAGAGGGAGAGAGGGAGAGAGGGAGAGAGGGAGAGAGGGAGAGAGGGAGAGAGGGAGAGAGGGAGAGAGGGAGAGAGGGAGAGAGGGAGAGAGGGAGAGAGGGAGAGAGGGAGAGAGGGAGAGAGGGAGAGAGGGAGAGAGGGAGAGAGGGAGAGAGGGAGAGAGTGTGACACTCAGGGGAGAAGTTTAATGAAAATTGGAGGTCAGTATTAATGCATCTGGTTGGAGAATACCCAGACAGAATATGAGGTGTTGTTCCTCCAACTTGTGGGTACCCTTGGTTAGGCAGTGCATGCCAGGAATGTTGGTGTGGGAATGGAGTGTGGAAGTGGAAATGAAGTGGTTAGCCATCGGAGGGTCCTTGCTATTGTACTGGGCAGAGCTGAGGTATTATCAAAACAATCTTCCAGTCTGCTTCCGATCCCACCAATGTAAAAGAGGCCACAACAGAGGCACTGGATACAGTAGATAACCTTGAAGATTCACAAGGTTATCTTGATTCTTTCACTTGGAAGATTATTTCACTTGGAAGGACTCTTTAGGGCCCCAAATGGTGGTGAGGGACATGGTATGGGCTGGTGTAGCATTTCTTGTGGGCACGGGGGTAGGTAACGAGGTGGCAATTACTGGGAAGGGATGAGTGGATAAGGGAAACCCAGAGGGAGCAGTTTCTATGATGAGGAGAGGGGAGGGGAAGACATGTCTGGTGGTGGGATCATGTGTAGGTGGCAGAAAATGGGAGGCTGATGGGGTGGTAGTTGAGGAGAAGGGGAATCCTATCCTTGTTGCATCTTGGGGCGGAGAAGGCCAGGGGAGATGTGTGGGAAATGGAGGAGATGTAGGTAAGGACTGATTTAATGCCGCGTTATTTGAAGGAGGACAACTCGGATGCTTCAGGATGGATGACCTCATCCTGGGAGCAGATGCAAAGGAGATGGAGGAATCAAGAGAAATCAATTGAATCCCACAAGAGATAAGGCGTGAAGAGGTGTAGTCAAGATAACTGTGAGAGAGGGTCAATTTGTAGAAAATATCTGCAGAGAATTTGTCTCCTGAGACAGGGACAGATAGATTGAGAAAGAAGAGAGCATTGCCAGAGAGGCCCAAGTGAATTTGAGGTTGGGTTGAAAGTTAACAGCAAAAAAGATGAGGTTCACAAGCTCATCATGTTTCTTAATAGGGTTCAGTTCAAGGGGTAAGTAAGGGAACTGTCACTTGGCCTCAGCAAAGTAGGGGTCAGTGCACCGCACCACAACAGCACCACCCTCGTTTGCGGGTTTTGATGGTGAGGTTAGGATTGATGAGCAGAGTGTGTATGGGGAGGGTGTGTTCTGAGGAAATAAGATTAGAATAAATGAGGGAAGTGGTGAAGTCTAGATGGTTAATATCCCGTGAACAGTTGGAAATAAAAAAAGATCCAGAGTGAGGTGTCCAAGAGGAGGAAGGAGGCTTAAGGTGAGAGAAGCAGTCCTCAGTGGGGCAGGGTGGAGAATCCTGGTGGAAGTAGTAGGCAGGTCGACAGCGGAAGAATTTGGCATCATGGCATGTGCGGAACTCTTTGATGTGTGAGTGACGGGGGATGAAGGTGTAGCCTCCTCCCCCCCAAGTGCTGTATCTCAGAGGGAAGATTGGAGGGGATGGTAAAGACCCAGCGGGAGGAGGTGGGGGGGGTTGTTGAGTGGGGAAGAAGAGTCGGGGATGGATGTACCTTCCCTTGTTACATTAATCGTGGACTGGTCTGACACAACAAAAGGACAATCAGCACGATTTCAAACTCATTAATTTTTCTTGAAATAGAATAACTGTGAATACTTATCATCTCTAATTTGTACTATCGTCTCCTTTTAACATATACTATTGAAGTTTTTTTAATGAATTGGACTGTTCAGCAAATAAGAATCTTGGTGCATATGTACAATATATGACAACAAACATCATTGTGACATGTCTCTGTGAGATTGGCAACCCTGACCAACGTAGAAATCAACAGTATTTACCTATTGCTCCCAACTGTTAAAAAAAAACCATGGATCAAAAATTAAATCTGATTATTCTACTTCAAAACCTGTGTTCCAAGGTTGAAATTAGGCAGGATTTTTTAAAAATCATTTGCATTCTCTGAAAATCTGTCAGGTGGATGGGGTACATGGACATCACCTTTGTAATGTATTAAGGGGGACAAATTATTTGATTAAAGGAATCTGGGGGGTGGGGGAAAGAAGTCTCCTTTTGGACGGCGAATCCTGGGAACACGGTCTGAAAATTAGACCCACATCCTCCAGGAACGAAGTTAAGAAACACTACTGACATAAGCATGAGAAAGGCCTGTATCTCTGCTCCACTGTTAGAAAAAGGTTACTTAGATTGAAAACTAATTTACCAAAAGATATTAAAGTAAAATGCAAAGAAAGGTTTTAAGTAGTTGAGTTGTACATTGGTATGATCTAAATGAATAAGAAAACAGATGGTCTGGTGTTTTTTTTAATGATGTGGATTCATTGCGATCCATCAAGGCACAAATGACAAACCAGTTGTCAGTTGGTATCTTCAAACTGACAATAACCCACACATCATATGAAATCTATTAGATTAATTGATCAACATCAACAAATCAAAGCCTAAATTATAAGTTGATAAGCAAGGAGGAGAGACAGGGAAGTAGAAGATCCGAGAAGAGAGCAAGAAAATGGGGGGAAAGTGGAACAGGGAAGTGAAAAGAGAGAAAAGTGGACCGAGGATTACAGCCAACAAGATTTATAAATGGGGGGGGGGGGGAGATAAAAAAACACAGTGGAGTGCTTTTTCAGACACATTTCCATCCAGAGTATTGGCTTAATGAAGGTCCATCAAATATCAAACGAGATCATCACAAGTTCTATCAAGCGCTTTAAAGTGCTAACTTAATTTTAACGAGTTTAAATTAATTGTGGGCCTTAAGTTCGGATCTTCTAAAACTGTTTGAAGCCGAAGTGCTAAAGATCCAACAATCGCAATAAACGTTCCACCGTTGAAAGAAAGGCAGGATCGACGCGACCCCGGGTTATAGCGCTTGAGCAACAGGAAAAAGCAGAAATAAATCCCTGGAACTTTGAACAAGCCCCTTTTATTTTCATGCAAAGCAAACTCCACACTAGATAGCGCAGGTTTGCTTGACCAGCACTCGTTAAAATGCGGCGAATTTTTACAATCCACTGAAAGCCTATCTAGATACAATCCAGTCTGGTAAAGTAAGCCGCAGGACACAAAACTGAGCAAATAATTAACTCCCAATTCACTGAGTGTATAACATGCATCTCAAATGCTCCATTCACAATTCTAACCAGGGAAGAAAGCAATAAATCTTGCAAGCGTATGTTCACTTACCGTAAGAGGTTTTTTAAACCCTCCTTGCTAGATCCACTCCTGAAGACTGCACTGGTCATGTCCTTCACTGTAAATCATGGAACCACAAAACAAAAGAAGAATTCTTCCCCTTGTTTCTTGATTAAAGTAGATGTGTCTCCTCTTGTACCGTGGCTGTTGGCTTAAAAGTTCAACGGATACCCTTCCTTTCAAAGAAAAATTGCAGGGTTCCTATTGTTGGGTGATGTTTTCTCCTTGGATTTTCTCGTGCAAACTGCAGTGTTAATCCCTTCAGCTCTCTGTGCAGTCCCGCAGTCAGAGCGGCTCAGTGACTCCACACTCGCTCATACTGCATGTGTTTCTCATTCAGCACTGCTAACATCGCTTCCCTCCCTCCCTTCACCCAAATCCACACACTCCAGAGGCCATGTGACCTTCCTGAAGGAAAGGGAGAGAGAGAAAAACTCGGGCAATACCACATTCCACCTAATATTGGGACAAAGGAAACTGGGTCTGATTTCACTCCTCCGAAATTAACCTTCTGACACTGGCTTTCTGAATGTTTCTTTTAGATCTGACCGTATTCTGTCAAATGCAGGAGGGGCATCATGAAAAAAAAAGTTTTGTGCAGTCATTTGTGATGAACTGGAATGTTACCTGCAAAGGTACTGAAAAGAAATACAATAGTATCTTTGAAAAGGCGATTAGATTTTAAAAAAACACTCAAGAGGGCTGCTGTGAAAGTGCAGGGGAGTGGGTCAAACTGGATAGTCTTTCAAAAAAAATTAACACAGACATCATGGGCTGTGGCCTCTTCTGTATGCTTCCATGATTTAAGGGGGGGAAAAAAGGTTCATTCGTTTCTATTTAAAATGTAATTTATTTTGAGCTGATTCTCTCTTGATAATAATCCAGGAATCATTTCACTCAGAGTATTTGTGGCGTTCATCTTGGGGGAGGGGAGAATGAGATCCAGGTACCATCATTTTTCAGCCTACACCAATATGATAGATATCTCTCAAACATACAGCATGGTAACAGGCCATTTCAGCCCACAAGTCTGTGCTGTCCAATTTACACTCAATTAACCTTCACCCCCCCCCCCAGTACGTTTTGAATATTGGAAGGGAACAAGACCCCCCCCCCAGTACGTTTTGAATATTGGAAGGGAACAAGACCCCCCCCCCCCCCCCCAGGGAAAACCCATGCAAACATAAGGAGAACATACAAGCTCTTTACAGACAGCACAGGATTCAAACCCCTGTCCCGATTGTTGGAGCCATAAAGGTGTTGTGCTAGACACTACACCAACCATGTCCTCTCTGTCCACCATTCCCCTTTCTCTCTGCAACTTAAAAATGTCTTTCCAATTTCTATTTAGGAAATAGAAATGAGAAAAACAAGATTATGAGAGGCATAGATAAGGTAGACAGCCAGTGCCTTTTTCCAAGGGCAGGAGTAGCAAACACCAGAGGACATTTCTACAAAGTGAAGGGAGGTAAGTTTAGGGAAGAGATCAGTGGTAGTTTTTTTATATGGAGAGTTGTGGGTGCCTGGTATGCCTTACCAGGAGTGATGGTGGAGGCTGAAACATTAGGGGCATAATACCTGGAACACCTGGGCAGTAAAGATGCATTCATCAGGACACTCTTTATCTACTACAGTTTGGCATTTAACACCATCATCTCCTCAAAAGTGATCAGCAAACTCCAAGACCTGGAACTCAACACTCCGCTGTGCAATTGGATTATGGATTTCCTCACCTCCAGACCACAATCATTGAGGATTGGTAAGTACATCTTCTCCACAATCTCCATCAGTACAGGAGCATCACAGGGCTGCATTCGTAGCCCCCTGCTTGACTCACTTTATAATTACAACGGTGTGGCTCAGTATGACAATAACACCATCTATACATTTGACGATGATACCACGGAAGAGAGTTGCATAAAGAAAAGTGTTAGTATACAGCAGGGAGACTGAAAAATTGGCTGAATGGTGCAATATCACCAGACTTGCACACAATGTCACAATTACTTCAGGAAGGGAAAGCCAGAGGTATACAATCCAGCGATCATTGGGGGCTCAGAGAGGGGGGAGGTGGGGGGGGAGAGGGTGAGCAAATTTAAGTACTTGGGAGTCACTATCTCAGGGGATCTTTCCTGGACCCTGGCATCAAGTAGAAAGCACGCCAGTGCCTCTACTTTCCCAGGAGTTAACTAAGGTTTGGTATGATATCAGAAACCATGGCAAATTTCTACGGAAGTGTGGTGGAAAGTGTGCTGACCGGCTGCATCATTGTCTGGTATGGGAACACCAATACCCCTGAGCATAAAGTCCTCAAAAAGGTAGTGGCCAGGACATGACAGGCAAACCACTTCCCACTATTGAGAACCTCGACAGGAAACACTGGCGTCGGAGAGCAGCAGCAATTATCAAAGATCCACACCACCAAATGCACACTCTGCTCTCACTGCTGCCATTAGGAAAGAAGTATAGGTGCCTCAAGATCACGCCACCAATTTCGGAAAAAGCTGCTACCCCTCCACCATCAAGGACAAACTCAATCAGGGACACATTTAAGCACTCTTAACCATATAACCATATAACAATTTACGGAGCGGAAACAGGCCATGTTGGCCTTTCGAGTCCGCACCGGTTCACTGATTTTGTGCACCATCTGGAAATTGTTAACTTGGGGGCATCAAAGGCTGCAAGCTGGTATGAAATCTTACTTGTGTTCTTTTTTGAATTTTTATTCTCTCTGTATTTCACAGTCAGTTTGTTTACATTCATTATCTGTTTACAATTCTTTACTTGTTTACATGTATACTCTGTGCATAGTTATTTTGTACTACCAATAAGTGGTAATCCTGCAGAAAAAAAGAATCTCAGGGTTGTATGTGATGTCATGTATCTATTCTGACAATAAATCTGAAATTTGAAATATGAATCTGATTTAAGAGACTTAAAGGCACATGAATGAAAGAAAGATAAAAGATAGGAAGGGCTTTTTTTTGTTAGGAATATATAGGTCAGCACAGCATTAAGGATGAAGGGCCTGTGCTTTGCTGTAGTGCTCTTTTGTCAAAAGGGAATACTTGGCAATTTTCCACATTTTGATGGGCAGAAGTCAGAGTTGTAATTGTAGAGAAACTGTTTGGCACGGATTGCAGTGAGTTCTGGAGAAGAGGTCTTCAGTGAGATTGACCTCAGTGATGGTGGGGATCTTAGGAGGAAATGGAGGTGGGCCATCTCTTCAGGCTGCACATGGTGGCAAATGCATCAACCTTTCCTTGAGTACCTAGGTATTGTCCCATTGATAAGGATGGGAATGCAAATATAAACCTCTGCCTCCCTTTATCTGTTTAATGTTCCATCACGTCCATCCATTCTGTTGGTGGTGAGAAGTCTGTTTCACATCTGTTCCCAGCTGTTTTTGCTGCATAGACGTGAGCACAGAAACGAGCCCTTCAGCCTGGCACACCTGTACAGAACTTCTTGTCATCTACATTAATTCCATTTGCTTACATCTCGTCCATGTTACTCTCTACCTTGCCAATTTAAATATTTGACTTATACATTAATTGTATCTGGCTCCACCCCCTCCCCTGGCAGTGAGTTCCAGATATCAACCATATTTTAAAAAATCCCCTCAAATACCCTTTAAAAAACTTGATTCTCACCTTTAACCTCTGCTCCTGTTGTCGATACCTTGGTGTTACCATCTATCCTCCCTGTGCCATTTCAAATTTTATACAGATCCATCAGGTCAATCCACAGACTACCTCATTCCAGGAAAAACAGGCCCAGCCTCTCCAGTCTCTCCCCTTTAACTAGAATCTTCCAGTCCAGACAACTTCCTGGAGAATTTGCTCTGCACAAGCAGACTTCATACAATTTGCCAAAGGTAGTGATTTATAAAGATGCAAGGCAACATTCCAACTTTGATATTTTATCAAGGAAAACATGTTATATACTTGATTCACCACTCTCTCTACCTGTTGACATATTCAGGAACCGTGGACATAAAACCCGGGATCTCTCCTTTCATCAACATTGCTTAGTACCCTCAAATTTGTTGTGTATGCCCTTCCCCTATTTGATTTCAAAGAATGCATCACCTTACACTTGAGATTAAATTCTATCTGGCAATTGTGGTGCTACCACTATGAATACAGATGTACTGTATGGGCTGGCCTGACCCCCCTAGATTTATGGCTCCTCTCTCCTAGATATCCCCATAAAAGCTGTTACGCCCAAGCCGCTCCCTCAGTACCTGCCTTGGAACCCGGCCAGCAACACGCAAGCTGTGCTGACACTTTAAGGTGATTAAAGCCTATCAATCATGATTCTCCATCTGATTGTGGTTGATTGGTAGTACATCAACGCTCCACCAACTGTTCCAACCAATCTCTACTATGTTGTAGCCAACCTCGCTATCTACAAATCAAGCCTCTTCCACTCACATCCAAGTCATTGATATATATATTTTACAAACAGCAGGGTGCCAGCACTGATCACTGTGGTACACCACTGCCAATCAGAAAAGCATCCTGCAATCACCAGATTCATTTTGGATCCAAAAAATTAGCTCACCTTAGACCCCATGTGCCTTTTCCTTCAGGGCCACCATGCCATGCAGGACCTTGTCAACTTGCTGGCAAGATCTCCAGTAGGTTACTTTGATTTCTTCATGATTTGAACAGAATAGAATGGGTTGTCCTCCTATATTCAATCCAAAAGATCCAGTCAAAGCAAAGTCACCTTCGGTGCAGTTAAACCCAGGGAATACCAACAACACTCCCTCTAAATCTCACAAATGAGGATCTCAATCTGTATGCATTTTTCGCAAACAGCTTTAGAGTGGCCCTCAACACTGTTTCAATTTCATTAAAAGATGGTAGATTCATTTATAGCACTGAGTCTGCACTACTGTGGTGAACTATCAGGACAGAATTACAGTTCATACAAAAGAACAAGAGGAAAAGGTCTACCACATAGTAAGGGAGGTGCATATCCACAATATCCTCATTCACCAGATCCAGACAGCTAAGTAATTAAAGCACTCCATGAACCCTTTTACTGTGTGCCCGATAGGTCAGATACATGCTCACATCTTTCTCATCTCTCTCTCTCTCTCTCTCTCTCTCTTCTATCTGTAATTCTGCTCCCATGGAGTTGCCGATATGAAAATCGCCCGAAATACCACTTCATTCTGTATCACCTCCACTTTCCATGGTCTCAGACAGAACTTGAACAGCGGCACCCTTTCTTTGCCATGTCGGGTCTTTTTTTTTGTGCCAGACAGTTCTTTTTATCAGCTACTTTTGTTCCTTGAGCAACATTTTTATCAGCCAAAATTTACATGAGAAATTCTGATAACCTTTGTCAGAGCTCCAATATCATTTCTCCAAAGTTTTGCTTAGTTTGGAGTAAAACATGAAAGTCTGCAGACACTGTGATTGCAGTAAAAACAGTGTTGGAAGGGCTCAAGCCCGAAACGTAGGTTATGTACCTTTATCTTTACTATATAAAGTTTGACCTGCTGAGTTTCTCCAGCATTGTGTTTTTACTTAGTTTGATCTCTTTTCTGAATATTCAACATCTCCTAAATCTTGTATTGTTGGGTAATAATTAAAATATGCTACTCTACTCACCAGTAACACACAACTGTGGTACAGCAGTTCAGGCTTAGTTGTACAATTGTCCTTTAGATATGATTTTACTCAACTAAGTCTCTCTCATGAGCACCCAAAGGCAAATATAACATTTCACCTTTACCTTGAAAAAAACTAGCTTATCAGGCAACCAACATATCAAATAGTCAGGTGAATGCACACCAGGTTTTGTCCAATTAACATTTGAGCTTAGATCTAATTGGGAAATATCTCCAACCAGTGGATGAATGCCATTCATGCTAGTTTTCAAAGGAATTTTAAGTCCCCATTCACCACATTTTAGAGATAATGGACTGTTTACATCTTCATGCACTGAAAAGGCCGCCAGGGAACTGTGCTACAGGGTCATTTGGAGAGAATGCGACATTGTCTTCTGACATCTTTTAGAGGAGACTTTAAATATTTAAAGATTTGCCTTCTCATCTTGATGTAAAGAATCAGGTGGTAGTTTATAAAGAGGTCTAGGGGAGTGTCAGTCATTATTTATCTCTTATTCCAAAATAATTAGATCATTTGGACATGTGAATAGCTGGCATTTGTCTCCCCTATTTCCTCCCATATCAAAGAGTAAATATAAAGTTCAGTTGTCATAGTTCTACTAAGTAAATGGCGTCAGAAAGGCATCCAGAACTTCAGCAGAAAAGATCAAAGGAGTTTCCTCATAACAGGTCAATAAAGCATCAGTGCCACTGCGACTATCTGCAATATGTTTTGAAGGCTTAACTTGACAATAATATCAGTAAGGACATTAGTTCTTGTTCTCCCTGCTGCTGAAGGTTTGGGATCTTGTATGGAAGATCCAGGACTCTGATGGACAGAAATGAGAAGGCAGAAGTGACAATGATGTGCTTTTCAAAGATTTTATGTTGAGAAACTTGCAACATAAGCACAAGTACATTATTTTCTGCCTTTTAAATTGATTATTGCAGTCATCAATCACACACATAATCCTAAGATGAAAATAAAGATTCCTTTGTTAAGGATGGCAATATATTTTCCATGACTGAAGAGTGCAACAAATAATTAATCATCCATAATCAGTTTGCTTCTATAAAACACATCTAAACATTTACGTTCTGGAATTGAATTGCATGATAACATTTTAGAGGCATTTAAAAAAAAAGTAATTAATCAGTAATCTTTTCTTTCATTCAGTCAACAAATATAAATCAAAATTGTTCTAACATAAGAACATAGGAGCAGGAGTCGGCCAACTGGCCCATCGAGCCTGCTCCACCATTTAATAAGATCATTGACTCAACTCCACCAACCTACCTTTTCCCCATATCCCTTCATTCCTTTTTTTATTCGCCTCTCAGTTGTTTGTGAGATTGTGTTATGTACATAAAAACTGCCATATTTACTGCCTTCAACAAGTCAGTTCAATGTAAATCACTGGTTCCAAAACCCTTTGAGAATCTTTATAAAGCACAATATAACCAGCTGTTTCTTTCTTTGAAGGCACCTAAAGATTAATAGAGAGTCTTTGTATGTATGAAATACTGAGATGACCAGAAACAGAAAATTTATTATGTGAGGCCATGAGAATACAGTTTATACTCTCACTGAACAGTCAGTTTTTCCTACCCTCTTCTCTTCCTTCAGTGTCCTGCTGTGTATTATATCAGCTGCGATTTCATTAAATGGTGGAGCAAATTCCAGAGACTGCTTCTATTTCTGATATTCTTTTGTGTCACTCAGAGTTTCAGAAACCCTTCCCCAGGAGTGAATCTAGACAGGGGGTATTAGATGATGGCAGGGTAGCAGAATCATATGTAGCCATGTGACATGCTGGCAGATTTTCCCTTCCACTGGTCAGAGCATATTGATGCTAATGCAAAGGAGGAAATTTAAAGTAAAAAGTGCAAATTTATTGTTAGTGAACATACATAGCATCACATCCAACCCTGAGATTCATTTTCCTGCAAACCAGGCAGAATTACTGCATATTGGTGACTGTAAACTGCACTCAAGAAAAAGGCATGTATGCAAAAGAGAGAGATGTAAACAAACTGTACAGTACACAAAAATTAAATATTCGGTAATAAATAATGTGAAAAGTAGGAGTCCTTAAATGAGTCTCTGATTGAGTCTGTTGTTTAGGAGTCTGATGATGGAGGGGTAGCAACTGTTCCAGAACCTGGTGGTACAAGTCTTGTGGGACCTATACCTCTTTCCTGATGCCAGTAGCGAGAACAGAGCATGTCCTGGGTGGTGTGGATCCTTGACATCATACCTCCGCCAATTTCTGAGAAAGTAGAGGTGCTCATCTGCTTTCTTCACAATGTCATTAGTATGTTGGTTCTAGGAAAGGTCCTCTGAGATAGTGACTCCCAGGAATTTAAATTTGCTCATCCACTCCACATCTGATCCCTCCAATGATCAGTGGGTTATACACAGCACATTATGATGTCTGCCTGGACATCTCAAAGTTTATCCATAAAGTTACTTTCATCATGTAGACAAATAGAACAGGTACTTTCCCCATACTAATGTTTTACAAAATGAGTAGGTAGTTTGTTTTTGTTGTACTTTATTTGGAGAAATGTACCTTTAACTTTGGAAACTGGCATGTCTCACTTTTAAAATCTCTTTGAAAGAGAATCTCAGGACTGGGACTTCATTGGGGCTCCTTGTGGAATTCTGACAGCCACACCTTATTCAGATCAATTGTTGTCATCTGAATCCATTTTAGTGCCATACTAAGTTAATACAACAAAATGGGAGTTGGGATCTTTCAGATGGGAAGGGGAATTCTTTCAATGTTGAATCCCTCTAGCTGAGCCATTCTCATCAGGTGCTCTACTGTCCCACTGGGGGTCACAGCACATTTAAGTAATGTTTTCTTTTCACCTTGTGTAACATAAATATTTTTATGTTTTTTTTATGTGATCAGTAGGAGAGAAGCACAGAAGAAACCAAACTTGACTGCTTCAGAGTCCTGGGGGTGAGGGGCATCGCAAAAAAGAGGTGGAAAATGGCTGCTCTAGATTAATATTATTGCAACAGATAACTTGCTAGGTTAATTGATCTCAACTTTGTTCATGGGATCATGTGCAAAAATCAGGAGTCACTCTTCCATAATTTACTACCTTTTAAAGTATTTAATTATCTTAGTACTTAGTAAAGTACTTTCAGACACCTTGAACTAATGATGGCTGCTACAATGTAACCTCTTTCTATTTCTTAAAGTGGACATTGAAGAATATTTCTTTCAAAAATGAGGGCTTCATAGTTGTTAGTGACTTGACCTCACTGAAAATTTCCTAAATGTTCCCATCTTTTACTCTGGAACTCAATGTTTTCTAAATACTTCCCTGGATGATCATGTCCTCTTTGTAGGATCTGAGTCTGTCTAAAAATTCACTAATCCCCTTGAGACTATCCCTTTAACAGGAACTGAGCTGATCTAAAACTCCTCAATGAAAGGAGACTTTTACCAGAACAACTCTCTCCAAACCCCTGTGGCAGCCTCAGACTACACATTTCAGTAGATATATGCCAGGACTAAAAGTGTCTAATGAGATGAGAATGCTTCTTTAATAGACCCTAACAGCTTAAAAACACTAAAGTGACGAGCCCGAGTCTTTAATTAGAAAGGAACCTACCTGAAAACTCTTCTAATAGATTCCAATTGTCTCTTCAAAAGAATTTTAAATTTGATATAGTACCTTGTCTTTCAGCTTAAAGATAGCACATAAATACAATAAAGTCTATTTATCAGATTTCTTAAAAGTGTATTCATTTTGAAAATCCCAGTTTCCCACCAGTTAATTTGATCCTTACCTGGTCAGAAGACCAGTTGGAGGAGACCAACCCCTTCTCACTTTAAGAACATATAATGAACATGTTAAACAAGTGTTAAATTGTTCAATGTGTTAAGCCACGAGGAAAGCATGAAAAGAATGTGTCATGTACGCACATCATATGAAATAGGGTGAGAAAATGCAATTGTAAAGTAGGGTAGGGATGAGGTGAGGTGTGTAGATCAAGCAGATATGACCCAAGCCACACCTGAAGAAATTAATCCTGATGTGGATGTTTGTGTAATTATCACCTCTTTTACAGGAAAATCCAAGAACATGTGGCAATTACCAGGATAGGAAAGTCAGGTGATGTCCTCTCTTCAGTAACATTAAAGGATTCACGAGATATAGAGTTAGTGCATTATTGAATCATGGAGCTGGAACAAAGGATGGACTGACCTCGTCCTGCATTTTTATTTCTTTTGTAATTGAGTTAATGAGGTCATACTGTCCAAGTGTCTGGTATAGGAAAGTGGCAGAGTTGCACCAGAAATTTTTATCTGTCTCATGTTTACTGCCCCATAAATCACCCAGGGTCAGTGCTGGGCTGCAGTGGGATCTGTAACCCCCAACACAGTCACTGTAGTTAGACTCAAGGCATTTTAAATTATAAGTGTCATTCACAAATCTGAAGTGACTCAAAGTTCACAAACATCAACAGAAAATATTTTTTTAAAAACTAAGTCGATTGTTCAATCTGCTTTTTTTCTGTGTTCCTTTCAGTAGCACATGGCAAGAAATTGCCAGAGGTCACATACTTATCTGAACCCCAGCATCTTCCCTTAGTGGGAGCATAAGCAGTGACTCACAATGAAATTTAACACAAAAATTTTGTTAATGCGATTAACCATCTGAGTCCATTTAGATTGTAGTCTAATTTTTTTTCAGTGGAAAAAAATTAAAATACATTTATAGAATAGGCATTCCATGACACAAATATGACTTCTGTAAATAGGAGTAATTTCTTTATTTAATATTTCTAATAAAATTAGGGTCAAAATCAAGAGATTTATGTTTTCAGGAGTAATAACCAAAGTAAAGAAATATGTGCAACCATGTTTCTGACACAGATGCTCGTCATGGCTGGATGAATTCTTACTGCAATCCTCCCAGTTTTGCCACTTTCCTTGGAAGGCAATGTGGATTCCTAATAACCTTTAACCTCACTAGGTCATTCCCTTGAGAGTAATAGGCTGGGAGTTAACTGGTTTGAATTGTGTACTCTGTTTCATTCTTGAATGAATGCTTTAACCTTGGGCCATTGGTAACATTCTGATGATAAAGTTCTGTTTATGATTAATTTTTCCAAATGTCCAGCAAAGACCATCAACGCCGTGCTAATAATCCCTGCCATCTTACACTTATAAACTGATCACCCATCAGTCCTACAAAGGATGCCTAGTACAGCAGTGCGTGTGTTTGTAAAATTTTTATTTCCATTGAACCCTGGGTAGCAGTTATTTGTCTCAATTGAAACAAATGATCCTTGTCAAATTGTCGGATGTTGCTCGTAAAATGTCTTTGTGGGCTACAGAGTGTAAGTCCAGTTCATTGTGTGCTTTCATTTCACTTGTAGTCCAGTATATACATGGAGGGTTCCAACCCCCCGCCCCTCATCCTATTCTCAAGGGGCCTGTTTGTTGCAGTTTGACTTCAATTATACTGCTTTTGCTTCACAGTGAAAATGTTGCTTTAATTGTAATATTAACTTTATTATTCATTGTTATATGCCTTGGGTTTAAGTCTTTTTTTGAAATATTACAAATGTTTTACTCCAGGTGTTTCAAACTAATAGTTTGTTTCCATGAAATGGTATTAGAATAAATGTAACATTTGTTCATTTTTCTTCAAGCCTAGTTTTGCTGAAATTTATATTTGAAAGATGTTAACTTAATTTCAGTTGTAGAAAAGTGTGTCAATGGCAAAATACCTGACAGCTGAAATTATTCATTTCTTCCAATATCCTTGTGCCTTAAGATGCAGATGACCACTATTTAGTCCTGGACAGAAAATGTGAATATAATCTTAGACTCATTTTTTTTAACTTAAATTTTGGATAGCAGTTTCTCATTCAACAAAAAAAATCAGAGCCCCACTTATTCTAAATGGCAATTTAAAATCACAGCACTTAAGAAAGGAGGCTGTGTTTTCAAGGACCACTGATATTTAAGCATATAATCATTTCAATGCAATATTAAAGAGTACTGTACCATGTCTTCAGGGTGGTAGGCATAAATTCAGTGTGCAGTCTTTAAAAGAGAAATGCCATTAAAGGGAAAATAATGGGGCTATGGGAAGGGGGAGGAAATCATGTGGAAATGGCTGTCCTTCCATGTCAAATTTATAGGATTTCCAGGAAATCCAAGTGACCACTTGCACAGTCTTCTTCTCCTACCTGCTCATTTACATTTTACACCAAACCACACCCAATTTGCATGAGCCAATCTTATTGAAGTGGTGATTCATCACATGTGTTTGGTGAGATGGCCCATGGTTCATCACAAGTGCATCTTCTCCCCATAACCGTTGATTCCCTGGCTAATTAAGAACCTATGAATTGCTGTTTTAAATGCACCCATTGATGAAGACTGACCTTGCCCTTTTATACTGCATAATTCTGCAAAGTGCAGGAAATCCCAATTGTTTGTGGAGAGTGAAATAGTAAGTCTAATACACAAACAGCAGATTATTTGGACTGCAGACCTTTAATGGAGTCAGGAGACACCAGAAAACCTCAGTTGTGTCCATTTCTTTGCAGCAGAAGCTCAAAATCCACAGTGTGTGTTCTCATTCCTTTCAACAGAATCATTACTGCACTATTGATGCAAACCCTGGTACAGGTAACAGGGTGCTTGGACACATTATTTCATTGGAGCATGAAGTAATAAAGGGATATGGGAAGATAAAGGCTTTTACAGCTCAATCTCATCTGGCAGAGGGCAATGAATCTGAGAAATCCACCACCCCCAAGGGTTGTGGAGGACTTTTGAGCAAGTAAAGAGGAAGTTGATACATTTTTAGAAGCTCAGAAAGCAGATCAGCCATGGCCATGTTGAATGCTGGGACAGGCTGAGTAAACTGCTCCTGCTTCTATTTTTTTAAATCTTCTTCTACAGTGTTAGAGCAATGAATATGGAGAAGTGGGGTGGAGGGGGGGGGGGGGGGGGGTGGTGGGAAGAGGATTCAATCCTTTTGGCTTTGAGAAAGGCAAGTGACACGGAGGTAAATGCAAACCAAAGATTCATTGATCTGTGAGATGAAAAATATCACAAAATGCTTATTGACAAGTACAAGAAGTACCCGAAATATCAATGGGGTCTTGATCTTTATCCACCCAAATGGGTTGGAATTTAATAGTGAGGAAGTGCTTCATTTGTCTGAAGCCTTGGTCAGGCTCCATCTGGAATATTGCATTCAGTTTTTGGCACCAAACCTCAGGAACTAGATATTGGCCCAAAGACAGCTAATTTACTATAATTATACCAATGTTTGAAAAGTTGCACTGATTTGACTTATAACCATTCAAAGATCATTGTGAGATGGTTTCTACCATGAAGGGAGCAAGCAGTAGTTGTGCCCACTCCAGACAAATAGAATCAAAAGGAAAATAATGCATCCAGATGCTTCATTATTCTGTATTAACTAAAACTACCCATTATTGAGATATCCATTCTGTGAGTTGGGTCTGAAAGCAGAGCTGCAACATTCCAAAAGAAAAATTGGTGTCTCTCATAAAGAGGGCCACTAAAGATTTCACCCGCTACCACCTGCTTTTCCCATGTGATCATTAGGTCTGATATTTTGCCTCATTTTCCATTGGCGTGCCAATATTGTTACATATATGCACGTGATTTGTGTAAAGTCACCTGACCCCAAGAGCTATGGAAGAGATTAACTTTGTATCAAAGAAAATGAGGATCTTTCTATTCTATCATACATATGACAGAACATAGATATGATATTTCAAGAGCTGTTTGAATTTGTCCCAAACAAACACATGCAATTGAATAAACTACACACATCCATCTAGGATTCAGGAAGCCATGCTAAGCCAGAGTACAAGCATTCAGGAAAGGAGAGAAAAATCATTGGCAGCAACATTTTATTTATCCACCAGTTCAATTATTGAAGAAAGCTTGAGTGTAATTGAACATGGTCAACATGGGCCATAAGAGCTGAACTGCACTTTCTATGTTCTGTGTTCTATGTTATGCATGAATGATCCCTCAATAGCATCCAAGCTTTTTGCTTGGAATGAACATTACTTTGAGATCAAATTACATTTATAGAGCAAAATGAAATAGCAGTACTTAACCATTTCCAGCCAGGTTAATGTTCAATATGAAGTGCAATGTAAGGATTTAAAATAAAAGCACATTGAAGAAATGTAACGTTGCTTGACAAAACTCACGCAGAAAGTAGACCTAATGTTGATTCAAAAATATTTCCTAAGGACTGTGAGAATAAGTGAAAACAGTTAAGTATCTGAACCACCACATACTTTCTTTGTTCAGATTCTTTAACCCATATGACAAATTTGATGGAATTTGCTGACTTTGGAGATTTTAGTGCCAGATTATTCTCCCATCTTTTCCTGACTCAAGCCTGTAAAATGATAATCAGGTCTGGGTCATCTATGCAGTAATGAATAAGTTAGATGAAATGAGTATATTGTTGATTATAATAAAGAAATCAACTCATTAATGAAGTATTACTATCTCTTGACCAATGGTGGAGGGAAACGAGTGGAAGTGAGACAAACATTTGATGGAGAATGGTGGGAAGAGAATCTTGTGGACCATAAACAGATCTTTTGGGCCAGTCACTATTCCACTCAGCATCAAGATCATCAGATTCGACCCTTCAATTCTGCTCTGCCACTTGAATCATGGCTGATGTATATTTCTTTTCAACCCTATTTTCCTGTCTTCTCTCTATAACCTTCAACACCCTTACTAACCAAGAACCTCTACCTCAGCGATTTGGCCTCTATAACTATGCAACTGGGGAATAAAGACATAGAAGTGGAATTTCTCAAACTCTTCATTGCACTTTCACCATAAGTAACTTGTTTATCGGAGAAATTATTTTGCTGTATTTACCCTGAATGAGGCATGATATAAACCTGTGACATTCTTGTTTAAATGTTGTTGAGAATATTTGGATAATGTTCCCTGAACTTTACCCTGTGCCTGCACTCGGGTGGGCTTGCTGCTGCTCAGGCCCGATAATGAAAACAAACTGACTGCCATGAATTTGAGCGGTAAGGCTCATGCAGCGAAGAGAAACACAGACATACCTTGTTTTCTGAGACCTGCACGTGATGGCTCTATGTTTACTAGCAGCCTGCAGATCAGGATTAATGAGAAAAAGGCAGCTCCCCACCCCCCCCCCCCACCCCCCCCGGCTGTTAACAGTGAGCTGAAGGAGAAACTAATCAAATATCACCTCAGCTGCTTGTGTGGGTTTCTCTGATGAACGATCAGTCCTTCCACAGGGAACTAATCCATCTTCCCCATGGTGCCTGTCTGAAGAGTAACAGAAGGAATTTCCCTCTGTGCGTAACTAAATGGTACAATATTTATGTATTTTTCAATGTTTTTGACTAAAATATATTTGGAAGGGTTTTTTGTGGAGAGTAATTGGAATGATGTGTTACAGCATTCTTGATATTCATTTGCCACAGATAGATCAGATATATTACAAGGTATTGGAACTGCTTACAATTCTGAACAACGGATTTTTTTTTCCTGAACACTTTTGGGTGTATTTTATAGATTTGGGGTTGCTGATCACAAAAAAATCACCTTAAAATTTTCCTACCAGGTATTTGTTTTATATAAATAACCCATTTTTGTGATTTTCTGTCATATTTTAAGTCTACTTCAAACCATGAACTGCAACATGTCATTGAAAATTTTCATTTTCTGCATTTGCACTTCCCTGATGATCTTGGTACAGTCAGTGGCGAACATGATGGAAGGTTTCACCAGGACATTGAGACCATGGACAAGTGGAATCCATCAATGCTGGCTGACTGTTGGACACTGACAAGAGAGGCATCAGATGCGGAGTACAAATGAAAATCAGCAGCAGAGCCTTTTTAGGTCAGTTGAACTAACGCAACGTGTTGGCTTCATAATGCAATTAAACATGCTAAATTCTATAACAGTTAATGTTCCTCCCACTTCCTATGTAATACAGAAAATCTGAAATTAGCTTTGTGTTCAGTTTGAAGTTGTCTATTATAATTGCCAATAATTTTTCAGGAAACAAACCTTTGAAAAAAAATATTGTCCAGTGTAAAAAGAGACCTTCAGTTACTTTTTCTTGTGGACATTTGCTCATAAGGATCCATAAGTGAGTATAAACAGATCTTGCTTTTTACTTAAAATGAAGAAAGGTAAGTCTGGCAAGATTGTGAACAGAGAGTGTGAGGCACCCTCTTGAGGAATGCCTTATTGTAACCTGGAAAAAATAAAACCTAGCCCAACATTTTTGAAGATATTTATGATTTTAAGAACACCAACAGCCAGTGGAACTGCCTGTTTATGAAGTCACTTGATGAAGTGACCAATACCATCTCCCCCATATCTCAACAGGGAAGTACCATTGATTGATCATAAGACATGAAGTATGAGCAGATATGTGAGGCTTTATTCTGAAGTCTGATGACAGCTGTGAATTGGGGCTAAGTTGCCTTAAGTTCATTTAAAACTAAAAAAAAATGTTGTTCCCAGCAAAACTAACTGCTTTTGAATCAAAATGTAAAACTCAATACTTTTGAAATGTGTATATCCTCGTCTTCAGTTTTGGAAGAGTTCCTGTCATATTTAAGTAGGAGGGTGGCACACCTTAACCTGCTTACCCTGTGAAGTTTTTCCTTACACAGACCGATGGAACATCTTGTTTTGTCAATAAAACAACCCCCAAAAAACAAGCCAACTCACTGTTCAGTGAGATCAGGGAGATTGACCCGTTTAGTTTCTGAGTGTACCAAGTGAGATGACTTCAGTGCTGGTAATGGAAAGGGGGCAATAAATGGTTCTGTTAGGTGAAAGTCAGCCCCCTCAGGAGTTCTATCCAAAGATTGCTGCCAATCTAAGATGGACAGGTTTGGATCAGGCTTTGATGTCTGCATATTAGAAAAGACTCCCAAGATTTACTTGGCATCACCAAATTTTTTCCTCAGGCTATAGTAGGAATAAATCAGAAAGAAGCAGGTAATTTAGATTTTGGGTGAAAAACATCTAACCTTCTCCTTCAATGGAGCAGTAAAGACTCTCGGCAGAAATTTATAATCTACATTCTTCAAGACATTGTCTATCACAGCTTTGTTGGTACTATATGACCATAAAATTGCTTCATCTGTTGAGTTTTGCCATGTATCTTGTCAATCTTCCCCTTTTCTCAATTGTTTCTGGCAACTGTCATTGGCCCAGAAACGGAAGATCAATCGTACTAACTTCTTGGTTAGCTACCAAACCACCCGAAAAACTAGTTTCAGGTACTTGGGAGGACTGATAGTATAATCATCCATCAACAGACAGGGAGGATACAGTAAAACATTATAGGCACGTGGGGTGGGGGCACAACAGAATCACCGCACATCTGGGATAGATAATAGTGATAAAGTTATCCCATGAAATGAGGTTTTGTTTAACAGAAATGTACTGTAATTCTATTCGTCCTCCATAGAATGAATTTGTGATTGATGCTTCAATAAAAGTCTTATCGGTTGGCTGGCTACTGCATTATGAAGTAGAATCAGAATCAGAATTTATTGTCATGAACAAGTCAGTGTTTTGTGGAAGTATCAAAGTGCAAACATTCATATTATAACTATCTTATAACATTACAATAAAAAATAATAATCACAAAAAGTAAGACAGTGTCTTTGGTTCATTGATTATTCAGGAATCTGAGGGCAGCGGGGAAGAAGCTGTCCTTGTGCTCATCTTTATGCTCCTGTACTGATGGTAGCAGAGTTAAGAGGGCATGACCTGGGTGGAAGGAGTCTTTGAGGATAAAGGCTGCTTTTTTGAGACACTGCTGTAGTGATAGAATGCATCTGGGATAGATTCAAAATAGATACCTCCACACGGTCTTACATGAGTGAGTTCTGCTTTAGTTAATAAATATAGTTGTTTAAAAATAACCCAGGTTTCGTTAATGTAATCACAACTGCCTCATGTAGATGTCCTCGATGGAGTAACATCTGGTGTCTGTGGTGTAGCAGACCGAGTTAACAACCCTCTGGAGTTTATTCTTGTCCTGAGAGTTGGCACCCCCATACTAGGCAGTGATGCAACCAGCCAGAATGCTCTCCACGGTAAACCTGTAGAAGTTTAAGAGTTTTCGGTGATGTACCAAATCTCCTCAAACACCTTACAAAGAAAACCCACTGGTGAGCCTTCTTTGTGACTACATCAACATGGAGGCTGCAGGACAGATCCTCCGAGATGTTGACACCCATGAACTTGAAGTTCTTGATCCTTGATGAGGATTGAGTCATGTTCTGATCTATCTCCCTCCTGTACACTTCCTCATTGCCTTTGTGATTCTGCTGACAACTGTGGTGTCATTGTCATCGACAAACTTGTAGATACCATTGGAATTGTGCCTGGCCATACAGTCATGGGTGTATAATGAGTAGAGCAGTGGGCTAAGTATGCATCCTTGGGGTGCGCCTGTGTTGATAATGAGTGAGGAGTAGACATTGTTTCCAATTCTTACTGACTGTGGTGTTCCACAGAGAAAGTCAAGGATCCAGTTGCAGAGGGGGGTACAGAGGCCTAAAGTTTGTAGCTTCTTGACCAGCACTGAGGGAATAATGACATTGAAGGCCAAGCTTCAATAGTCAATGGAGAGCAGCTGTAGGTATCAATTGTTGTTTTTGAGGTGATCCAGAGCTGAGTGGAGATCCAGCAATATTGCATCTGCTGTGGAGCAGTTGTGACGATAGGTGAATTACACTGGGTCCAGATCTTTGCTTAGGCACGTGTAAATTCTGCCCATGAACAGTCTCCCAAAGCATTTTAGTAGAAGTTAGTGCTACTGGGTGTTGTTGCTGAGGCAGCTCACACAACTCTTCTTGGGTACTGGGATGATTGATGCCTGTTTGAAGCAGGTGGGAACCTCTGACTACAATAATGAGAAGTTGAAAATGTCCGTGAACACTGTGGCTAGTTGGTTGGCGCAGATCTTCAGTACCCTGCCAGGTATGTCATCAGGCCTAATGCCTTGTTGAGTGTTCACCCTCTTGAATGATGATCAGATGTTGCCCTCAGAGACAGATATCACACAGTCCTCAGCCTTTTCAAGGATTCAATTTGGCACTGTTTGGCTCTTCTTCTCAAAGCAGGCATAGAAGGTGTTCAGCTCATCGGGTAATGAAGCATGACATTCATCTATAGTGTTGGTCTATGCTTTGTAGGCTGTAATGGCCTGCACTCCCTGCCATAGCTGGCGTGTATTTGTCTCTGACTCTAGCTTCTTCCGAATTGGCACTTTGCCGGTCATACCTGGACTTGTAAAGATCCCTACCCCGGCCTTAAACACCCTTTTATCACCCTCCACAGGCTGTGAATTCTCTGATTCATTCAAGGCTTCTGGTTGGGGAACACCTGGTATGTGCGCATGGACACACACTCATCCTGATGAAGTAAAGGTGACAATACCAATGTTTTGTAGGGTGGATTTCTTCTGGCTAGTTTTTCCTTGATGTTTCTGATTCAGTGCTTTGAGATAAAAAGACTTTTGTATGAGAAATGTTGCAGTGTTTTCTGATGCTAAACAATCAAGTTTAAGCTTAAAGTGCATTGTGTTTACATGAATGGTCATGTTGTTGCCACATATCTGGACAATTATTCATGGATCCAGTTGAAAATGGGAAAATGTAATCAAAGGACAGTTGATCATGTTTTAAAAAAATCACTATTTATTCCTGCCTTCAGTATTAGATGAAGGCTTTAAGGAATGGTACAGATTTGGTATTAAAAGTTTTAAAGACTTATTTATTTGAAATAACTTTGCTTCTGTTGAACAATTGTCAGTTTTATGTAAGCTCTCTAATAGATATTTTTTAGATATTTGCAGGTTTGGAATTTTGTTCAGTCTAAATTGAACACTTTTCCTAGAATCGCAGATTCTAATATTCTTGATACACTTTTTGATCGACAATTAGTTCACAGTGTATTGCTATCATGTATTTATGTTGATTTATTGGATTTAATGGCTAAGATTGTGGTGATATATAATTACACCACTAGGTCACCAGGGGTCATATCGGTGACCTTGTATATAAAGCAGTCCAGAGCTGCAGTCTAGCCTTCCAGGTTTGTCTTGCAGAGAGACAAGACCTCTTAGTGTACATATTAGTTTATTAAAGCTGTCTTATACTCGCACTGCTTTTGTGGTTATTGTCAGTAAATGATTAAAAATGATTGGGAGCATGATCTTAATATAACTGTTTCAGATGAGGATTGGTCCTCTACTTTTAGTTTGATCAATTATTCTTTATTTTGTGCATAGAACTGATTATTACAATTTAAGGTGGTGGACAGAATACACGCCTAAACTCAAATTAATCCTGTTTCTATGTGGATTTGATCCATTGGTAAAAAGTGTAAAATTTTTGAGGCCTCATTGATTCATATGTTTTGGGAATGTCCTAAATTAAGATGATATTAGGCAGAATATTTTTCAGTCTTTATCAACAATTTTAAAGATTAAATTAGATTCAGGACCTTTAATCACTCTGCTTGGATTTACCTATGAACCAGATAAACTTTTATCAGCACCTCAAGAGAAAGTTTTAGCTCTTAGCACGTTGATAGCCAGATGAGCAGTTTTAATGAAATGGAAAGATGAACTCTCACTGACTCACGCACAGTGGCCACATGATTATAATGACATATCTAAGCTTAGAGAAAATTAGGTATAATATTAAAGATAAAAAGTTTCACTTTGAAAAGGTAGGGGACCCATTTACCGAATACCATCAGAATAGGCAGTTTTAGGTGATATGGGTGCTCTAGGGCTGATCCGTCCGTCTTCTGGAGATCGCGACTTGATCCATCTTTGAAATTTTCTTGTATCCTTGATTTGAGAGAGGGGGTAAATTAATATTAATTTTTGGGTTTTTTTCTTTTTCTTTTTGATAAATGGATTTATGGGGTTTAATTATAATTATGCTGGATGATATCTTTTTTTAGATACTATATTAAGGTATATTGTGGTTTGTTATAATATTATTTAACTGATTTTTGTGTATAATAATTTTAACAAACAATCACATTTAACAATTAGGTATGAAATTTTAAATTTGTTGTATTGTGCATTTACTTGAATTATATACTTTGTATATGTTATCATATTGCTTCGATATATTAACAACTTGTACATGGATTATTATGTTAAAATCTATAAAAATATTATTTAAAAAGTTTTAAAAATCACGACTAAAATTCTTTTGCACACGTGACCTGCTTCCGGGAAAGGTAAATGGAGTCTGGCTTACTTGGCTGACTGGCACAGACTTTATTTCATTCTTTTTATGATTACACTTTAACTCCTGCACTTCGACATATACCCCCAAAACTTCCCATGGGCATCCTCCAGGAAAAATAAACTATCCCAGTCAAATTTCTGCATCCCAGTGGATGGCTGTCCCTTCTGCTGACTCATTGCATCTTTATTGCCCCAACCTGACCATTGAGGTTCAAATCACCCTGACAACAGAAGTTTGGACCCTTCCCTCAGCCACTCTTATAACTATTATTTACAAGGTCCAATTCCAGCACCTACAATCTGTGGTTTATGTTCCATGAACTGATTAACTCCAAAATGACAGGAGAAAAGACCACTGAACTTGTACTTCATTTTTGATGGAGATATGTAACTCATACTACACATGTTAAGTTTTCATTCCCTAGAGGCAGATTTTCTGGCCCAGTACAATCCTCGTGAATTTGCTGTCAAAAAGTGCACTTGTTGCTTGGGATAGCTTCCTGTTTAGAGACGCAAAGTGATCACAAATTGAATTGGTTGCATTTTATTTCAATGAGGTCACGTTTTCTGTCTGCAGCCACATTGTGCAGTATAAATTCCACTAAATTCTTGTTTTAAAACTAGATTATCCTGTGACTGATGTTTATGTAAACACCATGCCATAACCAATTTACACTTTCCCTGTTTGCTTCAGACCAAATCCTGCTCATTTATTCTCCCAGGCTTGAGCTAATTCTCATTCCTCACAGATCTGCAGACAGTTACAGCTTTATCTTCTCAAACAGCTAACCCTGACGTGAACCCTAATCTGATTACCATCGTCTATTCCCTGCACTATTGCCATGGCTGTTAACTATAAGAACATAATGCATGCAATTATCCCCTCACTGTGCAGTGCCAATCCGCCACAAAGACAGAGTGGACCACCACTTTATTGAGAATCTACTTTCTGATTCAGTGCTTATATTAATATTTACCGGTAATTACCAAATTGTAAGGTGAGGAAATATTCATGGTTACTCAAAAATTCAAATTAATATAAAAATGGTGTTATTCACTTGAAGGAATATTTAACACAATATGGATCTTTGTCTGGATATAAAGTTAATTGGGGAAAAAAAGTGAAATTTTACCGATAGGTGAAGGAGATTATTCAGTTTATAAGAATATTATTAATTTGAAGTGGACTGATCGAATTAAATATTTGGGTATAAATGTGGATGTTGATTATCAATCTTTATATAAATTAAATTATCTACCGTTAATGAAAAAGATCAAAGCTGATTTGATTAAGTGGAAGGATCTTCCTATAAATTTAATTGGAAGAATAAATACAATTAAAATGAATATATTTCCACATATACAATATTTGTTTCAGTCAATTCCATGTTTACTTAATAAGAATTTTTTTCGAGATTTAAATAAAATGGTTAGGGAAATTTTATGGAAGGGTAAATTTCCGAGAGTAGCTTTGAATAAGTTAACTTGGAAATATGCATTGGGGGGATTAAGTTTACCACATTTTCAAAATTATTATGAGGCAGTTCAATTTAAATTTATTAGTTCATTAATGGATTTGGAATGGCCCCCTAGTTGGGCTAAAATTGAGATGGGGAATATTTTTGAATTTGAAATACATCAATTTTTGTTTCGGTGGAATTTCAATTTACTACAACAATATAATGTGCCTAGACTAAAACATTTAATGAAGTTATGGATGAGGAAAAATAAAACAATAGGTTCTAAGGGTAAATTATTGACTTTAACACCATTATATAGTAATCAACTTATTCCTTTTTCAATGTATAATCAATGCTTATTACATTGGAAATCTAAAGGTATAAAAAACTTAGGGGATTGTTTTAAAGAAGGTCAATTTTTATCCTTTAATCAAATGAGGGAAGATTTTGGTATTAATGAGAATTCTTTATTCGTTTATTATCAACTTCAATCCTTAGTAAAACAAATATTTGGTAGAGATATGATTTTACCTAAATTGACTAAATTTGAATCTTTTCTTGTGATTGTACTAAAGAAGGGATATATTTTATTGATGTACCAAATATCACAGGAAAATATGGAAAAAAAGGGATGGGATAGATCTAAGATTAAATGGGAAAAGGATATTAATTTTACTTTTTATGAGGATAACTGGTAAGATATCTGTCATGATAGTGTTACTAGATTGATAAATCTTCGTTATGCAATGATTAATTACAATTTTTTACATCAATTGTATTTAACACCTGAAAAGTAAAAAAAAATATATTTGGTTTTAGTGAATCAGACTCTTATTTTAGATGTGGTAATTCGGTTGGAACTTTTTTTCATGCTGTTTGGTTATGTGTACATATACAATCTTTTTGGAAAACAATTCAATTATTTTTGGAACATTTGTATAAGATCAAAGTACTTCTAGACCCGACAATATTTTTGTTGGGTAAGTTGAAGCCTTTGAAAGATTTGGGATTAGACAAATTTCAGATTGCTTTTTATATTTAGCTTTATCTGTAGCAAAAAAAAATGTATAGCAAGTACATGGAAAAATGCTATGTGATTGATATAAATAGATGGCAAAATGAGATGAAAACTTGTTTGGTAATGGAAAAAGTCACGTATGTTTTACATAATAATTATTCTTTTTTTCTTAATAAGTGGTCTTTATATTCAGAATATTTACATTTACCTTGATTAGATTTTAGTAAATATATTTTAGTTTTTTTTTTCTTTGGCTCTCCTAAAGAGAGCTGGCTGAGAGGGTGGGGGGGGGGGGTGGGTTCTTCTTTCTTTTTTTTTCTTCTTTTTTATGTATAAAATTTTTTTATCGTTCATAACATACTTTTTTTACTATATGTAATAACCTTGTTGAACGAATAAATAAAGTTATTTTAAAAAATGGTGTGATTGACTGCAGCTGTAGCTTTCTTCGACATCTGACATTTTTGTGTGTCAATGGCCTTAGATGAGGCCAAAAGTGCGATTCCTCGCAATTGCTAAATAATTGCTTCGGACCAGAATTCCTGATGGAAACTGTGTTCTGGTTAGAGATGGAACTTTTCTTCATTTCTCAGTTGTGCAACAAGTGGATCAAAATAGACAGGATATTCCCAAAAGGGTTAAAGCTGAGAATTTCATTGCATGGTCCTATACCAGAGTGCCATTGACCATGTCATTGATTAACGATTTGCTTTGCCCTCAATTGATGGGATAGTCTTGTGTCTAAAAATCACTTTGTTTCTGTTTGGTTAATTTGTATGTATTGTTCTCCTATTTGGGGATTAATGCATTCTCCCTAAATAGTTATTCTTGACAAGTATTAGCAGTTAAATGTATTGGTAATAAAGAAAACTGCAATGCCTGGGATGAGATGTCAGCATTCTCAAAAATGTTCTTATGGCTAATTTTGGCTTATTACCTATTCAAAATAGTAAGGTACTATTTTCCAATCATGTTGATAGCAGTCCTGTCAAATATACTGGAGGAGAGAACATTTGATACTCCATGTTATTCAGTGACAACAATTATAACAAAGTCAATGAATCTACAAGATCCCATATTCACCAGCATTCTTGGCCATCAACTACACCAGAATAGGTGAACCTATAATACCCCATGTGCTGGCCAATTAATGAACAAGATTGACTCCAGGCTTGACCTTTGCTCCAGTAAATCTAGAGACAACCAACATTGGCCTGCCACAAATTATTTTCCAAATATTCTCAACTGCCTCGCCCTATCCATTCCCAATCAACATATCCTTTCAATCTTCTTCACATCTCTGTTGCCAAGAATGATTTGAATATTTTCAGAGAGCAGTAGAGTTCACGTAGTTTGTGTTTATGGACACTCTTGAAAGTATGAGCCAAGGCAGTCAGCACTCATTCATCAGATCCATATGCAGCCATTAGTCTCTTGAAAAGGTGTTGCTGATCTGTACTCTTGACTCCACAAAAATATTTGAGGACAGAGCAGCTTCGTTCCTGTCTGGTGAGTGCATTCACTAGTATGTGTGTATTATTTGTTGAAGGATAATGACACGCAATTATAATTGGATAGTAACTTAGGGAAAGTCACACTGCAAAGGGCTTTGAACTCTTAAAATATGAACAAATTAACTTTTTCTTTTCAACAAATTACACTACGGAAATTTCTTATGGAACATTGTGGGATACATTCAAGGCTTATATTCGTGGTCAAATTATTTCTTACTCAGTAGCTTTGAAGAAATGCATCAAAAACAAGATTCATCTATTGGTTGAGAAGATTAAAGACATTGATAAGAAATATGTGACTGATCCTACTGAAGAACTTTACAAACAAAGAATTGAACTGCAGATGGAATATAATTTGTTACTTACATCTTCGATTGAAAACCAGCTAATTAGATCTAAATCTGATTTTTATGTGCATAGTGAGAAATCGGGTAAACTGTTGGCTAATCATCTGAAGAATATTTCAGCTAGACGCCAAATTGTGGAGATTCGCAAACAGAATGGAGAACTGACTGTTAACCAGGAAGAGATAAATCAATCTTTCCAAAATTTTTATACATCCTTATATAGTACAGAATCCCCTCAAGACCTTAGTAATATGTTTAATTTTTTAGAACATTTGAAATTCCCAAAAGTATTACCTCAAGATAATTTAGAATTAAGTAAACCCATTACAGATTCGGAGATCAATAATACTATTTTCTCACTGAACTCGAGGAAAGCACCAGGTCCCAATGGATATTCTGTGGAATTTTATAAAGCTTTTTCTTCTACTCTCTCTCCCTGGCTGATTAAGATGTTTGATGAATCTATCACATTGGGTAAACTACCACAATCATTTTACAGAGCTACGATTTCTCTAATCTTGAAAAAAAATAAAGACCCGACCGAATGTTCTTCTTATAGACCTATTTCTTTGTTGAATGTTGATTCTAAGATCTTCTCTAAAATTCTAGCAACAAGGCTAGAGAAGATATTACCATATATTATCTCTGAAGACCAGACTGGATTCATTAAAAATCGTTATTCCTCCTTTAATATTAGAAGATTGATGAATATTATTTACACTCCTTCACATAAATCTTCAGAATGTGTTATTTCACTAGATGCTGAGAAGGCCTTCGATAGAGTAGAATGGCCTTATTTATTTACAGTTCTTGAAAAATTTAATTTTAGTCCGATATTTATATCTTGGATTAAACTTCTTTATAATTCCCCAGTTGCCTCGGTTTTTACTAATACCCAAAGATCGCCATATTTTCGATTATTTCGGGGCACCAGGCAAGGGTGCCCCCTTAGCCCTCTATTATTTAACTTAGCTTTAGAACCTTTGGCAATTGCTATCAGAGAAGCACCCAATATTACTGGTATTATTCGTTGCAGGGATATTCATAAAGTATCACTATATGCAGATGATTTATTGTTATATATTTCCAATCCTGAAAATTCTATTCCTGCAGTTTTATCTTTATTAGCCCAATTTAGTAATTTTTCGGGATATAAACTGAATTTAAATAAAAGTGAATTATTCCCTTTTAATGGATGGGTCCCTATTTATGATAGTTTACCTTTTAAAATAGCTAGAGACCATTTTATATATTTAAGGATTAAGATTACTAAAAAACATAAAGATTTGTTTAGGACTAATTTTTTCCCTCTATTGGACCTGATCGGCAGTTTACTTACCAATTGGTCACCATTATCCCTATCCATGATAGGCCGAATTAATGCTATTAAGATGATGATCTTACCTAAATTTTTATATATATTCCAAGCTATACCTATTTTTGTTCCTAAATCTTTTTTTGATAAGGTCGATTCTAAATTGTCCTCGTATATCTGGCAAAACAAGAATCCTAGATTGGGGAAAAAATATTTACAGAAATCTAAACTAGAGGGAGGGTTGGCATTACCCAACTTTAGAATTTATTACTGGGCAATTAATATTAGTTACTTAAGGTATTGGTTGAATTATTCAGAATTATCTCTAAATCCCCATTGGGTAAATTTAGAAATTAAACCGATACAAAATTTTTCAATTAGCTCTATTTTGGGAGCTGCTCTCCCTTTTACTCTTACTAAATTATATAAACAAATTGATAATCCAATGGCTAAACATACACTACGTATATGGTTTCAATTCCGGAGATTTTTTGGCCTAAGTCATTTTATCTTGGAAACTCCTATTGTACTAAATTTCCTTTTTCATCCCTCTCTAATTGATCAAGCTTATTTACTCTGGAAAGTTAAAGGTATAACATGCTTTTCGGATTTATTCTTGGATAACTCTTTCATGTCATTTGAACAATTATCCATGAAATATGATTTACCTCGATCTCATTTCTTTCGATATTTGCAGATTAGGAGTTTCTTAGTTTCGACTTTACCCTCTTTTCCCAATCGGGAGACTACGACTGTTTTAGAGGATATACTATATTCAAAATTCCCTCCAAAAGGTGTGATATCTAAATTATATAATATAATTACAAAAATAAATTCTGGGACTTTTGAAAAGTTTAAAAATGATTGGGAAAGAGAACTCAACCTTCATATTTCTAATGAAAATTGGAATAAAATTCTGCGACTGGTAAACTCTTCTTCTCTATGTGCAAAACATTCACTAATACAGTTTAAAGTTGTTCATAGAGCTCATATGTCTAAAGATAAACTCCATCGCTTTTATTCTCATATCGATCCTATATGTGATAAATGTCAATTGGAAATAGCTTCCCTTACACATATGTTTTGGTCCTGTCCCTCTTTACAGAATTATTGGAAGGAATTTTTTTCCATTATATCTACTGTTTTGAATATTGATTTACAACCACATCCCATTACTGCAATTTTTGGATTACCTATGATAGATTTGACTTATTTATCTCTCCCTGCGGATCGTATGATTGCTTTTCTTACACTAATGGCGAGAAGATCTATACTATTAAATTGGAAAGAGGTAAATCCTCCCACTGTTTTCCAATGGTTTACCCAAACTATACTATGTTTAAATTTAGAGAAAATTAGAAACTCTGTCTATGAATCCCCTTCTAAGTTTGAATTAACCTGGCGACCATTTATTCAATATTTTCATTTGTGGTGAGTTGATCTGGCTCTGTTTTCTTTCTATGATTATGTATGATAATTGGGCTGTAAGATGAGATCGGAGTGATCGGCGTGGTTTAGCTATATCTGTAGGTTTTTTTTAAAGTTTTTTTTAAAGTTTTTTTTAAATTCAGATTTGTTTTTTCTTCTTTTTTGGGTTTTTTTTTCTTTTTTTCATATATTGTTATTAATTATATCTTTTTTTTAGAGATAGTTCACACCCTAAACTGATCAAAATTTTTTTTTATGATATATTTTTATTCTGTAATATTATTGTTTAATATCTCTGTATTAATTCATTACTTACTATGTATTTTTTTATATCTCTTTGAACTGTATGTGTTTATAAATTATAATAATAATAAAAAGATTGAAAAAGAAAGAAAAGGTGTTGCTGATCTGTACTCTTGACTCCACAAAAATATTTGAGGACAGAGCAGCTTCGTTCCTGTCTGGTGAGTGCATTCACTAGTATGTGTGTATTATTTGTTGAAGGATAATGACACGCAATTATAATTGGATAGTAACTTAGGGAAAGTCACACTGCAAAGGGCTTTGAACTCTTAAAATATGAGCTGGGATTACCCATAGAAACAGGCTTGCTTTTTGTACAAATGGACATGGATTAATAGTGGCTAAAAGAGGATAAATGAATAGAGTGAGCATTTGTAGCTTCATCTACAGGGCATTAAGGGTTCAGATCTGGAGCTTGGGTCGCCAATGGTTTTTACTGGACTCTCTGTGGCTGTGGAGGCTGTGGAAACACTGGAGGCGAATCTACAGGCACTGGGTGACTCTGGGGGGGTGGGGCCGGGTTCTCTCTTTTGCTTCTATTTCTCTAACTGTAGGTCTGACTGTAAGAAATGTAAGAGGCGCTTAGGCAATATCTGCCAATGGCAAATCTGTTTGCCTTGCAGCAGGCAAAAAAGAATTTCATGTAATAGGATACTGTCTTATTACTATGACAATATATTGATACTGTAGGCTAAACATTTATTTACTAAAGAAATCAAGTAAATCTCCCTCAAGCCATTTCAAATGCTGAACAAATTCAAGACAACAGTTTCTGTTTGGAAGGGAGTAATGGACTAGCAAAGGGCTTGGTTTGTGTTGATGGGCCAGACAATTTTTCTCTTCTTTGCTGAACACATCAGTAGCACCACTTAATCTAAATCCTTGTCCATTTTCTTTAAGAATCAATGATTGGTGGTGTTATTTCACTGGAAAAGAAAAATGAACAGTCTTGGTAATGGATCTATGGTACCAATTTCACAACCTGGTGTGAAGTGCAATAGCTCTTTGCTAAGGAATGAAGAATAGTCATCTGTTTTAATTTTTAAACAAATCATTGGGTGTCAGAATGTATATGCTCACTGATGCACACCATAAGAGGTACAGAGCATCAAAAAACAGATCTGTCAGGCTGGGGAAAGAACTTCTTCCCACGGGCTGTGAGAATGATCACAGATGATAATAAACTTGAACTGGAAGTTGAACTTAATTGCAAAGGCACTAGTGACCAGATCCCTCCTGCTGGAATGGTACAGGAATAAGAAGCAATGCTTTCAGGATTAGGAATAAAATCAGGATGTAACAAGTAGGATCAGGACTAAACCATCTATCATGTCAAGCCTGCTCTTCCATTCAAAAAGATCTTAGCTGATATGGCTGTGGACTCAGCTCCATTTACCTGCCCATCCTTCCAATCATCTATCTATCTTATATATATATATATATATATATATATATATATATATATTTAATGAGACAGCCTCTAATTTTTCCTTGGGCAGAGAATTCCACAGATTCACTACTCTCTGAGAGAAGCAGTTTCTCCTTATCTCATCCTAAATCTATTTCCCCGAACCTTGAGGCTACTTGCAGTCTCACCTGCCAGTGGAAACAACATCCCTGTTTCCCTCAATTCCTTCTGTAATTTTGTATGTCTCTATAAGGTATTTCACAGAAAAACAAAAGAATGAAAGGAATTAAAAGATGTCCTGAATAACAGACAAGCTGGTTTCAGCAGGCTTCTGATGTTTTGAGGCATGGGCCTAAAAGGCTTGAGCAAGGAAGGCAGTCAACTTGTCATCTTTCTGCCTCTTAAGTATATTTACCAGATGTGGACAGACTTATCTTTCCATCCCATTTATATTGTTCCATTAGCAGCAGTGGGAGTTCTTTACTTGCCTGTCAGAGTTCATATGCTGTGAACAATGAAGTTGGTTGCCATAGTGGTGACCTGGCAAGCAGTAATGAGTTCTGTGCCAACAAGTCTTTATCCTACTAAATTCTGGAGGAATTGGACAAGTAATATGTACTGATCAGAAGCTTTGAGCCATTGGGTAAATGCCAATTTGAAATATGTAGTTAACATAGTTGGTCATGATTTTAACGTTGTGCACCCTCCTGCTGAATGTGATGCTCCAATACTGGAAGTTGAAACACTGATGTTCAAAGAGAGGGATACACAGTTACAGTGAAAGGACATAAACATAGAAGTTAGAATAATACAGCACAGTACAGGCCCTTCAGCCCTCAATCCTCTGCTGACCTATCTATTCCTTCCTAAAAAAAGTCCTAAAGCCTCCCTGCCCCTAACCCTCTATTTTTCTTTCATTCATGTGTCTAAGAGCCTCTTAAATGCCCCAATGTTTCTGCCTCCACCACCATCCATGGAAATCCATTCCGGGCACCCACAACTCTCTGCATATAAACTTACCCCTGATGTCTCCTCTAAACTTTCCCCCCTTTACTTTGTACATATGTCCTCTGGTGTTTACTAATTCTGCCCTGGGAAACAGGTGCTGGGTGTCCACCCTATCAATGCCTCTCAATCTTGTAGAGCTCTATCAAATCTCCTCTCATCCTTCTTCTACACTCCAAAGAGAAAAGTCTCAGCTCTGCTAAATTTGCCTCATAAGACTTCCTTTCCAATCCAGGCCACATTCTGCTAAATCTCCTTTGCACCCTCTCCATAGCTTCCATATCCTTCCTATAAAGAGATAACCAGAAATGAACACAATAAGTGTCGTCTTACCAGAGATTTGTAGAATTGCAACATGACCTTTCTACTCCTGAATTCAATCTCCCTGTTAATGAAGTCCAGCATCCCATAGGCCTTCGTAACTATCAACCCATGTGGCAACTTTGATGGATGTATGGATTTGAACCCCAAGGTCCCTCTGTTCATCCACACTCATAAGTAACTGACCAGTAACCTTGTACTCAGCCTTCTAGTTTGTCCTTCCAAAATGCATCACCTCATACTTATCCAGATTGAAATTCATCTGCCATGTTTTTGCCCAACTCTGCATTCTCTTGTAAGCTTCTTCAATCCATAACTCCTCCAAACTTCTTGTAATCCGCAAACCTACTAACCCATCCTTCCACCTCTTCATCCAGGTCTTATAAAAAATCAGAAAGAGCAGGAGCCCCAAAATAGACCCTTGTGGTACTGCTACCCCTCCACCATCAGAATCCTCACAACAAACTCAATCAGGGATTCAGTTAAGGACTCTCACTTGTGCACTTTATTGATTTTTTAAATTCCCTCTGTATTACACAGTTTGTTTACATTTGTTAGCTGTTTACATTTCTTTATTTGTTTTCATGTATACACTGTGTACATTTTTTCTTTGCACTACCAATAAGTGGAAATTCTGCCTCAAGAAAAATAATCTCAGGGTTGCATGTGATGTGATGCATGTGGTCTGACAAAAAAATCTGAAATCTGAAATAAAAGTCAATTAGTGCATTAAATATTCAGTGACAAGTTTTAGTTTTGTGGTAACAAAAGGACATTTGTCAGAAAGGGAGGGCCTTCAGGAAGAAGATATGACCATTCTGGACTATTTAAAAAAAAAAGCAATGTTCACCTGGATAGTGGCTACATCGGCAAATTACTGAAGAGTAAAAGTAACACAGTGGTGACCCATGATGTGAATGGAGGTGATGCTGATACTGGAAGGCTGATGACGATGGGTTTATCGTCATACATCAGGAGGGCCAAATCGCTGCTCGCGAGCCACATGCGGCTCTTTAACTTATAATGTGCGGCTCATGGTAATCTGTTGGTTGAGGTGGGAATCATGCAAGATGGTGCTTACAATGGTAGTTTTAGTGGGCGTGGCTTGTGATTGAAAATATTTGGTATGTTATATTGTATATGAGTGTGTAATAGTCAATACCATGTAAAAGCCAAATGTCCATCTGAACGCCCGATGCCCCAACAGCAGATTCTCACCTAGGCCCTGGCCACCAGCTCATCCGAGCGTGTATGTAATATTTTTTCATGTCCTGCAGCTCTCAAACATCTGAAGTTTATCGTATGTGACTCTTATGTTAAGTTTGGCCACTCCTGTCTTACACATTTATACAATGTACATTTGCACCAAAATTCTTATTTGCTGCAGCCATACAGGTACGTGTAAAGAAAATCTCTCATAGTAGAATAATTAAATGTAATTAATTAATCTGCTATTAGAGATTTTTCTCTACAAGTACCTGTTTGTATTTATTGTATTGAATTGTTTAAATTAAAAGAGAATATAGTAAATACATAATGTAGATAGAAATATTCACAGTAATCTTGGTGTAAAAAAGTTACTTGCAAAAATTCAGTAGTCATTTTGTGCTGTCGGAGGAGTCTGTGATTAATGTATCAAGGAGGGCTCAAGAGACCAAGAGCTGTTGGAAAGAAACTGTTCTTGAATCTAGAGGTGTGGGTTTTCAGGCAGCAGTGAGGAGAGGTTGTGACTAGGGTGGTGGAGGTCCTTTATGATATTGGTTGGCTTCTTGAGACAATGGCTCACATTGATATTTTCAATGGATGGGAGGTCTGAGTTATGATGGACTGGGCTATGTTTGCTACCTTCTGCAGCTTTCTGCATTCCAGGACATGTGTATTGCCAAGCCAGACTGTGATGTAACCAGCCAGTATAATTTCCATAGTGCATCAGTAAAAGTTTGTTGGAGTATCTGGCAACATGCCAAATCTCCTCAGGAAGTAGAGACGTTAATACACCTTCTTCACAGTTGCCTCAATGTGCTAGCTCTAGGAAAGATCCTCTGAAATATGGATTCCCAGGAACTTGGTTCTAACCTTCTCCACCTCTGTCTCATCAGTGCAGGCAGCTGCGCAGTCTCTCAGTCCAGTGGCATCACTAGGTTTGGTATCACCCAGTGTGGCAACTCATGGTGTCAACCCCCACACCCTCCCCCATGGACCTCCTCCCACACCAGACTATACAGAATCCTCAGTAATGATTTTTGTACAAATGTTACTTATAAATCGTAATTCCCATTTAATCACTAAATATAACAGCAATAGTAGTGAGATAAGCAATTAAAATTACACCTTTAAATTACAATATCATACACACAGCTTAAATGTATTTAAATTTGCATGGTTTCATGTGACAAAAGCAGCAACTATAAAAACACCGACAGCAACAAAAACAACAGCGCATGCTTGTAGCGCTTGAAAACAAAACCACATGATTCAAAGTGTCCTTGTAATTGGGTAATAAGAGCACACAAGAAGGTTCAAAAAGTAAATTAGCATAGAGTTTTAGCCTTGTAGGTATATTGATACATGTAAGTTAGGCTTATGAAAAATGTTTCTGCTGTTAAACCTAATTACAGGGATATTTTTATAAAAAAAGAATACATTTCTGCTGAAAAACTGCACAAAAACTTTTATAGACAGTAATTTTGGTGTCATCTCTCTGATGGTGTCAACCAGTGTGCTCCACATCTCCCGCACCCCCCTAGTGACGCCTCAACATCAACAATCTTGGTAAGGTTGAGAGTAAAATTGTTGCTCTGGCACTATCAAACTAGATTCTAAATCTCCATCATGCATTCTGAATTAATCTGGGGAGCTTCTGAAGGAAAAAAAAAAACAATCTTTTTCTTACAATTATTTACAATGATCAAAACATTCAGATGTAAGCATCACATTCTTTGTGACAGCTTCAGTTTCATCCAGGTATTCTTCTTTCCTCCCATATCCAAAGACCTGCTGGGATTTGAACAGGCCTCTGTAAATTACTCCTTAGTGTTGATGAATGACAAATGGGTGGCATGGTTAGTGCAAGGCTGTTATGACACCAATGACTGGGATCTGGGTTTGAATCTTGCGTTGTCTATAATGAGTTTGTACATTCTCCCCGTGTCTGCATCAGTTTTCCCTGGGGCTCCAGTTTTCTCCCACCCTTGAAAACATACTGGGGGTGTAGTCAATCAGGTGCAATTGGGTGGCACGGACTCAGGCCGAAAGAGCCTTTACCATTTTGTATATCTAAATTTAAAAGGGAATCGAGGGCACGTGCATGAGAAAGTTACAGGATTACAGGAACATAAGGAGAGGGGGAATGGGAATAATTGAATTGCCAGCATGGCTCATTATACAAAGACAGATTTTGAACTTGCCAGGAGTCTGCAGTCAGTGGATATAGATACTTGGCAGACGTCTGTAATACCAGCATATCTGAATGCTGGTTGAAATAAAATCGATTCTTTCCCAAGGTGTGGAGTTTGGGTGACCTCACTAATGTTGCAGTGAACAGCAGTCTGCGTCTTGGACACAGGTGAGAAGCAACAGCCTAAAATGCAAGTTCACAGCGACGATGACACAAAGCTCAGCAGGTCAGGATACACATGAGATTGTACGTGAGGCTACAGGATGTCATAGACCTCAGCGAGGTCGAAGGTTTCAGTTCAAGTATTGTCCTTTTAAGTAACAAGCTTGAAAGTTAAATGTGGCTGGCAAAACCTTTTTGTTCAAAAAAAACCAAATGTTTTGTTTCAGAGGTATGAAAGATGTATCAGAAGATTATTTTTATATGTTGAGCCTCTGCGGATGTAATTTGGGGGATTCCTTGGTGAGCAAAATTATGAGAACAAAAATTCTCTAAGAAAACTGAGGAGGCAAAAATGACAGGATGGACATTGAGACATCCAAATGTTTGCACAAAATTTTACCACACCAACATGAGACATTTTTCAACAGCTCACACAGTATCCTTTTGGAGTTGTGGGAACACTTTTCTAGATGACTATTTTTCAGGTCCCCTCCAAATGTCTTTCTCCCCTGTCCCTTCATTCCCACAATTACCCGATGAAGGTATGAATCAGCAACTATTTCAGCCGACTGACAACCACTGGTGGTCTCAACACATCACCGTGGGGAATGCTTGAAAAAGCACTTTTACATTACAAACGAATGTGAAGATCCCAGCAGTGTCCTTGATCTGCAGAACATGGCCAGGGATGGGAGAGAGGTGGGGGAGACTGCTTTGTGCGGAAGTTTTGAGAACCCTTTTCATTCCAGGCCCAAAATCCTTCAGAGTGAACACAACGAGAATTGTAAATTTATTAGGAAAGGGAAGGGTGACAGACAGTGTTCGGCTGCAGATCCCTGAAAGGCTTTTGTAGACTAAATAAGATAGGAAGCTGTTCAGTTGCCCTTTATCAGTTCCAGATGTTGGTTGTATTTATTCATTAATGCTGCCAATGGGACATGTCTAGTTCAGAAAAAGTCCAGAACCCTTCATTCTTTTGGCTGAATAAAATAATCAAATTTATTTGAACAGTTTTATCCAAGTAAATTAAGCTAATTTCACTGCTCACCTAATTCTTTTCCTTAGCTATAACTTTGTTAAGGCATTGAATTCTTGCACACTTTTGTTTTAACTTTGGGGTCTTAGCCAACCAATCTTATAGTTTCACTTAGATTAATAAGAACTCTGTTCAGAAGTAACATTATAATAGAGTGTAAATTGAGTGTTTTGATTATATTTGCATGCTGCCAAATCATAGAAGCAGGATTACTTAAAGCGGAATCACCAGATTAATATAATATGACTAAATATATATAAACAATAGCCTCTCATTCATTGTTCTCTATTTTCATCAGCCTTTTGAAATCTGCCATTGATATAAAGTTGTCTCAAATGACTCATTTCCAGTTAGATTTCCCAATACATTAGTTTTGGAAACTTTCATATGCAGCCAAGCAATTTTTTTTTGCCTTTCACATTTTACATTCTCTACAGATTATTAACAAGTGTAAAACTAATAAGCTTTACTTTATATTAAAGGTCCTGTTTTTCCTTTGCAGATGTTCAGTAAACTCCTAGGATTCCTGATGTTTCAGAATGTGTCTATTGCAGAATAGATTCCACAGTCAACCATGATGAGTATATTAGCACACATTATTACAATCAGTGAAGCATCAATTCTCTGGCCACTGTCTTGCTAATTACTGCTGTCATGAAATAGATGGTCAGAAAACATAATGGCAGCCATTTATGTATACCAGTGTCAGGATTGCTAATTCCAGAAGAGCACGTATGATTGTCCACTCAGGTTTTCATTCATGGCAGCATACAATGGACAGGGTTTTGGTTGGAGTAAACCATAGTAACATTTGGCAAAACTTCTGATTTAGCATTCGAGAAGGGCCTGGGGGTGAGAAGGGCTCACGACAGGCCTTGGATGCTGAAGGCTTCCTGATCGTGTCAGAGGTTTGGATCTGGAGGCCGGATTACTGATGAACAGCTGCAGAGGCTGTGGGAATGCTGAAGATAAATCCATGGACTCTTGGTGATTCTGAAGGGACTTTCTTTTGCTGCTCTTTCTCTAGTTCCATAAGGGGCACTGGGCAACACTAATGGAGATTCTTCATCTGCCTTACAACAGGCAGAAGGCAATTTTGTGTATTATTACATGTTCTGTACAATGACATGACAAGAAATCTTGAATTTTGTTGACTATTCAGTGGAAGCCAAATATCAGCACATAAGGCTGTTCTCATAAGATCACAAGATTTAGGAGCAGAAGTAGGCCCATTGGCCCATTGAGACTGCTCTGCCATTCTAATCATGAGCTAATCCATTCACCCACTCAGCCCCACTCCCTGGCTTTCTCCTTATATCCCTTGATGCCCTGACTAATCAAATATCTGTCATTCTCTCCCTTAAATGACCTCACTTCCATAGCTGCCCATGGCATCAAGTTCCACAGACTCATGACCATTTGACAAAATAATTTTTCTGCTTATCTATTTTAAATTGATGCACCTTTAGCCTGAAATTATGCCTCTTATCTAAGACCCTACCATGGGAAACATCCTTGCCACATCTACTTTGTCTGGTATTTTCAACATTCAAAATGCCTCTATGAGGTCCCCCTCATCTTTCTGTACTCCAACGAGAATAAAACAAGAGCCAACAGATGTTTCTCGTCTACCAACTCTTTCATTCCTGGTATCATTCTAGTACATCTTCTCTGAACCCTCTCCAACACCAGCCCACCTCTTCTCAAATGCGGTGCCCAAAACTGTACACGGTACCCTAAGTGAGGTCTCACCAGTGCTTTATAGAGTCTCAACATTACATCGCTGTGCTCTGGAAATAAATGGCAACATTGCATTCACCTTCTTCACTACCAACTCAACCTGGAGGTCAACCTTTTGGGTATCCTGCATGAGGACTCCCAAGTCACTCACAATTATGAATTTTCTTTCCCTCTAAATAATAGTCTGTGTCTATTTCTTCTACCAAAGTGCATTACCATACACTTTCCAACATTGTATTTTATCTGCCACCTGTTTGCGCATTCTCCTAATCTATTCAAGTATCTCTGTAGCCATTCTGTGTCCATAGCATCACGTTCCCTATCACATATTTTGTATCATCTGCTAATTTAGACACAGAACTATCTATTCCATTATCCAAATCATTTGTATTCAATGTAAAAAAGAAGTGCCTCTACACTGACCCCTGCGGAATACGAGGTTCACGAGAATGTTGACAGGATTTCAGGGTCTGAGTTACAGGGAAAGGTTGTGCAGACTGGGGCTTTTTTTCTCTGGAGCGTAGAAGATTGAGAGGGGACTTGATAGAGGTGTTTAAGATTTTAAAAGGGACAGACAGAGTAAATGTGGATAGGCTTTTTCAATTAAGAAAGGGGGAGATTCAAACTAGAGGACATGGTTTAAGATTGAAGGGCGAAAATTATAAGGGGAACATGAGGGGAAATTTCTTTACGCAGAGGGTGGTAGGGATGTGGAATGAGCTTCCGGCAGATGTGGTCGAGGCGGGATCATTGGTTACATTTAAGGAAAGACTGGATCATTACATGGATAGGAGGGGACTAGAGGGGTATGGACTGGGTGCTGGTCAGTGGGACTAGGAGGGTGGGGATTTGCTACGGCATGGACTAGTAGGGCCGAACTGGCCTGTTCTGTGCTGTAAGTGATTATATGGTTATATAATTGGTAACTGGCAGCCAACTACAAAATGATCCCTTTATTCCTTCTCTGTTCCCTGCCGATCAACCAATGCTCTAGCCATGCTAGTATTCTTCCTGTAATTCCTTGAGCTCTCATCTTGTTTAGTACCATATATGTGGCACCTTGATGAAGGTCTTTTGATAGTCAAAATACACAACATCCACTGCATCTCCCCTGATTGTTCTACTTGTGATCTCAAAAAAAATTGCTTAGGTTTCCTTTAGGCAAACCTATGCTGACTTGGGCCTATCTTTTCAGGTATTCTGTAATCTCATCCTTGACAATCAACTCCAATAGCTTCCCAGCTACTGACATCAGACTTTTTAAAAGTGGAGTGACATTCACAATCCTCCAGTCTACTGGAACCATGCCTGACTCCACTGATTCCTGGAATATTATTACCAATGCCACCACAATCTCTATAGCTACCTCTTTCAGATGCAAGGGTGCATTCCATCCTGTCCGGGAGATTTATCTTCCCAAGTACCTTCTCTCTTGTGATCTTGACTGTGCTCACTTCTCTTCCAAAAGAGCTGTGAAAGTCCAATATGCTACAAGTCTTCCACAGTGAAGACTGATCTAAAATATTTATTCAGTTCCTCTGCTATCTCCTCATTTCATATTACAATTTCTCCATCATCATTTTTTATTTGTCGTATGAAAACTTTGGTCATTCTTTTAAGCTTTATATATTTAAAAAACATTTAGTATCCTCTTTATATTCTTTTAAAAATATTTTTTATTAATTTGAAAGAGAGAAGTATTACATGGAGATATTGTTTAGATATTATATAGCTTTTAAATAATGCAATACAGAATGAGTCACATATCAATTGTACATTGTCTTATATCATTCTCAAAAAAATGTGAAATATCCTTATGAGAATTTCATCTCTTTCTAATACTGAGATATACACTGTGATTCTCTAAATAGACTGATCTCTTCCAGTTTAAAAAAATAACAAAAATAAGAACAAAAAAATAAAAACCATACTAATCTAATCCCTTCCATGGTCACCAGCAAATAAATTGTAAATAAATCAAGCATCGGCTCTTGGACATCGGATAGAAAATTTCAGAGACCCAAGTAATCAAATTATGATAATAGTCCATGAATGGGCTCCATATCTTGTCAGATTCCACATTGATCTCTTTAACATTATGTATCCTCTTTGATATTGCTTGCTTATCTACTTTCATAATTCATAATTTCTTTCCTAATCACCTTCTTGGTTGACTTCTCCAAGTTGTCTTCTTTATCTTCCCGCTTATTTTTGCTTCATTGCATGCCCTCTCTTTTACTTTGGCTTCAACTTCACAGTATACTCTGGTTTTTCTTCAGATCATATAAATCTTTTGCCTTTTGCTCAACAACCACAATTGTCTCATTTTTTCCATTCACAATTTTCTTTCTTTTTGGTATGCGCCTGTCCTGCGTTTTCCTCATTTCATGCATAAACTCCAGCCATTGATGATCTGCTGTCTTCCCCATTAATGTGTTTTTCCAATCAATTTTGGCCAGTTCCTCTCATATGCAACTGTATCTTCCTTTACTCCACTAAAATACCAATTCATTGGCCTCTCCTTTTAAATTTCAAAATTAACTCAACTATATTGTGATCACTTCCACCTCAGGGTTTCTTTACCTTAAGCTCTCTGATCACCTGGTTCATTACACAGCACCTAATCCACACTAGCCAATCCCCTGGTGGGAGCTCATCCACAAGCTGCTCCAAAAAGCCATCCCGTAGGCTTTCCAGAAACACTCTCTTCTGAGGTTCCATCCTGACCTGACTTTCCCAATCTACTTACATATTAAAATCCCCCATAATTATCACAACACTCATTCTGACATGCCTTATCTATTTAGTCAAAGGATATGATTCTTATTCCTTCTGTGGATACTTCAATGCTATAATGACAGAGATTAAAATGTTATTTAGCTAAAATAGGAAGTCCTGAAAAAACGGAGTGATGCCTTCAGTGTCAGAATGCTTACCATTATCCTTTGTTGTTGACTTTGTCCAGTTTAGTACATTTAGAAAAGGGTCCTCATCTTGCCAGTATCAAACATCCTTGCACTTGAAATGTATTTCAATGCTCTGTGCTGGCATAACTCCACAGCATCCCATGGACTGCACTGTTGCAGGGATCCACATTCAAAATAAAACTGTGCGCTTCTGTCACAGCCTCACAGGGAATATTTTCAGTCATCTCTGGCCTTAATCAACTCTGGATACTTTCAGTCATCTCTGGCCTTAATCAACTCTGCAAGTCTCCATCTCTGCCAGTCTGATGATCTTTCCATAAGCTACCCCAATACCAGGCCATAGGAACTGTCCGTGTTTCTGCCTCCTTCCCACTTACTGTTCTCTTCCCCAATCCGCGCCTACGCCTCTTCTGTATGATTGCCTTAGAAGGGACATGTGGAAAGACGGTTCCCTGAGAACAACTTTGGAACATTTATTGCAAGGTCAGAGCAAATCCAATGTGGTTGGCAGGCATACCAAATGGCAGCTGGGAAACTTTGTAGCAAGATAGAAGTGGAATCTGGCAAGGTTTCCTCTCCAGTGTCTGAAGCAGGTACTGATTTGCTCATTGGGTTTTTATAATTAATGACTGGATTTTGACCTCTTGCTGTGGTGTAAGTTTAGAGCCTCAATAAGAACAGTCTCAGTAGAAGGAAAGCACAGACAAAATGACATTGGTTCTTTCATCTCATCAGAGCCAGAGGAAGTTTCAGTGCTAATTGCTATTGGCAAGACTAGCCTGCAAAGGAGCAGACAGAATTTGCATATTCCAGAAGGATATGGTTGCCTGATGACATCTCAAAGTGCTTTTTTTTTTAAAAAAAAACCTACGAGTCTGAATGGAAAGCTCCTGAGGCACTTGAGCGTGAATTTGCGATGAGGAGGAGCGATGATTATCACAGCTGAGCCCTGTCCTTCCTTGGCCTCAGTCCTCATGCATGCAGTTTACAGCTGAGGTCAGTCGATTGTCATTGTGATAGGAACTCTTTTGCCCCGTTTCTTACCCAGAGGCAGAGCAACATGTATCCCTCCAACATCAGATTTCTGAATGGACAATGAACCACAGACACTACCTCACTTTTTCTCTTCTTACACTAATGTACTTATTTTTTAAAATATGACATAACTATTGTGCACCTGTGTTGCAAAATATTGCATTTTGTGACACATTTTCTTCTCTTCAGCTGAGATCAGCTCATTTGTTACAATGCCTATGCTTTTGGTGCTATACTGTGTGGCACCTTTACCCCTAACATTAATGCCCTTAATAGGCTGCATCACATGTTTAAACAATGGGCTGTTCAAAGCATAAATGAAAAACTGACTTGTAAAAATGAAAATGGAATGGTAGGCCACAATTGGTGTCAATGAAATTAAAATGATTCTTTTTGCAAAGATTCAACAGAGCATTAATATTGAAAATGTGATTTACAAAACTGTTGTCCTCAAGAGGTCTTTTTCTCTACAAAGATTAGCTGAGCCAACATCGAGCCTTCACTTTTACATTTTATATACTTGTAAACAAATCCCAAACAAATCATCTGAGCTAACAAATTTTTAAAGTCTCTTCCCATCTTCAGATTCTGCCTTTCATCCAAGCCTCTCGCTTTCCAAATTTTACCTGAACAACCATGATTAATAGTGATTTCAGAATCAGAATTTATTGTCGTGAACACTTCATGAAATTTGGCAGTTTCCAGAACCATCATAAGTGCAAATATGCATATTATAACCAGCATCCCAACACTGAATTTTCTGCTCCCTCCTCTATCCTCAGACATGAGCAATCTCAGTCATCCCCATTGTCTACAACCAAGTTTGATCATTTCATGTCTTCTGCTGCCTTAAACCTTCATGATGTGCTGCAAAATCTGTTTGACAAAAAGGTGCCCTATACACTGAGCCAAGACACCACAAAACTTACTTTGGACCCACTATCTAATGTAAAATCAAATTAAATTATGTTTCTTATGACCCTGTCAAACAGAATGGGATTGAAATGATGCTTCATGATGTAAAAACTGATTTTAAAAAAAATGAAAATACCTGTACAACTCTTTTGTTTCTTCCCAGAACTAAACAAATAACGTTGTAATTTAAGACATTTCAATTGAAAAAGTCAAGAATGTGACCTCCTGCCAATGAAAGATTTATCTTTCAGTATATAAATTAGCTGAAGTGACATATCTATTACCCCCCCTTCCTCAATCACTCTGGTTCAAATGAAGTTCAGTTGTCATTTCCCTTTTCTTTGGTTATTTTTCGGTTTCTCTAGTTTTCTTTACTCCTGTTCCCTATGAACCTCTCTTCAAACATAAAACATCCCATTTGAATCATTGTTGAAATACAAAGATTTGTAGCTTGCTATAAGAGTCGACTCACAATGTATATACATCTTCATTACAATTTGCAAACAATATTTAAAGACTACAATTCCTTTATAAATAGGATGCAAAATAATCATCCATTGTTTGTTAGTACTTTTCATACATTTTTCTGTTCGGCCTGTCATTGTGAGTTTTTCCAATCACCTTGCAGGTGCCCTCATTTGAAGAAAGATCACATTATCTGGAATCTCTAAAATAACTGATTCCGTCGCAATGAAACCAAGATATGAAGGCGGAGAAAAGATTTACTGGAGTGGCCCCAAGGGTGAAAGACTTTAGTTGCATGGATTGTCTATGGAAGCTTGGTGGTTCTCTTTAGAATGAGGACTGATAAAAATATTTGTTCAAAATCAAAGGTCCTGGACAATTTAATAAAGAAAAAAAAACAATTTGTAAAGGAGCTTAGAATAAGAGGTCAAAGGGTTGAGATACCTGGTAAAAGAACCATCTAATCCTGAGGAGAAACTATTTCATCCAAATGCTTAGCTGGATGGTGGAAGCATTTTACTGTTAGGTAAAGGTTCCATTATTGTTACATAATACTACATTTAGAATGTAAATTTTGTCTACCATAAGGAAGACAGAGAGTCACCACTTTGTCCAGTGCTCCTCACAGAAATGAGACCCCAGTGAGGAATGAACTCGCAACCCTTGGTTTACAAGACCAGTGCTTAAAATGAATTGAAGTGACAACATTTCAGGGCAAAGGGGAAAGGACATACTAGGTCTAACTCTGATGAAAAAGCTGACGTGGATTCAAAGGGCTGAATGGCCTCTATTTGTGCTGTAAGTAGGCCAGGATTCCAAGGGATAGAAAGTCATTCTCCCTGTATGGAGTGTCTGTGTAATGTGCCAACATTCAAACGCTGTTTCAGAAATTAAAGTCAAGGCAGAATACTTCTGAAGAGGACTGACACATATAACCATTTACGGAGTGGAAACAGGCCATGTTGGCCTTTCGAGTCCGCACCGGTTCACTGATTTTGTGCGCCCTCTTCAGGCAATGGTCCCAGTAGATCACTTCGATGGGGGAGGGGGCGAAGCGAGACTCCATTGATCCTCTCTGCCACTCTTTTTCATACCTTAATTGCAGAAAACATACGATACGTTGCTCTCACTTATTCTCTCGCTGGTCTGGTTAATCTTTTTTGCACACCAGATAGGAATATGAGAGAAAACGTGTGATGGACAGCTCTGATGATAGTCAGAAACCTGTGTTTTAGAATTGGATTGTAAATGTATTATATGTTGTTGTTAGTTCCATGCAATCACACCACAGGTAGGAGGCATTGCACTATGCAAAAATTATAATTCCCACTCTTTTGACAAGACAAAGGGAAAGACATTTCTCAGCAAATTTTGCTGTAGACTTGCAAAACCTCTCAATGTGCTTCATTAACGTTAAAAAAATTATTGTAGTAAGCATGATCTCACAGATAATGAAATCTTGCACTTAAGGAAGCTAAATTAAGATTAGAGTCTTTAACATAGAGCAGTGATTGGAAGGAATGTGTGTCAATTGGATGAAAGTCAGCAGGAATTCATGATTACAGGGTAGTGGCTGTCAAGAGATGGTATGCAGGAACTGCCGTTACATCAGTCGAGATAGTTCTTTCATTCACAGAGCTAACTGGGAGAATGGGTGGGGGTTGGATTAACCTGACAGATAATGTCAGTGACCTTTCATTTTTCTACATTCCTGAATTCTCAAACATTTTTTTTCTCTGTCGTACCTATTAACTCCTCAAAGTCCTTTCTGAACATGGCACCATAGACAATTGTAAAATCAGAAATGTAAAGAGAAAAGATCTGAATAATTGTTTTCTCTCTCTCTATCAGTTTCAAGCTTATAAAAGGTTGATGGGGATCAAGTTGTGAGAGAATCTCCAATGTTCAAATTACTTTGAAGGACTCAATGTTACATATCTATTGGTTGGTTGGGAAACTCGCTGATTTCTTTTGTTTGCTGCACCCACTGAAAATCAGACAATGGTCTGAATCTTCTGCAGAGAGGCTAGTCCCTTGTAGAACTAACAGGTATTCAAGGTTAAAAAAAGGTAAAGGTTCCATTATTGTTACGTAATACTACATTTAGAATGTAACATACATGAAATTCTTTAACCCTAGTCTCCCATAAGGCAGACAGTGAGTCACCACTATGTGGAAATGGTTGCTTGGCAGTTAGCGCTATGCCTTTACAGCGCCACCAATCGGGACCAGGGTTCAAATCCTGTGCTGACTATAAGGAGTTTTTATTCTCACTATGTCCACAAGCATTTTTCCCCAGGGGCTCCTGCTTCCTCCCACTTTACAAAACATACTGGAGGAGTTGGCTAATTGGGTGTAAATTGGGTGGCACAGACTCGTGGGCTGAAATGGCCTAATACTGTGCTGTTTGTCTAAATTTTTTTAAAAATTAAAAATGCAGGGCACCCATGCAAATCCCATCTCTTACACAGCTGCTTGCTAGAAGCTTTAGATTTTGCTTCATCTTTGAGCTTTTCATGGAAGTTGGCATTGGAGCATGAATTTCTATCGGCATTCAGCAGTGGCACTGAGCAATCTGCTTGTTTAACCAATAACAGGATACACCTGCCACACATCCAGCAAGTCATAATTTAATTTTATTCAATTGAATAGTTGAGATTTAAACATTTCATTTGCTAACATTTTCTGTTATTTTTTTATTTTAAGGTTTTTCTTAAATGCATCAGACACTTTCACAAATAGTTTTGACAGTGGGCAGTATGGAGATGTGCCTTTAGCAGCTGCCTACACAACCAGAAAAGAGCTGTCATTGGTGGAGACCTGTAGGGAGTGATGGAGCAGATATGTATTGCTCCTACCAGCCCCCCCAGTCGACTGCCGTCGGCTCTGCTCAGGCTTTGAATGGCCTGTTGAGAAAACCAACGGTGGTTTTATTTGAAATCCCATGACTGCAGGTCTGCGCCCCAGATGGTGGCACCTATTAATCGGCAGCAGCCACGAGGGATTGGACTCCAGGGAAGCGGAGAGGACTGGAGCAGGGCACCAGAGGACGGGAAGATCAACCCCCTCCCCCTGCCTGAGAAGGGGAAACAGAGGAGTCCACCCACAAGGATGTTGACCGTGGCTGCAGACCACTGAGGGAGCTCTGCGGATAATGGCCAATGCATGAGGCGGCCTGCTAGTGACTCAAGATGAAGAACTCGTCAAGCTGTGGGCTGCTGGAGACTGCTGTCAGGAGACTCGTGCTAGGCTGCGGACTTCTGGAGACTGGCTCGAATGAGCTGGATGTGTACCAGGTAAAATCTTAAAACTTGGCCATCTGTTGGGGAAGAAGCAAAATAATATCCAGCAAGGCCTACAAGTCCCTGGCATTTTGGGGATCGACATCCTACCCTCCTGCATTCATAAACACCTGTACTTCAAAGGAAATGAAGTTAGTAAAATTCAACCTTGGTCATTAGTGAAAACCTCGGCCGACATAACTGACTTATGTCCTTGCACATTCCAGGTGGTGTACGTATTCAAAATTCCCCCAATTTTCCGTACATTGTGAAATAAATCCATAGAATTGGGGGAGAAAGGCCACAGAAAAATGTACACGAAGGCATGGAAATAGTTTCCTTCCAAGCAGAAAAAAAATCATTTTCTCTGCTGCTTTCTGAGATAATATTTGTTCAAATTACAAACATAACTTACACATTCCACTGAAACAGGAAATGTCTTTGTGCTTAATTGCCTCTCAATCATTAATAAGCAAAAATATTATGGGGAAAGGAAAAAATCTTTAGTGGTAATAAAGAGGTATTAATCTTTGAAGTGGTGAAACTAATATGGACATCTGTATTAAATCATCTGTCATCATAACGGCACCGACTCGTAGGGCTAAACTGGCCTGTTCTGTGCTGTATATGGTCATAATATTAAATTACAGCACAAACTTTCAGCGCTAAGAGTGACAGTGCTAAAAGATTGCGTAAACCATGTTGTGCTGCAAAGTAATCGCTCATCAAAAATGTGAATAACTGATAGATCCCTGCATGAGACCCTGGGTGAAATTTCAAAGAATCGGCTTGGTAATTAAAATGAATGAGCAACAATAATAACTAAGCATAGCAATTGTTTGAAGCTCACCACCCAAATGATCTTGAGTGCATCAGAAGGAAGTAGGAACTCATGACATGGGTAAGGTGCAAACCTAAATGAAAATTTTAGAGGAACCTTCCTTTTCTTCCTATAGATACATGAAGGAAAGGCTTTGGGTGTTTTCTATATGAACTTTAGTAAACCCTTTGACAATGTCCAACATGGGAGGTTAGTTCAGAAGGTTAAGGCTCTAGATATCCATGGAGAGATTGTAAATTGGATTCGAAATTGGCTGTGTGGTACTGGATGGCTGCTTCTCAGACAAGAGAAGTGTGACTAGTGGTGTGGCTCAGGGATCTGTGTTGATACCATTATTATTTGTTGTCTATATCAATGACGATGATAATGTGGTAAATTGTATCAGCAAGTTTGCTGATGACGCAAAGATAGGGGGTGTTATGGACAGTGAGGAAGATTTTCAAAACTTGCAGAGGGATCTGGACCAATTGGGAAAATGGGCCAAAAAAATGGCAAATGGAGTTTAATGCAGACAAGTGTGAGGTGATGTATTTTGGCAGGCCAAACCAAGGTAGGACATACGCAGTAAATAGTAGGGCACTGAGGAGTGCAGAGGAGCAGAGAGATGTGGGAAGGCAGCATCACAGGTAGACAAGGTTGTAAAGAAAGCTTTTGGCATCTTATAAATCAAAATATTGAGTTGGAATATTATGTTGAAGTTGTTTAAGACATTGGTAAGGCCAAATTTGGAATATTGTGTGCAGTTCTGGTCTCCGAATTACAAAAAGGATATCAATAAGATTGAAAGAGTGCAGAGAAGATTTACTAGGATGTTGCCGGGTCTTCAGGAATTGAGTTACAGGGAAAGATTAAACAGGTTAGGACTTTATTCCTTGGAGCAAAGAAGAATGAGGGGAAATTTGATAGGGGTTTACAAGATTATGAGAGGTATAGACAAGGTGGATGCGAGTAGGCTTTTTACACTTAGATTGGGGGAGATAAATATGCGAGGTTCTAGTTTTAAGATGAAAGGGGAAAGGTTTAGGGGGAACATTAGTTGAAAATCAGAGAGTGGTAGGAGGGTGTGCAATGAAGTTGTGAATGCGGGCTTCATATTGAGTTTTAAGAATAGATTGGATATTGTTGTACCAATTTAAATGTACCATTTTACGGCAGTACATAAAATACATGTCCAAACTTAAATTATCTCGTTTTTATGCAGATATTGATCCACTATGTGAGAAGTGTAAAATTTTTGAAGCTTCGCTGATTCATGTTTTGGGAGGTACCCAAGTTTAGCGAGATTTTGGAAAGACATTTTCTGAACTTTATAAACAATTTTTATGATTAATATAGAACCATATCTGTAAATAGCTTTGCTTGTTTTTTTTTATATATGAGCCAGATATACCTCTGTCTGCATCTCAGGAGAAAGTTTTAGCCTTTACCATGCTGATAGCCAGATGAGCAATTTTATTGAAATGGAAAGATGACTCTTCACCTACTCATACACAGCAGTTATACGATGTTATGTCCTATTTAAGCTTGGAGAAAATTAGATACAAAATTAAAGATAGAAAGTTTCAATTTGTAAAGATGTGGGGACCATTCATAGAAAACTATCATGATTGGAAGAATTAAGAATTTTGAACATTCTGGAGATTCTCTGTCTGATGTCTGGAGATCGCTGTCCAATCTACAATTTCCCTTTTTTATAAAATAAGGTAACTTTGATTAAAAGGTTAGATTTTGTTTTTAGGTTTTATTTTGCTTGTGTTCTTTTTATTCATTTTTATTTGGATTAACTAGGTAAATTATGGGTTTAACCATGGCTATCATAATTAATTTAATGACTTGTTTTTATGTGGATCAAGGAACTAGCTAAGTTTTTTATGAGATAACTTAAGTTTCCCAAAAATTTTGTATGCAAGTTTATATGCTGAACTCACTAATAATATTTTAAAAAGGTAAGAAAGAATAGATTGGTTAGATATATGGATGGGAGAGGTCTGGAGGGTTATAGAATGGAAACAGGTCAATGGGATTAATGGAGTGGTGGTTAGCACAGACTAGAAAGGTTGAATGGCCTGTTTTCTGTGCTGTAGCATTCTGTGGATCTATGGTTCTATACCCATAGGAAAGCAAAACTGAGTGCTTAACCAACATCTTCCACCTAGTGGAGAAGGTTGCAACAATTAGAAAGGATATTATGGGATGGCAATACAGTTCTTTAAGCAAGGAGTCGTGCAACTTCAGGTGTGTGTGCTGAGTAGGTTAAAATGCAACTTTGCAGAATTGGTGCAGGTCTTTAGTTGGTAAGAAGCCAAGTTATTTTAACCACACACCAGCCCAATGTCACAAAAGGATTAAAATTCCTCTGGTTTTCAATGATGCCAAGTACCATGAATGATCAACGGCTTTCTTCATAAATGTCCCTGTGCTATCAATAACTAACCAATGTAAACAGGTGAAAGATTTTTTTTTATTTTTTTACCTTGGCCATGTGGAAAAACTTTGCCCTGGATTAGGCATACTGTGGAGCATGTGATCAATTTTAGAATTTGGCAGGCTAAAGTTAGTCAGCAATCAATCATGTACCTTGTCTCATTATTAAAAGCAGACCTGTTCTCAACACACTGCCAACAAGAGAACTTATTTTATGTGGGAAACTTATTGAAAGTTGTATAAAATATATCCATACACAACATAAAAGTTTATAATGGATTTCGCTCCACAGATGCAAGACTTTACTACATTTCCTTGCCTTTTACCTGTACATTTTGCCCTTCAAAGGGCTTGGTCTATGACAAAATGACATTATTTGCAGATAACAAACACATCTACATTAATAGAACAGTGGTGGAAAGGGTCAATACCTTCAAATTCCTGGCAGTCCATATTTTCCTGGAACAAGCACATCAAGGTAATCACAAAGAAGGCACACCAACACCTATTCTTTAAAGAGTTTGAGGAGATTTGGATGTCGTGGGAAACTCTATAAAACTTCTACAGGTGTCTGTGGAAAGTATACCGATTGATTTCATCACAGCCTGGCATGGCAATTCATGTGCCCATGAATACAGGAGACGGCAGCAGAATTGGACATTTTAGCATCTGGCACTAGATATTTTGGCATTTGCATTTTGCCGACAGACATTTTGGCAAAAAATACTCCTGTAGCCCTTCGGACAGTTTGGCGTCCACAATTTTGTGCTGGACATTTTGCGATGGCTCCCCACTCCACTCACCATCTGCTGCCCGACCCCATCCCACCGAATTGTTTGAAACCCCAGAGTTGCAGCACTCCCTGAACCTCCAGTGTTTCAGACCCCCCTGCCCCCAGGAAACCACTCCACTGACAAACAAGGGTTTTTCATAGATTTAAATTATTAAATACAGTCAGGGAACCATCAAAAACAAAGGCTTTTGGTCAATTTCCATCTGTGGGGAGAGGAAAAGTATATTTTTGGATTTATTGTTATACTTGTTATACAAATATTCACTTATTATAGAAATACATATGGTATGCCATTTCCATATGCATCCAGCTCCCTCAACAGCCCCTAAGGCTAGAGCTGGATGAGGTTCCCACCCTGGATGAGACATAAGGCAATCGAACAACTGAAAAGTGGCAAAGCAGCAGGTATGGATGGAATCCCCCCAGAAGTCTGGAAGGCTGGCGGCAAAACTCTGCATGCCAAACTGCATGAGTTTTTCAAGCTTTGTTGGGACCAAGGTAAACTGCCTCAGGATCTTCGTGATGCCACCATCATCACCCTGTACAAAAACAAAGGCGAGAAATCAGACTGCTCAAACTACAGGGGAATCACGTTGCTCTCCATTGCAGGCAAAATCTTCGCTAGGATTCTACTAAATAGAATAATACCTAGTGTCGCCGAGAATATTCTCCCAGAATCACAGTGCGGCTTTCGCGCAAACTGACATGGTCTTTGCCCTCAGACAGCTCCAAGAAAAGTGCAGAGAACAAAACAAAGGACTCTACATCACCTTTGTTGACCTCACCAAAGCCTTCGACACCGTGAGCAGGAAAGGGCTTTGGCAAATACTAGAGCGCATCGGATGTCCCCCAAAGTTCCTCAACATGATTATCCAACTGCACGAAAACCAACAAGGTCGGGTCAGATACAGCAATGAGCTCTCTGAACCCTTCTCCATTAACAATGGCGTGAAGCAAGGCTGTGTTCTCGCACCAACCCTCTTTTCAATCTTCTTCAGCATGATGCTGAACCAAGCCATGAAAGACCCCAACAATGAAGACGCTGTTTACATCCGGTACCGCACGGATGGCAGTCTCTTCAATCTGAGGCGCCTGCAAGCTCACACCAAGACACAAGAGAAACTTGTCCGTGAACTACTCTTTGCAGATGATGCCGCTTTAGTTGCCCATTCAGAGCCAGCTCTTCAGCGCTTGACGTCCTGCTTTGCGGAAACTGCCAAAATGTTTGGCCTGGAAGTCAGCCTGAAGAAAACTGAGGTCCTCCATCAGCCAGCTCCCCACCATGACTACCAGCCCCCCCACATCTCCATCGGGCACACAAAACTCAAAACGGTCAACCAGTTTACCTATCTCGGCTGCACCATTTCATCAGATGCAAGGATCGACAATGAGATAGACAATAGACTCGCCAAGGCAAATAACGCCTTTGGAAGACTACACAAAAGAGTCTGGAAAAACAACCAACTGAAAAACCTCACAAAGATAAGCGTATACAGAGCCATTGTCATACCCACACTCCTGTTCGGCTCCGAATCATGGGTCATCTACCGGCACCACCTACGGCTCCTAGAACGCTTCCACCAGCGTTGTCTCCGCTCCATCCTCAACATCCATTGGAGCGCTTACACCCCTAACGTCGAAGTACTCGAGATGGCAGAGGTCGACAGCATCGAGTCCACGCTGCTGAAGATCCAGCTGCGCTGGATGGGTCACGTCTCCAGAATGGAGGACCATCGCCTTCCCAAGGTCCTGTTATATGGCGAGCTCTCCACTGGCCACCGTGACAGAGGTGCACCAAAGAAAAGGTACAAGGACTGCCTAAAGAAATCTCTTGGTGCCTGCCACATTGACCACCGCCAGTGGGCTGATAACGCCTCAAACCGTGCATCTTGGCGCCTCACAGTTTGGCGGGCAGCAACCTCCTTTGAAGAAGACCGCAGAGCCTACCTCACGAACAAAAGGCAAAGGAGGAAAAACTCAACACCCAACCCCAACCAACCAATTTTCCCTTGCAACCGCTGCAATCGTGTCTGCCTGTCCCGCATCGGACTTGTCAGCCACAAACGAGCCTGCAGCTGACGTGGACTTTTTACCCCCTCCATAAATCTTCGTCCGCGAAGCCAAGCCAAAGAAGAGCAGGAAACTGAATACTATATTCATGGTTTCCAGGCCTCCCAGCAACAACCCAAACTTTGTTACAAACACCCCAATCGTCAAGCAACAAATCTGTAAATTAAACAAGCAAGTGATTACAATAACAGGAAAAAACCTTTGCTTCTAGTCAGGAAGATGCCAAACGGAGCTGGCTCCAAGTCTTCAGCATCGACAATGGTGACTCCATTCTCAACATCGGGTGCGCTGCCGCCCATATCAAAGAAGTCACCTCGGGCTCCTGGGCAGGAGTGGGGACCTCGGGCTCTACAATACTTTCGACTAGAGGTCGATATCAATCACTTTGGAGATTCCTGGTGTGTTGGATCAATGGCTGGCATTTTAATAATTTAATTAATAATTTTATGACAGCTGAATTGTTTCTAATGCTTTTAATTTTTTGATAATTTTAAATTCAATTAATTATATATTCCATTATATGTAATTGAACATAATAAATATAATTTACCAAATCCCTTGTTTTTGATTGTTCTTTGACTGTTTTTAATATAAATATATTGCTATAAGCTAGGAAAATCCCTTGTTTGCCAGGGGAGTGGTTTCCTGGGAGGAGGGAGCTTCTGTGACACCAGGGGCTCAGGCAGTGTGCCAGGATGGAGTTGGCCAGCAGACAGTGAGTGGGATGGGCAGGCCAAAATGCCCAGCACCCAACTGTGGCTGCCAAAATGTCCGGTGCCAAAATGTGGGTATCAAAGTGTCCTAGACCTGACTGCAGAACAAATATGGTCTGGTTCCTCACAGACTATGACTTCACATTCATTGAAGACATCTATGTTAGGCTCTGCCTCAAGAAGGCAGCCAACATTCTAAAGGAGTCCCATCACCCTGGTCATAACTTCATTTCACTTCTAGTTTCTGGCAGAAGGAACAGAAGCCTTTAAAAACCAACACCTCAAGGTTTAAGAACAGTCTCTTTCCAACAGCCATCAGACTCTTGAACCTCCACTTGGTACTCTAATCATAGACTGCTCTGACAGCACAAAAGGACTGTCTGCTCTATTACAAGTCACCAGGGGTTGTCAGATTTGGCACCAGATTTTTAAAAAAAATTAAATTTAACAAAGTTGTAAAAAAAAGAACCAAAAAGAGCCTAAAAATCTTCTGCCGCCAACCAATTCAAGAAAGCACCATTTGCCACCAAAGGAACCAAATCTATCAACCTTGAAGTCCTTTCTTTGGACTAGCATTAAGATATTTCTATCTTATGTGTTTATTGTCTTTTAATTTAATTCAATGGTCATTATATCATAGCTTCTTTTTGCAAGTACCCATTTGGCTGCATCAAGAAAAAAAAAATATCAGAGCATATGCACATTGGACAATGTGTATGACAATAAATTCATCAACATCGAGGCAGGAGATAAAAAAACAAGTGATCGATGCATTAAAAATGATTCATCACTCTCTTTACTTCAGAAAACACAATAAATATATGAGAAAAAGTCTAATAATAGAACAGAATTTAAAAGTAGTTAATGTTCATAAAGATAAAGTATGGGAAAAATTAAGGGCATTAAAATCATAACCTGGACCTGATAGCATGACAACATGTTAAAAGAGGTGGTGGCAGGCATAGCCGATACACGAATGGTGATCATTCATATTCCCCAGATTCTGGAACTGTCCCAGCTGATTAGAAAGCAGCAGATATTACATTGCTAAGTTAAGAGTGGAAGGATTTAAAAAAAAGATTTACTGACCTTATAGTCTGATATCTGATTTCAGCAAAATGCTGGATTCACCTGTTAAATAAACTAAGACACCAAGTCAATCATGGTTGCAGTGGTCTGAATAGCATGGTTTAATGAAGGGAAAATCAAGTTTCACAAAGCTAATGTTTTTTTTATATTTTTAGTTTTCAACCAGTTGTGTAGATAAGGAGGAACCAATGGACATCATATATTTGGATTTTCAAAAGTCTTAATATGATACAACATAAAAGGTTGCAACATAAAACAAGGAATCATAGAATTTAGGGTGGATGGGGATTTGAGCAGAATCAGAATAAATGAGTAATTTTCAACTCTTTATCAGTTGGGTTTCATGGGGATTAGTACTCGTTCCTCAGCTATTCACAATTCTTAAGAAAGATCTAGTAGAAAGGAGAATACAACATGTCCTAGTTTTTTTTTGGCAAACTGAGCTGTCCAGAGGGGGAAAAATGTTCACAATAGCTTACAGAACAATGAAATGAGTGATCGAGATGGTGGCTAATGGAGTGTCATATGGGAAAATGCAATACCATGCACATTGCTGAATACATTAAAGAAAATGGCCATTATTAATGTTGGTGGGAAACACAAACATGTAGGTGAGCAGAGTATTCCTCGAGGTCTGGTTTATGAGAAGCAGATAGCAAACAATGAGGAATGATAATGATACACTTCCCTTCATTGCAAGAGGTTTAGAGTAAAAAAAAATTCCTGCTGAAATTGGCCCGAGTTTTGGTGAAACTTCATTGAGGAGATGATATGTAGTTCTAGTCTCTGGACCCAAATCAGATTCACCTACCTTGAAGTCAATGCAACATAGAATTCATAATAATAATGAGTTTATTGTCATATACATTGCATAATGTACATATGCCCTGAAATTCTTACTTGCTGCAGCCAAACTGGTACTTTGTTTTTTTAAAAAACACATCTGCAACAGTTTACATCAAATTACCATATGGAAGGAAATAATAAATACAAAAGATTGATAGAAAATTAATATCTACAGTTACTATAGAGCAAGAAAAAGAGGCATTAAAATGGTGCAGACAGTGCATTGAGATGCCAGAGTAGTTTATGATTAGTAAGGGGAGATTCCAGGTCCTGATAAACTCTTTCTGTTCTTGAACCTATGGGAGAAACAGGATAGGCTGCAAGCACTGTATTAGGAGACAAAGATAAATTGCCAACATTTCGGGCCTGTGCCCTTCTTCCTCAGTGCTCAGGCCTGAAACACTGGCAATATATCTTTGTCACCTATAGTTGCTGAATGGACCAGATGAATTCCTCTAGCATTTCGGTGTTGGACTTCAGATAGCAGTGAGAAGAGATTGTTCACATGGTGACTAGTAGATTACACCCTGGGATGAGGAAGTTATCTCAAAGACAGATTGAGTCAGACTTGTTTATATTCACTGGAATTGGGAAAAAAAGGTGATACAGTGTCGGCGCCAAGGAGGGGCATTTGCGGGCATTGCCCCCCAAAAGAGGTAGTATGAACCCCAACCCATGTCCGCTTTTAGGCAGGACAGTTTGTGGTCCTCCGTTTGGGGGCATAGGGGCAGAAAGGTGGCACTTACCATGTTAAATGTGGCATCCTGGGGTCTGTAAATGGTGCGCGACCATGTTTTATCTTACGCGCATGTGCTAGTACCGGCTGGTGCATACACAGTGGATTGGAGTTCTATCGGAGCGAGTGGGAAGTGTCGTTAGTGACGCCGGTACTCCAATCCATTGTGCATGCACCAGCCAGTACTAGCGCATGTACGCAAGAAACATGGCCACACAGCCTACGGAACCCAGAAGGCCACATTTAACATGGTAAGTGCCCCCTTTCTGCCCGAGTGAGTTTTTAAGTGTCAGATTGTGCCCCCCATGGTTACCCTAATGCCTCCCACTAAGACTTATTGTGGCACTGACCCAGAGATGATACCATTCAAATTCAGAGAGGGATTCACAAGTTAGATAGTCCTGGAACAATGGGCCTCAGATAAGTGTCATCTATTTGGGCCAGAGATAAAGAAGATGGATTAGGATGATAATGAAAATGACAACAGATTTATTATCATACACACAAGCACAATGTAAATATGCATTAACCTTCTTTCTTGTTGTAGCTAAGCATGTACTTGGGAAAAGAAAAACTCCAATATATGCTAAATTACTGTGCAAAAGGAGATACTAAATATGAAGGATCAAAGTCCAAGTGGCTCCAGGAAGTTGCCAGTTGCAAGGAGCCCAAACCTATGAAGATATTCCTGTTTGAAGCTAAAGCGTCAGTACATTTTTGGAATTCCCTCTCTGAGAAGGCTGTGGATGGCAAATCACCAAATATCTCTCTTCAAATCTGAGATTGATAGATTTTTCGGGCACTCGGGGAATAAAGGAATACGAGGATTACTTCAAAAAGTGGATAGGAAGCACAGAATCAGCTGTGGTGTTATTGAAGGGGAAGATCTGCTCTTGTCCTTTTTCTTCAGTTCCAAATTCATTGAGATGTCCGCAATTTTCTGTCATCTCTCCTGAATTTTATTTCCATTGAAAAATAACATTTGTTGTCACACCATGGCTGAGTCTGAATTATTCATATTGATTCTGAAAAACTCTAATTTGAAAAGAAGCATAAATCTTCAAACTAGATATCACAGAAGTTCAAAATATTTCATTTTTCTATTCTTAGAGCTTCTGGAGTAAAGATAGATCTCTGCAGTGTCACATGGTGCTCAAGCTAATTTTCTTTTCTCAGTGTTTGAAAATTCTCTCCCCTTTTCCTGAAGCACTAAGTCATGGCTCGGAGATGTGAGAAGCACTCCCACACACAATATCACAGCCCAGCTTAAAGTTCTCATCCAAATGGTACGTGCAGTCCTTTTCCATGCAAGTCACTCAAGTGATTTGGAGCCAAAAAAAACAGAGGGAACTCACCATACAGGCCAGGAGCATTGAGGCAATGTGCAACTTCATTGTCTTATTCCAACTGATGTTAACAAATATCAGCAATCAAATGGAAATTTTTTCCTAAATTATTCCTGGGTCTTCTCATGATCTCTTCCCTAAAGTTGATTCATAAACTGTGATGCCCTGCTCAGTAGAAATATCAACAATAATCACATTAAAATTTTACACTTTATTGCCTGTAATGATTGAGGCAAATGACAGGAGGTATGTAACGCCAGAATAGCACAAAGAAAGATTTACGTGACATTAAGGGACTGTTTATGAAGCACAAAGAGTCTAGAAGCTAAAAAAGGCCAATGTGTTACAGGCAGTAACTTAAAACTCCAGGGCTTCATCCAGGTGCAGAAAATAGGGCAGCAGCAATGCAAAGGAAGCACAAAGGAGGATTACAAGTAAGATCTCAAAGAAAAAGATGTCAACACGAGGGCCATTCAACCACTTGTCTCTTATTTCATTCTCATTTGCAAACTGAATGGAAAATTGTGACAGCTAGAGAAGGCATCAAATGCATACACCTTTAATCCACTAGAAAATCACTTGGGGTTGTCAGAAGCCACAGGGTTTAGAAAAGGCATATTTTGGTTACAAGTATCCTTTCATCAGGTGCACTCTGTACACTTAATAGCCAGCATTCCAGACATCGACAGATTTTTAAATCCACAAATAAGCTCAAGGTCCCTCCTCAGGATGATTTAAAAAAAAATTTAAATTTAAATTTTAAATTTAGACATACAGCATAGCGGCAGACCCTTCCGGCCCAAGCCACCCAATTACACCTAATTGGCCTGCAACCCCGGTACGATTTTGAATGGTGGGAGGGAACGAGGGGAACCTGGAGGAAACCCACACAAACACGTGGAGAACATTCAAACAGACAGCGCCCAATTTGAACCCCAATCGCTGGCACTGGAACGAGGTTGCACTAAGCACTAGGCTAACCATAACCATTCATTTTCTGTTTTCCCAGCAGGTTTCTTTCTTCACCAAGGCTGGATTGGAAATTGGGCATACACTTCAATCTCTCATTAAGAATGATCAGTAAATTGAACAGTGCATGCTTGAATTTATCGTACACACTGATCTCAAAGACATAGGAGTTCCTTTTTGCAAGTGAGAAATGTAATGTTGGCATTTTGGAGGAAAACCAATGTGCTATGATAAATGCTGGACTAATACTTAATCTTTGCATAATAATGCGATTTCATTAGTTGTTACCTCTAACCAGGGCTCAAGTTCAAAACTGTTCAGTGCCAATTTTCAGAAATCAAAACCTACAAAATGAAAAACCTGTAAAACATTTATTTTTATAATAGTTTCATAAACCCAAAGAATATATCCGTCACCCAAAGTGCCAGTGAAATGTCTTTGACCATTTTTGTGGCCAATTCTTGTGTCAAGCATTCCCGAGTTAACTGTAACATTGTTGGTTGCAGAGTGATTTTCACAGTGAGGCCTGCACGGTGGCCTTCAACATAACCTCAGTAAAGTTCTCACACTGGAACAGAGTCACATTTTATTTTCCCATACTTGTCATTCTATTGCCCAGTGAGGCAGATCATTAACTGTCTGCCTAGTATCACAAACCACTCAACTGTTCCAAAATGATCAAATTAAATTCACACAACTTTCCTTTTTTTTTGTTTTACTTCATTCGCATTCATTCCTCCTGAGTCACAGCAATAAACATTTCATGTGATAACTTACCACACTCATCCAATCATTAGTACTAAATGAGTTGTAAAAGTTCTGTCAACAGCGTTTATCTGACTTAAAGATAAATGGGATCAAATGTCCCAAAGCATCCTGTGAATCAACTATCCAGTAAAATAGACAGATACCAGAAGGAGTTGACAATAGGAAGGCTTTGTTCCTTTCAAACACAAACATCTGGGTTTTCTGCATTGTTCAGAAAATAAATGCATTTATCTGAAGGGAGGTTTGCTCCTTCTAATGATACGCATCATTTAAGGATGACCCCTGAAGAGCAAGAAAGATGACAAAGCAAAAATAGGACAAAATGCACAATCTTGTGACATGCATTGTGCGTTGCTGTAGGATGCGGATATATTCTCAAAGTAAAATTAATGGCAATGAACAGAGGAAGATGAGAACAATCTTTAGCCCCTCAATCTTTCCTCCTTCCTTTTGATCTTGTCTAATCTGTGAGCGAACTTCACGTACATGCCTTATATCCCATTGCCTTGTATCCCAACCTTTAACTCAGAAATGTATTAATTTAAAATTTATAATTGCCAATTAAACTAGCAAATATTGCTAATTAAAATATAGTTCCACACTTTCAAAATCTTTTATGCAGCGAACTGTCAAGCAATATCTTGGTATCCTACAAACCCACCAAATCCCACAACTTCCTTGACTACACTGCCTCACACCCTGGCCCCTGCAAGGATTCCATCCCCTTCTCTCAATTCCTCCATCTCTGCTGCATCTGCTCCCAAGACGAGACCTTCCAGTCCAGATCTTCCGAAATGTCTGCCTTTTTCCACAAATGTGGCTTCCCCTCCACCACTATGAACTCAGCCTTCACCCACATCTCTGCCATTTCCAGCACATCTGCCTTGATCCCCTCTGCCCCCAGACTCATCAAATATAGAATCCCCCTTATCATCACTTACCACACCACTAGCCTCTGCATCCAACACATTTTCCTCTGGAATTTCCCACTACCAAACACATCTTCCCCTCTCCTACCCTCTTTGCCTTCTGTAGGGATTGCTCCCTCTATGACTCTCTCATCTACTCATCCCTCCCCACGAATCGCCCCCACCCCCTGGCACCTTCCTCTGTGGCTGCACCCACACCTCTTCCCTCACCATGTTTTGGGGCCCCAAACAGGCCTTTCAAATGAAGCAACACTTCAGTTTATCCTGTTTTACCGGTGCTCCCTTTGTGGCCTTTGCTACAATCAGAGAGACTGGGGATTTGGGGATCGCTTCACTGAGCACCTTCGCTCTGTCCACACCAGTGAGAGATCTCCCAGTAGCCAACCATTTCAGTTCTGTGTCATACTTCCACGCACACATGTCTGTCCATGGCCTTAAGTACTGTCCCACCAACATCACCCGCAAATTGGAGAAACAACACCCGATTTTCTGTCTGGGCACACTCCAGCCCGATGGCATTAACATCAACTTTTCCAGTTTCTTCTAACCTGCTCTCCTCTTCCCCCTCCCCCTTCCCTTCCCAATGCTCCTCCTTCCCTTCACCCAGCCATCCCTCCTCCCCTTGATCGCTGATGACAACTTCTCCACTTATCACCTCCTCCCATCCCCCTACTCTTTTGTTCAGGCGCCTGCCGACATTTTCCCATTCCTTAATGAAGGGCTCAAGCCCAAAATGTCGGTTACGTATTTTTACCGTTCCTGTATGAAGGACACTGTTTGACCTGATGAGTTTCTCCAGCTTTGTATTTTTACTTCAACCACGGTGTCTGCAGATTTTTGTGTTTTACTTCTCCAACTAAAGGAAATAAATTCTCTTTTGTATCCAAACAGCTGAAATTAATTTGGCAATCTTGCATTATTGGGGTAAATCTTAGCTGTTCAGGTTGATAGGGTAGTTAAGAAGACTTATGGTATATTAGCCTTCATTAGTAGAGAGTCAAGAGATGATGTTGCAACTCTACAAAATGGATTAGACCACATTTGAAATCCGGGTTGGCACCAAGGTGGGGAGGGGTGAATTCGTGGGCATTTCCCCCCTCCATATGAGGTATTGTAGCTCCCCCGCCCCCACCCTCAGCACTAGCAAAACTAGCATCAAGTGCTAGTGATGCTTGATGCGCTCCTGACGCTGGAGACACTCCACACAATATGAGCAGCATGTTTGTTTGCTACGTTGGAGGTACGGGGGAGGTTCATGGAAGGGAGGTAAGCCCACCACCACCTCCCCCCACTGCTAAGTGAGTTATTGTGCCCTTCCCCCTCCCCCCCCCCCCCCATTTACCCTAATGTCCCCGCAAAGACTTCTTCTGGCACCGACCCTGTTTTGAATACAGTATCGTGTTCAGTTCTGGTCACCTCATTACAGGAAGAATGTAGAAGCTTTAGTGAGGGTGCAGAGGAGATTTACCAGGATGTTGTCTGGATTGGAGAATGTGCTTTATGAGGAAAGGTTAACAGATCTGAGGCTTTTCTCTTTGGAGCAAGGATAAGAAGTGACTTAATCGAGCAGCAAAGACCCAAAGACATCTGTATAAGGTGAGAAGTTTAGGGGGAGATATCAAGGGTAAGTTTTATACACAGAGAACAGTGGATACCTGAAATGCTTTGCCAGAAGTGGTGATGGAGGCTGGTACAATAGGGATATTTATAAGACTCAGACAGGTGCATAGATGCATGAAAAATAGAGGGTTATGTGTACGAGGTAGGGAAGATTAAAAGATTGCTGATTAGGTTTATATAGGTAAGCACAACATTGTGGACTGAAGGGCCTGCACTGTGCTGTAATGTTCTATCTATTGCAGTATTTAAAACCATAATCCTTTTAAACAGTGGTTCTCAACCTTTTCCTTTCCACTCACATACCACTTTAAGTAATCCTTATACCATAAGTGCTCTGTGATTAGTAAGGGATTGCTTAAGGTGATATGTGAGTGGGAAGGGAAGACTGAGAATCACTGCTCTAGACCCAAATGTTACTGAAATATTTTGCTTGAGAAAAATTGTAATTGGTCCATTTCCTTTGGAGTTATGAAACCATGGACATAAATCAATTGGGTATGACTAAAACAGTGGTTTTCAACCTTTTTCTTTCCACTCACATACCACCTTAAGCAATCCCTCACTAATCACACAAGAATTACCTAAAGTGGTATGTGAGTGGAAAGGAAAAGGTTGAGAATCACTGCTTTAAAACAATAGACGACTTCTAGTTCTGGGGATTTAATTCTCTTTAATGCATTACTTGACTTCACCACTGTTATTCAATTTAACTTAATTTTGGTGAATCTTCATCTCTAATCAACATTAATTTCCTTATGATGTCCCCTTCCTCCATGGTAAATCCAGACACTGAACCTCTGTTCTTTTGTTTGTGGCCACAATGTGGCTGTGAACAGGTGCTGTCCATAAGGAGTTTGTACATGGTCCTGGTGACCTGCACAGTTTTCTCCAGGTGCTCCGGTTCCTCCCACCTCCAAAACGTACGGGGATGGCAAGGCCATTGAGTGTAATTGGGTGGCACGGGTTTCATGGGCTGGAAGGGACTTCTTCCATGCTGTTTTGTTAAAATTACAAAATAAAATGTTATTTTTCTTTCAGTATGTGTATGTATATACTGCAGGATGTATGGTCTGTTATTACAAAGGATTTCCCACAAACTGGCATTTGGCAGCACTGACCTGTTACACTTCATCTGTTTCTGTCACATTGGAACTTTAAGCCTCACTCCAAATTAATTGCCACATTTTTTACCTGGTCAGAAATGGTGGCAGTTCAAGCATACTTCATGCCACTTGGTTTACAGTGGCACTATCTTCATTGAAGGGAAGGTTAAAAAAACCACTTTGTATATCTGTACATGAAGATAGATACAAGGTTAAAAAAAACATTGTATATCTGTATATGAAGATAGATATATATTTTAAAATGTATTTAATCTCCCATTTAGTTACCATGAAAGCAATTTACCACTAACCAATCATTTTTTAATGTGTAACAAGGTTGTATGTGAATAGGATACTTCTACAAGTGTATATCGAATATATAATCTGCATTAATACTGTTGAATGAAGGTTCCATATTGATTCTGTTGCTAGGGAATAACCCGACAGGTATTCCACAAAATAGTGGCATGAAATCTTTGGCATCAATGTGAAAGAGTTGACATCGCTTTTGTCAAACATCTCATTTAAAATCAAACAAACAGTCAGTGGGAGGAATTCAGTCGGTCAAGCAACATCACTGAGGAAAATGAATCTTGGAATCCTTCATTAAGACTAAGAGTGCAGAGAGACCTAAGCAGTAGAATACAACAGGGTGGAAGGGGTTGACAGAGGCTAGTTGGGGAATTGGTGAACCAGGAAAGGATGATGGATAATAGATGGATGGGGCAGTGGAATCTCAGACAAAAGAAGAGAGGCAAGGCAACAAAAGTAGGTGAGATGAAGCAAGATGAATCAGGCATGGGGGAGTTGGAGATGGCTGGGGGGTTGATGTGCAGACAAAGGTTACAACTGCTGGGATCTGGAGTTGGAGATGGCTTGGGGTTGATGGGCAGACAAAGGTTACCACTGCTGAGATCTGGAGTTGGAGATGGCTGGGGGTTGATGGGCAGACAAAGGTTACCACTGCTGGGATCTGGTGTGGAGAGAAGTTTTGAATCATACTATTCAGGGAGAGGTGAAGGGCGGATGGGACAAATGGAACTGAGGGAGGGGAGGTGGGGAAACCTTTTTGGCAAAATGTGGGGTGACGAGGATGGAACCAGAAAAGGAAGGGCTTGAAAATGGGGGAGGGTTGAATAGGGGGTGGAGGAAAGAGATCAAAATGAGGAGTAAAAGGAGAATAACAGAAATGGATCAAAAAGAAGAGAGAGGGGACTTGGTACCTGAAATTGGAGTTCTAAATTAACTGGGTTGTAGACTGCTCAGGGGCAGAATACAAGGTGTCATTCATGCAGTTTACATTGAGCATCTCTCTGGCAGTGGAGAAGGCCCAGGATGGACAGGTTTGTATGGGAATGGGAACGAGAGTTAAGATGGTGTGCAACCAGGAGCTAAGGATGGTCAGTGAGGACAGAGAGTAAGTGTTCTCCAAAACAGTCCCCAACAGATTCACCAATGAAGAACACAAAGAAGTTATAGGAAGTAAATCTTTGCCTCGCAATGGAAAGGCTGTTTAGGTTCCTGAGAAAGAATGCTTTTGGCTCAATCCACTTATTCCTTGAAGAAGAGCTCAGGCACAAAACATCAGCAATATATCTTTGTCTTTTATGGGCGCTGCATGACCAGCTGAGTTTCCTCTGGCATTTTAGCGTGTTTTTACTGAAGTCAGGACTGAGCTCATCTGTGATTGAGATAAATGTGGTGGAAATAGGTTTTTGCACCCACACTGGCTTGTTCATTCTGAAAGAGCCTCCATCTTCTCAGTTGCAACAATTCATGCTTTCTCAAATGTTTCCAAGGTTTTGCCTCTCACTAACCTTTCTGAAATGTAATTTCACGTGTTGAAGACTTTGTGAATGGTAAATCACTGTTGTGACCTTGAACTTCTGCCCTTGTGCCTTTCTGTAATTCCTCCCAAGGTTCAGTGCCCTGTTGATATTACCTCTCCCCATGCACAACAGTCACTTGGATGAGGTAGTGAAACAAGAGGAACCCAAAAAAATAAACAAAAGATTAAAAATAAAAATCTCACAGCGTTCCCCAAGATCCAACTGCTGGACAGTTTTTTTTTCTTCTTCAGTGGATTTTTTTCACATTTTCCTCTATAATGTGGAAAAAAATGCCTCTGGTTACAGACACCAGAAACCAATCCAATGCAATTGCTGCCCCAAAATCCCGACAGACTGACATAATCTGTGTGGAATGCTGAGGACATGGAAAAGCTTCCAGACATAGCTGAAAGCTCTTTCTTCCAAAGTCTGAAAAGTAGTGGAAGTGAAGGTAGGATCCAGATACCATTTTTTTCCTTAATGTATTCCAAATCCTTATTGATCATTCATCTGCCGTCAACAAAGACAAATCCCACAGAATTACTCAGAAAAAAAAAATCAAACAACTGAAGCAAAACATGGTACTTTACATGACAACACAAAATTCTGGAAGAACTCCGTTCCCATAGCATTTTGTGGATTGCTCTTCAAATTGGCATTAGATTAACACATGAATTTAGTTGGTAATGCATTTGAACAAAATTTTGTAACACTTTAAAGCTCCTAGCATAAATGTTTATTTATTTAATTCAGCTCTTTTAGCCAGCCCACTAAGTAATAGAAGAAGTCAATAAAAGGTTAAGGTAAGAGCGCAGTAGCTTTGAACACTTATTGAATGACCTAACTAGTCTGGCTGTGCATTTCTGCGCTCTTCTGTGGCAATAAATTTTTACGTGGAATAATAATGAATGTTACAGAACAAGTTGTTCATCCGAACTTTAGCAATTTGAACTCTCATTTCAGTATTGGTATTTACTTATTTTTCTTGTGTTATCAAAGGAAGGATCATTGTTAATTAGGAATCATATATTTCCTCTTATTCTCATTTGTTACATTTCAAGTCAGGTGCGGAAAAGGCCCAATACAGCGTAAAATTGCTTATGCAATGTACATTAGATCATCAAAGCTCATGGATCAGATACACATTTAGTTACATGTAAATTGATCTTTCAGCTAGATCCCATGAAACAACCCAAGATTAAGTACAGAAAGAGTTTGATGGAAAGTAATATCTCTCTATTTTCCAGCATCACAAGCTATCTAAAGTTTCTGCAGGTGTCTATTGCATATTTTCAATTCAAGAGCTAAGTCTCCAGTCATTTTGGCAATGCACCCTAATTTTGTATTTCAGATTGTTAAGACAATGAAGATTTTCCATTCTGACCACAACCATGACAAAACTAACTGAATCATTTCATTTTAGCACACTGAGGCTGCAGAGTACAATAGCCTTGCCCAATTATGAAGTTAGCGTAGATTGCCCTCAACATTTTTTTTTTTAAAAAGAAATTTCTGCAAACTTTTTTTTTCAATAGGCAGTTTAATAGTCATTTTTCTTTGCACCAAAATCTAAAAGTGAGTTGGATGAAAGCTCTCCTGGGAGATATTCAAATTGGTAAGCACATCCCAGCTATTATCTCACATTTACAGATGAGCTCAGTCCTGACTTCAGTAAAAACACGCTAAAATGCCAGAGGAAACTCAGCTGGTCATGCAGCGCCCATAAAAGACAAAGATATATTGCTGACATTTTGGGCCTGAGTATAATAGCTGGTTGCCAGGTAAAGAGTTTTCAGTTAGGTCACATGGGACAAAAAATTCTATTATCTATTTTATTGTATTTACAGAAGTGTTCAGAGAAATGAACATAATTGTTATTATCTAGCCATGTCCCTAGGATAGTTGTCCTGTCCATCAATGTCTTCAATATAAAAGAGTAATTCTGACCCTTGAGTGCATGATAGCTCATTTTCACATTGCCAGGTATTAATCAAGGAAACTTGGAAAGGCTGTAGAAGTAAATTTTGATGACTCTTAACAGGGGCTTTTTGCATACCCCAGTTAATTGTTATACCATTCTTTCAAGGCATTCTAAATCTTACATTCAGAGGTTGGGTGATACTCTGGCTTGAAGCCTTAAAGCCCAAGATAGTAAACACAATGACCTGAAATCTCACAATTCGTTCTCCATTCAGACCAACAAGATTTTCACGTCCACAGAAAGCATGATACCTTCAGCATGGACCTCATCACTAGAGCAGGCGGTAAGACACACAAACATTCTGGCTAATGAATTGACTGTAGCCAGTGCCCATCAGGGTGACAAGTGCTCCACAGGACATGGATTGCCTTCAAGTCACTTCAGAACCAAATGCTGGGCACCCTTGGGGATCCTTCAGTAACTCATCCCGATCCATCATTTATGAATGACGCTATTGCCTTTACAGGTTCTCTGGCCTGACTACTTCCAATGTGATGACATTGAAGTTCCTTTATTATCATGCATATAATACACAAAATTGATTAACTTTTGTCTGTTGTAAAGCCCTTATCATTTTAATGTGGTTTCTTTCAGTTGGATGAATTGCTGCCTGCATGTCCTTTAATTTGATATGTGGGTAGTTTCATTTTGTGTTAATGGTGTGTGTCATTCACCATTATATGCCTTTTGACACTAGAAGGCTAAAATTCATAAAAGATTCAAGTCTTCAACACATTTCAATACATGTAACAACGCATCAGCACCTAAATATCAAACAGAAATTATCTTGAATACTTGTTACATCAATTGTATTGTCCTCAATAATTCAATTTTGTTAACTTTTCAAAAAAAACCAAGGAAGTTAAGATGTCAGAACTGCTTTCTAATACCAGATAATTACTGACTGGCCATTTCACACAAAGCTTAATGTCTTGCTGTGAGCAACAGTTGGTATTGACAGTTTTAAAATAATTGTGTCCGATTCCCACTGTGAGACAACGTGAAAGTAAGCATATCTGCATAAATTTAATAAATGGCAATCAAGGGGCACACTTGGATATTTATAATAATCAGAAAGTGCAATTCCTACAAGCTTCTACCTTTGGCACATGTGGTCCAATTGGCAGCCTAAAGGTAGCCATGGAGCAGAATTTCCACTGCCTGCAGATGGCAAAATGTATGTTATTCATAATATAGAGAGCAAATATAATCTATATGTTCATTGTATCATCAATCTAATTCTATTACAATGAATCAAGGCAACTCACATTTTCTCCTTAAAAATGCTGTTACACAAGTCCTCAGTGTCGAGTGGTGGCTGCACCCTAGACTGCGGTCCTGCCTAACAGACCCTTTGTGATGACTTTACTCAGCTTCAGTACATCAATTAATTGCTCTGTCGTGTGTGGCCCAGAACAGCTTAGTACATGTGATTGGCTGTATTCACTTCATACTTACCGCATGTAATGGAAGATTCTAACCTGTTTTTTTTAAACTTGCTGCTCTGGGTTCTGCAAGGCTGAGAACCTGCTTGTGTTTTAGAATCAGCAGACATAAGCTAAATTCCACCAAGGGGCCAGAGATGCTGTTATCTGACAAAAGTTCATCTGTGTACCAAGAACATTTAATCTTCCTGCTTGTTTTGGTCACAGACTGTCAGAGGCCTAGCCTTGATGCAAAATAAACCATTGTATTCAAAGTGATAAGCTGAAAATTATGTTATTCGTTTATAGCCTAGCATGCTAGCTTGCTTGCTTATCTTTCTTGCTGTGCTGGGAATAGGTGCTTGGGTAAGCAGTTTTTGGGTAATATAAGTCATGGTCCCGCTGCTGAAGTTTGAGACTCTCCGAGAGGTGGCAATATCTCTCAGCAAGAAGAAGAACTTCTGGAGTCCAGCCAACGTCCCGGTCAGGGGAGGTGGAGAAGTTGCTACCGGCGCCCTGAAAACCAACTACAAGTGTGCAGTCGTTGCCTCGCTTCGGCAGTTGGGACCAGTCCAAGCGTTGATAAGTATAGTTGGGAAGGGCTTGCATATTGTAGTGTGAAATCAGCTTTTGAATTTGTAATAAACATTTGTATAAACTGAACTGCTCTCGGTGTGTGTGTCTATTTTCTTTCGGTAGCTCAAACACTGTGACCAATCTAAAACGAACAAAATGAGAGGTATAAGTTTACCCAAGACACCGCAATATGCCTGAAACCAGATCTTCCATGGTTTCTCATTTCTAAACGTCCGACTCCTATTCCTGTGACTATAAACTCTTCATGTATATGGTCTAGCTCAGTGTTTTTCAACCTTTTTCTTTCCACTCACATACGACCTTAAGTAATCCCTATGTCATAGGTGCTCTGTGATTAGTAAAGGATTGCTTAAGGTGGTATGTGGGTGGAAAAAGGTTGAAAACCACATTTTAATTGTACCTAATTGATTCATTAGGTGCACGGTTTCATAACTCCAAAGGAAATGGGCCAATGACAATTTTTCTCAAGCAAAGTATTGCAGAAACATTGGGTCTAGAGCACTGGTTCTCATCTTTTTTTTAATCCCCCCACTCACATACCACTTTAAATAATCCCTTACTAATTACAGAAAACCTATGGCATAGGGATTTCTTAAGGTGGTATGCGAGTAGAAAGAAAATGTTTGAAAACCACTGGTCTAGCCAATAAAAAGAGCTTTATGTTCTACAAAAATATAAACTTCTACTCTATCTTTCAAATCCCCCTTAAAACCCATCTCTACATTAAAGGATTGAGGATGCTTCAAAGAGGCATCAATCATCCTTGAAGAGTAATGTGAGCTGCCTCAATGACTATCACCCAGTAGCACTAACTTCTACTGTGATGAAATGCTTTGAGAGGCTGGTCATGACCAGAATTAACACATATCTAAACAAAGATCTTGACCCATTGAGATTTACCTATTATCACAATCACTCCACAACAGATGCAATATCGTTGGCTCTCCACTCAGCTCCAGAACAGCTCGAAAACACCAACTCATCGACTTACAGCTCAGCCTTCAATACCATTATTCCCTCAACGCTGGTCAAAAAGCTACAAATTCTGGGCCTCTGTACCTCACCCTGCAAGTGGATCCTTGACTTTCTCAACAAAGACCACAGTCAGTATGAATTGGAAGCAACGTCTCTTCCTCAATGATTATAAACACAGGTGCATCCCAAGGATGCGTGCTTAGCCCACTGGTCTATTCATTATACACCCACGATTGTGTGGCCAGACACAATTTCAATGCTATTTACACGTTTGCCAATGATACCGCAGTTGTCATCAGAATCACAAATGGCAATGAGGAAGTGTACAGGAGGGAGAGAGATCAGATCATTGAATGGTGTCACAACAATCTTGTGCTCAACATTAGCAAAACCAAGCAAATGATTGTGGACCAGGAGGGAGTCAGGGGAACACAACCCGTCTTCATATTCAAGGACTCAGTATGGAGAGAGTCAAGAACTTCAAATTGCTGGGTGTCAACATCTCCAAGGATCTTTCCTGGCACCTCCATGTGGATGCAATCATGAAGAAGGCTCACCAGCGGCTACACTTTGTGAGGTGTTTGAGGAGATTTGTTATGTTACCCAAGACTCTCGAAAACTTCTACAGGTGAACCATGGAGAGCATTCTGGCTGGTTGCATCACTGGTCTGGTATGGAGATGCCAACTATCAAGACAAGAATAAACTCCACCAGACTCCACTTCATTAAGGACATCTACAGGAGGCAGTGTCTTACAAAAGCAGCCTCTATCCTCAGAACCCCCCCCCTCCCCCACCACCTAGGCCATGCCCTCTTCACTCTGCTACCATCGGGAAAAAGGTACAGAAAAACCCTAAACAAGAGCTTGATAAATCAAGACAAAGGTGGGAATCAGATTTGGGTATAGAAATAGATCAATTTTGCTGGTCCAACTTGTATTGGGACAACAGGATTTACACAATATAACTTTTTGCATCAGCTATACCTTACTCCACAAAACTTACACAAATGGAAAATGGAAATGTCAGATCAATGTTTTCGATGTGGTCAAGAAATAGGTACTTTCTTACATTCAACCTGGTCATGCCCTAAAGTGAGGCCTTCCTGGGAAGATTTGGATAATCTGAAAAAAAAACTGGAATTCAATACCCTCAGGTACCGGAATTATTTTTATTGGGGAATTTAGAAGATGAGGGACCTAAAATGAGTCTGTCAAAATATCAATTAAAATTCATTAAGGCCTCACTTTAGCAGTGGCCAAGAAATGCATAGCAGTTACTTGGAAATTTGATTCCCAACTAGGTTTAGCCCACTGGAAGATAGAAATACAGAATTGTGTTCCCCTGGAGAAGATCACCTATAACCTCAGACACAGGTATGATCTACTTTCAAGAATGTGGAATTTATACCCAAGGTACATCAGGGTTCCCCCCACCCCTCCTGTCTCTTCCACTCAGTGCTCGCAGCGTCAAAGACCCTAGATAAGTCAGGTTATTTGTCCCTTGGTGGGGTTTATCCAAGGTGAAGCTGATCTTTTCCTTTTTCTTATTTTTTTCTCTTTTCTTACTTTTTCTTTTCTTCTTTCTTGTTTCTGTGGGGTGGTTGGGTGGGAGGGTTCCTCTTATTCTGTTCTTCTTTCTCTCGATTATCTTTTTCTCCCTTTGGTTCCACATGGACATTGAATTTGTAGTAGTATTGTAATTTTTCTTTCTTTATAATAAATGAATCACATGTTGACTTTTTCTCACTTTAATATCAATATTTGTTTTATTTTGTTAATATTATTAATATTCTTTGGTTATTCTTTGTTTTGACTGCACATTGATTGAAAATTCTCAAAAGAAAATATTCAAAAGAAAAAGCTACAGGAGCCTAAAGTCAAACATTCAGCAGCCTAAGGACAGCTTCTTCCCCTCTGCCATCAGATTCCTGAATGATCAATGAACCAAAGGCATTGTCTTACTTTTTGTGCCCTATTACTTTGATTTTGTTTAAAATATTATTGTTGTAGATTAGTGTTGTGAGAGGTGAACAGGTTTGGTAGGTCTCAAAGGCAAGGATCCTGGACACAGTTTTGATGGAGAAAGATTTTAGTTACACAAACCAAGTGTGAGAAATGGCATAGATGCAACACGTGCGCACGCACACAAGCACATACAGTTTACAGCAGCCATGGGAAAGCAATAACTGGCAATAATGAACATGGGGAAAATTGCATGGGAACAAAACACACACACAAACAATAAACTGGTACGTGCAATGATTAAGGAAAAAACCACTACAATGCCCCACCACCCCTTGACTCAGTGCAGGCACGGCTCTCTGCTACAAGGGACACTAATTAAATGCTCCCAACCCTTTTAACAGTGCACATCTTACTAACAGTTTCTCCAGCATACTTCCACATTTCTAGGTCTGGAGTGAAGCAGGGTAGTCCCAAGCAGGCAAAAAGGGAACAAAGAACACATGGCACCTTTATAGGGCTGGAGAGTCCATCCCAGGTCGTTAGCTCAGAGCCAGGAGGGTTAATCCAATTACAACAGCCAATGGCCCAAGGCCAAGTACAGGCAGGTAATTTACATGTATCCAATGGCAAAGTGTGCACTAATGGGTGGGGCAGAAGCAAACCTTGATTGGCAGCTGGTGTGTCCTCCAACGAAGTCGGGGACACCACTATCACATCACAGCCACAACCCTTTCCAATACAGATGAATGTTTGCACTGTGACATTGCTGCCAAACACCGAATTTCGTGACTTGTTCATGACAATAAATTCTGATTCTGAGAATAAATGGCAGCTTCCAGAAATTAACAAAATGTATGGCCTAGCTCTAATTGTAACCAATGGCTTACTTATAAATTATGAACACATGCAAATTATAGGCCTGAAATAGCTCCAAATAAAAACTGCACAATCATTTATTCAGTAATGACATCTTCTGTAAAGTATTTTAAAAATCGGACATGGATTATGAGTGTATTCTCCACTACTGTATTAACCAAAGAAAATAGTTGGAAACAATTATGACTTTTAGATTGCAGGCATGTAACAGCACAATCAATGAAGTTTGCCATTACACAGACAATCTAAAAAGGAAAGTGCAGGAATTTTTAGTCAATTCCTGCACTGCAATTTATCCTGCAGGACCCCACTACTTTTCGGGGGAAGCCTGCAGTCTAAATTGCACCGCAAAATTCACCTCACTAATTCTATGTCCAGCAGTTGATGCAGGCCATATTACTCCACAGAAAAACACCAGGACTAACGCGCACAGGAACTTAAGAGAGCAGTGTAACAACCAGGCGAGTAATTCAGTTAATTTATGTTAAATTTTTCCAATATTTTTCTAACATTTTTAGCTAATAAAACACCAATTATGACTAATGTGCAGATGTAAGTCTCACAAAGAGATTTAATACATTAATAAAAATGTGGCTGCTGTGCATATCCAGGTGCTATTAAATAGCATTTCTACCAATTAGAAATTCAGCACTTTCTAAATATCCAGAAACCTGTTGATCAGAAGACACTGATGCTGAGCGCCCTCATTTGGTTGTCATGTAGATTTCAAGGGTGATCTCCGTTAAGTCAATATAAGGAAGAAAATACCAATGTTTTGCAGCAGATGTTTCATGATAATTACTTGCAAATATTATAAAAGGTGATTAAGGCTCCGGGTCATATGCATTAAATGGTAGGCTATTGAGATGTGCAGAGCAACAAAGGGATTTAGGAATTGTAGTAAATAGTACCCTAAAGGCTGATACTCAGGTAGATGGTGTGGTGAAGAAGGCATTTGGAATGTTGGCCTTCATAAATCGGAGTATTGAATTCAAGAGTAGGGAGGTTATGATGAAATTGTACAAGGCATTGGTGAGGCCAAATTTGGAGTACTGTGTACAGTTTTGGTCACCAAATTATAGGAAAGATATAAACAAAATAGAGAGAGTGCAGAGAAGGTTCACGAGAATGTTGACAGAATTTCAAGGTTTGAGTTACAGGGAAAGGCTGTGCAGACTGGGGCTTTTTTCTCTGGAGCGTAGAAGATTGAGAGGGGACTTGATAGAGGTGTTTAAGATTTTAAATGGACAGACAGAGTAAACGTGGATAGGCTTTTTCAATTAAGAGTGGGGGAGATTCAAACTAGAGGGCATGGTTTAAGACTGAAGGGGGAAAATTATAAGGGGAACATGAGGGGAAATTTCTTTACGCAAAGGGTGGTAGGGATGTGGAATTAGCTTCCGACAGATGTGGTCGAGGTGGGATCATTGGTTACATTTAAGGAAAGACTGGATAGTTACATGGATAGGAGAGGACTGGAGGGGTATGGACCAGGTGCTGGTCAGTGGGACTAGGAGGGTGGGGATTTGTTACGGCATGGACTAGTAGGGCCGATCTGGCCTGTTCTGTGCTGTAAGTGGTTATATGGTTGTATGGTTATAACACTTACATTCAATTAGTATTCCCAGTATAACAACCACTTGTTTTCAGGGTGTGATAGAAAGTTGTAATGTTTGACCTGTTATCTTAATATCAATCAAAGCTACCTTCCAGCACTTGGTCTGTGATTCTGCAGGAACTGGCTTTTTGAGTACACACCCAAGTACATTCAATCGATGACGCTTTCTGCCACAAGTTCCAAAACCCTCTCATCCTCTGAGTGAAATTCCTTGCCCTAGTTTTCTGAATCAGATTTTAAAAAAAACACACACAGTAACTCAGCGAGTCTCACAGATTCCAGAGGAGGTAAAGATACTTTAAAAAAACTTTTCGAGCCTGAGCCCTTCAAGGTGTAAGCAAAGAACAGGAAGACATCAGAATAAAGACTGAATACTGGCAGGGGGAAGAGTCCAGACCAACAAACTGTGTTAATTGGATATGATAAGAGGAAAGGTGTGAATTGATTTTGGCTCTGTGAAAGGAGTCAGAGGGAAAAGGGGAGAGAGATAGAGCTGAGGAATGGCGAACAGGGGAAAGAAGGAGAGGGGGGTTTAACCGAAACTGGAGAGGTCGATGTTAATGCCATTCAATTGAATGGTACCCAGACAGAAGATGAGGTGCTTTTCCTCCAGTTTGTAGCTGGTATCAGTCTGGCGGTGCATAAGACCATGGACAGACATGCCAGAAAGGGAATGAGTCGGGGAATTAAAATTGAAGATCTAAGCTATTGTGGCAACAGTGCCGAGGTACTCAACAAAGTTACCTCTCAGTCTGCGCCCAGTCTCTCCGATGTAGAGGAGACCATAAGTGGGATCAGTGGATACAGTAGATGACCCCTGCAGATTCACAAATGAAATGCGCTTCACTTGGAAGCACTGCTTGGGGCCCTGAATGGCGGTAAGGGAGGATGTGTGGTGCAAATGCAGCATCTCTGGCGGTCACAGTAATAAGTGGCAAGGAGGCGATGGGAGGGGAGGGATGAGTGGATGAGGGAGTCAGGGAGGGAACTGAGGAAGGCTGAAAAGGGATGAGAGAAGGAGAAGGTGGTGGGAGAAGGTGGTGGAAATGGCGGAGGAGGATATGTGGACATGGAGGCTGGAGCACAGATTTTATATTCCACGAGGCTTCCAGAATCAGATAACTGTTGTACCACTTTGGTCTTCCAGTTTGTAATATCAACAGGATTCTTTAAAGCCACTCTATTCATAATTCTTCCCAGCCCATGTGTTAATTTCATTATCAAAACAGACCATAATTCTTGTGCTGCAGAATGACTCATGTTGTGGGCATCTGAAGATGTTTGAATTGTCAACAATTTGCGTCTTCATGAGTTTCAACCTGATGTCGAGGTAATACTTCTTCTCTTTTACTCATGATATCATTACCCCTCCATTCAAACTCGTGCAGCACGCAGAGCACAAAAGCCATCAGGTACCCACTTGTATTAATTCAAAGTTTTAAATCATATTTCCATCAAATCCCCCAATTCTATTAACCTACATGTGAGGGACAATTTCTGTCTCACCAACTCGCATATGTTTGGGGAATCTGGCACAGTGTGAGGAAAATCACGGACAAAACATGCAATGTCCACACAGACAGCACCAGAGGGCAGGAGTGAAATTGTAATTTTTGATCCTTTTGTTAAACTAAAGATGCAGCTTAAACTCAAGTTTATTGTCATCTGATTGCACAAGTACAACCTGATGAAACAGCATTCTCTGGTGCAGAAACGCACTGACAAACAACCAGACATTATACGTAGTAGAACAACAATGCACGTCCAGCACTCTTATATACAAATAAATTAATAAATATTGTTTTGTAAACATGCATGTCTCGGATAATTAATGTGAGCAGTTCCTTTGGTCGTTCAGCAGTCTGACAACCCATGGTGCAAAGCTATTCCTCAGCCTGCTACTGCTGGATCTCTTTCCTGACAGGAGCAGCTGAAAGATGCTGGGTGAAGGGTGGAAGGGGTCCTCAATGATTTTGCACGCCCTCTTCAGACAATGATCCTGTGGTAGATCACATCGATAAGTGGGGGGGCGGGGGGGGGGGTGATTGTGGAAGGGAGACTCCAGTGAACCTCTCTGTCACTATTATGGTTCTGTGGATTGATCTCTGATCCATTTCACTGCAGCAACCATACCACACTGTGATGCAGCTGGCCAGGACGCTCTCGATAGAGTTCCTATAGAAAGTTGATGTAATGGTATTAACAAGGTAAATTTGTGGTATTGCAGTAATGGGCAATTTGTTTGACTTTCAGACTGCTGGCAGAAAAAGGGTGGAACAAGAGGAATCAAAGGCTGAGGGGGATATCTTTATGTGTTTATAAAATCAAGGGGGGCATAGACAAGGTAAACAGCTGCAGTATTTATACCAGGGAATGGAAATCATAAACTAAAAGGCTCAGATTTAAGATGGAATGGAAATGGTTTAAAAGAGACCTAAAGGGTGGTGGATGGAGGAAGTGGTAGAGAAAGGTACAATTGGAACATTTCAACATACTGTAGATAGGAATATAGGGATATAAGCAAAATGCAGGAAAATGGGAATAGCTTATTTTATAAATTTTTATTTTTAAATTTAGACATACAGTACTATAACAGGTTTGTATCGTCAAATTTACACTCCATTAACCTATAAGACCGGAGCCCCCGGAGAAAGCCCACACAGACATGGGGAGAATGTACAAACTCCTTACAGTTAGCGCAGGATTTGAACCCAGGACGGGTCTCAATCGCTGGTGCTGTAAAGGGGTTGCACTTACCGCTACGTCAACCGTGCCATCATGTGTAAACCACTTGGTCAGGATGGACGATTCTCCCTTTATCTATGCTGTAAAAATTCCATGCTTCTGTGACCCTAAAGGGTGCGTTGAGATCAGGCATTGGCTTTGGTCATTCCCAAAATGATATGCTCATCCTGCTGACAATTCGATGCACCACCATCCATTTCCACCAGGGGGAGAAAGCCTCCTATCTCCTCTGCATTCCCAAATGGCCTTCATGCAATCAGACTCATCTTACATTCGGCCCTGTCTATATGATCAGGTGTTAAACAAAAAAGAAGATTTTGAAATCTCCTTGATTCTGATGGTTCTCATGGGATGAGGCAATGGCAAAAAAAATATTGCCCATCCTTAATGGACCCTGCACTGAGAAAGCTGTTACATGCGAACTAGACTGGTTACAATTAGTCAGATTTCCTTCCGCGTAACGCTGAAGGATTTTTACAAAAATCCAATGGTTTCATGGGTGCTGTTACCTGGACCAGCTTTAATACTTTATATTGCCCAGGTGCCACAATGTGATTTGAACCCATCTCCCGATCAATGATCCAGAACTCTGGTGACCGGTCAAGTACTTACGTTTCCAACACATACTGCTTTCATGGTGAAGCTCTGGGGAGGATTTGATGCCAGCTTTGTGTGTGATCCCACACTATTCCAGGAACTACATTCCCTGTCCAACATAAAATTGTAAACACTAAAGGATTCATTTTAGATCATGTTCTGAAATGGCTGAAACTTTTACAATAACAAACACATCCCAAAATCTCCGCTTTCTTGGAAAGTTTGCAACTATAATGTCTTAAAGAAAAAATGTGAATATATTTTGTTAATAGATTCAGAAACCTGGTAGAATTGTTGAATGAGGTGGCCTTTTCACCTTGGAGACAATTTTGAATCTCAGAGTAATTTAGCATTATCTGCTAAATGTGAGTTCCAAGTGGTCCTCATCTTAAATTAAATGCTAAACAACACAAGAATCATTCATGAGAAAATATGTAAATAATGCAGTGTCTTTGGACCTGGTAATAAATTGCACAGAAGAAATTAATCTCTTCATTGCCTCACTACAGTCTTGTCTAGAACTCTTCTCCATTGCTAAGGCATCTTCTTGTATCTCTGAGTCTTCTTACATACCAGACTCCTGTCATCTCAAGAGTTAACAGAGAATTGAGTCCATTCTTAGATTTGAAAAATCAGCCGGTCAGGCAACATCTGTGGGCAGAACAACAGATACAATGTTTTAGATTTCTGATATTTGATCAGAACTGAACTGTTCTGACAAAAAAAATCAGAAATCTAAAGTGTGTTAACTCTGTGCACCTCTTTGTGTTGATACATGCGGACACCTTGAGTATTATCAGCATTCTCTGTTCTTATTTCATCTCTAATATTTTTGATTTTGTCAGTACTTCTACACCAAAGAAGGCTCTGCTGACATTACCTTTGCTTTCCTGACAAGATACAATAATCTTGAGATGCAGCATCCGTCTCTCCCACTTCCAGCTGCCAATCCTAACTGGTTCTCATTTCTCCCTCTTAGTGAGACGACTGTGGTTGTTTCGCCGGTGAATTATCCTGTGCATCATTACATCACATTGTATCGAAACTCTTCCCTTTTCAAAACATCTCAATTGTGGACTTCACTCAGTGGAGACTAACTTCTACATTGTTCGGCCTGTTAAAACCCAAACATAACAGAGACAGTTTTGATTTACTAGAAACTCTCAAACTTGGATTTCTTGAGGTAAAGCTTTCCATGGCTTGGAATTGTGTGAACTACACCCAATAAAAAATATTGGATTTTTTCAGCTTGTTATAAAGACATTATAAAAATAGTGATATTTTTCCAAAAAAAAGATGAATCTGCATCTATTCATATATACAATATTGATTAGTTAGTACAAAGTGCCAATATATGTAATGTGCTAGAATAAACTACTTTTATTATATTTAAATTCGTGGAAAAATATCATTATCGCTAGAACATCATAGAACTATTAACCTTTTCTGGTTTTCCTTTGGTTTCAAGCATAAACCACGTTGCCTCACAGGAAAATAGGACTCAGTGGACTGGATTCAGTTCCACATCTGTGAGCACTTCATGGCAATGACTCATTCTATCCACTGATAACTACAATCTTTGTTTCAATCAGCTCTTTGCTGCCTTGATACTGATCTAGCCTCCTTTCTTTTGATGTCAACATGCAGTTTAATGTTCATTTTAAATAAGGTCAGGAAGACTCTGGCACCACCCTGAAGGGAGGTGAGTGATTTTTCTTTTCTCCGGACTGTTCCTCCCTCTTTCACAGATCTCCATCTAGGTCAAGGACAAGGTTCCTAATCTTCAGGGTGGACCACTGGCACATTTCTTGCCATTTTTGTTATTTATCTGAACATTGTGAGCATCCATGGAATAACTGACTGAAAAGGATGAACAGAAATCCAGGGCTTCTCTTGAATGTGAAATTAATATTAAAAAAAGTTTAAAAAAGTACAATAAAAGAACAATGCATCAAAGGTCCGTTTGGAATGTTGGGTGGTCTGGAAAATGTGCACAAAGGAATGATATCACATAATTTCCACATACATCATGCAGTGCACATCAATGAGGCAGAACAGAAGGAAAAAAATGGAAAACATATTTGGGTATAATCAATTTAACATTTTTACTGAAAACTTAAAAGCTAACAGCGTCAGATATAATTCCACAGTTCATGCAGCTAGTAATACCAGATTGCAGTTTTAAGTCCCCTCTTATGCAAGTTCAGATTGAACCTTTCATTATTAAAACCTCAAGAAACAGATCCGGAAGATGACACTGCAACTTCCAATGACACTGAAATTACTGCTTTGTCTTAAATGTCAATAATCTGTCAAAGGAGAAATAAACATTAGATATATGCTAATATCCTGCTGAGTTAGAAATAGAGAAGGAAAAGAGAGTGAAGTCTTGCAAATGTAATGTGATAAATATTTGCACAGTGGATGGGTTCTGTTACAGGCATATGGTGGAAAACACAATTTCTGGTATTCATTGTTCCCTGGTGGTCCATTGAGTTTGACATCTCAACATTCTCTATGTCCTATAAATTACTTTAAAGTTCAACCAGGTATTGAAGAGATAATGTTGCAATCCACTTTGACACTATCAAATAGCATTGTCGAATGACTAACTGACAGGTTTTTGGTTGACGATGAATGCACATCATTGGATCTCCACTTATTTGCTGTGTGCAACTTGCAGCCCCTTAAGCAGCCATTCTCAATGACAGCCCTATGCCACCCCATCTCAGGGGCCACAGCACATTTAAGAGGCAGGAAAATGGACTAAAATCATTAAAAAAAATGTTTTTATGTAGCCGGTAGGAGTGAATTACAGAAGAAGCTAACTAAACAACTGCATCACGGGGAATGGGGCCCATAAACTATGCGCAGAGTCCTAAGGGGGCCATAGACGGAAGAGGTTGAGAATGGCTGCTCTGGAGGATCATTATTTTGCAGCATTATTTTGAAGAAGATGCACTTTTCTTCTTCTTCTCAATAACTGCCAGAACAATTTAGAAGAACTAACTGAAAATATAATTCAACCACGGTCTCTGCAGATTTTCAAGTTTCACTTAATATCATACCTATTGCCATTCTGAAATTCATTGTAGCAAACTGAAATACATCAATATGGTATTTACCACTTCAACACAATTATCAGGCCATATGCTTATAGCTTGATCACTAAAAAACACTTTTAGAGATTTCATTTAAACATATTAAATTTTGAGAGAATACTCTAAATAATCCCTAAGTCATTTTTGCTTGGCTATACGTTGCTGAAGTATCACATCAAAGCACAGACGAAACAGACCACCGTTGCATTTTTATTTAACATTTCCACATCTGCCGATTAATGATTCAATAATTCCATAGTTGAAACCCAGAGAAAAACTGCTGTGTTTGATGCTAAAACTGAAGTAATTTTACATCACAGTGATTTATTGTACTTGAAGGAGTTCAAATGTAATGATATACGTTGATTCACACAGGAATTAGAAACTCAAAGATGCAGAGTTAAAATGAAGGATAAGCTTTCAAAGGAATATTCTGATTGTTTCAAAACTACTCAAACCCAATTGGAACTATTTGAATAGAATTTCTAACATACTGGCAGAATAAGGACTTTAGTATAGTTTGCTTCTCTGGTAACGATTTATTTAGCTGGGGTTCACAAGTAGCAGTCTCAGTAACAGAGGGTTGTGGATTGAAAAGGTGCAGCCACATAAGCGATTTGTCTTTTAGATGTGATTTTAAATCAAAACCCTCCCGACTCACTGATGGCCTTCTCTCTCTCTCTCTCTCTCTCTCTCTCTCTCTCTCTCTCTCTCTCTCTCTCTCTCTCTCTCTCATTCAGCAGGAAGTGCTCTTCTCGATGATCTGGTCAAAGCTGTCCAAAACTAAATCTCTGAAATAGGTGTTGGTCTAATTTAGTGGTTTTCAAACTTTTCCTTTCAACTGGCATACCGCGTAGTTAATCCCTGTGCCATAGTGTTCTGTGATTAGTAAGGGATTGCTTAAGGTGGTATGTGGGTGGAAAGAAAAAGGTTGAAAACCACTGTTTTAATCGTACCTTATTGACTCGTTATGTGCACGGTTTCATAACTCCAAAGGAAATGGGCCAATCACAATTTTTCTCAAGCAAAACATTTCAGTAAAAATTGGCTCTAGAGCAGTGATTCTCAATCTTCCCTTCCCACTCACATACCACTTTAAGCAATCCCTTACTAATCATAGAGCACTTATGGAAAGGGATTATTTGAAGTGCTATGTGAGTGGAAAGAAAAAGTTTGAAAACCACTGGTCTAATTGTTACACCATTATTCATGGGTCCTCTTCAATGATTCATTATCCTACAATGCAACATCAAAATACTTCACTGGCTGCAAAGCATTTGAGCATTATTCAAAGGTTTTAAAGGATATTTTAAAATACTGGTCTACCCAAACAGGTAGAGCAAAACAGTGACAGAAACGAGAAAAGAAACTTTACCTAAGAGCAAATTTGGGATTCAGCCTATAGCAAGGATAACAAAATGATCATGTTCATTCCCCCAAAAACTTTTTTCTTTTATTGTATTGTGCAATCACAATGGTACAAGAAATGCCATGGTAATAAGATGAGAAACCCCACAAAAATTATTTAGCAGAATATGTACAAGTTTAATGGCTACAGATCAAGATTCATAATTCCTTTATTGTCAAGTAATAAAAACAGGTGTAAAATGACAAAAATTTGGTTTAGTCTGCAGTAACCTAGACAAATTCGCCATCAGCAGAAATTGCCAGGTACCTCTTACAGTCAGAGAAAGAGAAGCAAAAGAAAGGTTCCCCAGTGTCACCGAGCATCCGTGGATTCACCTCCAGCGCTCCCACAGCCTCCACAGCCACATGGAGTCTAATCAAAACCCTCGGCATCTCGAGCTCCGGATTTGAAACTTCGACGTTATCAGGAAGCCTTCAGTGCACTCGGCAGGTTCTCGCATCTCGGTTCCAATACCTGGTTTTCCTTGAGTCCATCTCCAGCAGTCCACCCCCTGGTGCCAGTCCTTTGACTGCAGCCGCCAGCAGCATGCAGCCTGTGTGGGTTTCTCGCCTCGAGTTGTTAACAGCCTGTGGGTTCTTCAGCCACAGAGCCCGCCATGGTCACCATCCTGTGGGTCATCTCCTCTGCTTCTCCTTCTCAAATGGGGGTTCCCTGCATCTGAACTCTGCTCCCCCAGAGTCTGCAACCCCTTGATGCCGCTGCTGACCATAGGCACTGCCATTTTGGGGTTGACCCAGCGGTCGCAGGATCTTAAAATAAACCACTGTTGGCTCCTTTAATGGGCCATTTAAAGCCTGTGCAGGCCCACGGATAGTTGGGCTGGGAAGTAGAACCTTGGGGAGGAGCAGTGTGTCTCCTCTCCTTGCTGTCCAGGGGTCCACAATAGCGACAAATTTAACTCCTATGGATGCTGTAAGACCAGCTGAGTTCCCCAGGCATATCTATGTGTTTTTAATAGAAATAATAAACCTGCAATCTCTTTTGCCCCAAGGTGACTTCTACAAAGTACCACTCCCCACATTGTAATGAGGTTAGCTATATTTTGGAGTGTGGAAATGCCTAGTTTGGGAAGATGCTTATTTCCTTGTTTTTATTAGACCTCAAGCTGTTCCTCCAAGTTACACAGAGAAGATCCTATGAAACTGGGTGTCACAGCAGTTCTTCCATGAATGGTATCGAATTTAGTGAGTCCAAAGATAGCACCTGCCCTTCTCATGAATGCCAAGAGTATGGCCCATGTGACAAACTTAGAAAGAAATCTCCTTGCAGATTTGCAGTTGAACACTTTGGTGAAACGCTATAGCTGCTGATCTCCAGATAGAAGTTACAGAAGCTCTCCTCGTGAGAAAATATGGCTGCTGAGAGTCAAAAGTGAAGATCACTTAGCCATAGATGGAAAGATTAATACTCCCAGAGCAAATAGAAGGATAGGTATCAGCTGCCACACTGACCCTGCCCCTTTAAGTAAAAGCATCTCACAGGACACGCTCATAAATAAAAGGCATATTGGTGTTCTGATAGAATCATTAACTCATTAATATTGTCTCCTCCTATTAACTACAATAGTTGGACTTTATCTTAAAAGTGGGCTAATTTGAACAGGCTCAGCAAAAACATTTACTTCACCCCCTAAAAATGATTCCATGCTGGAACAATTCACTTTGTACTGATCACCTTAAATACGACCATTAAAGGTGCTTGATTTTATTCCTGTTTAATTCACAGTAAAGCGAGTTGTGAAAACAAATGTTAAAATAGGAATGTGATTCAAAAATCTTGAATGAAAGGCACGTGCTTAAAGACTTCAAGCTGCTTCTCAGAATGTTACATCTGACTCTAAATTATATTATTTCCTGTTGAAGATTAACGATTTATTTTTTTAAATCAGTAATGCTAATCAATTTGAAATTTGTCTAATCATATTTTGATCTTAATATGGTGTATGTAAGCTACTTCCAAAACCATATCTATACAGGAGACCACTGAAAGATGCTGTGTGAGACCAAGGGGGAATATCAAATAAACTTCTGTCTGGGCAAATAACTAGCATGGCATAACAAGGTAGTCTCAGGGGTGGGAATAGCCTGAAGATTTGGAACCAAGAAAGGTATTAATAAAAAGTTGCCCTTTTCCCTTCACAGAGGCATTCCAGAACAGTTTCCAGTGTTTTCTCAGGCCCACCACAGTAGAAAGTATAGAAGGAAGTCCAGAGGAGCAATGGACTATAGCTTGCTCTGTGTCCTTTCTAGATTCCTTCAGTTTTACTTTTGGATATTTGCATGAGTGATTTAATTCCATGGTGCTCAAGGATTGTACTCACCAAAACATCTGGTGCTTTAGCCAAATTATAGTAAAGGTCATAAGTTATTGATGCCAATAATACTAATAAAATATATATTTTTTTCTTCATGGGCCAGCAGTTAAACGTACATAGAGGCAAAGCTGAAGGTAAGAGAGCTCTGTGAAAGTGAATAAGAGGGAGAAAGACCTGTGTCCCAAATGCAATGTAACGCAGCCTCCAGTATTATTTTCCCCTCTGTAACAAGGACAGTTATTAAAAACAAAGCCCTGCTGCCTCTCCCAAGGGCTTCTTTGCATCTCTCATTCAGAAGGAGTTCAAAAGTACTGACATATTGGTGAGAGACAGAATGGATAGAACGTGGATGAGGCCAAGAATACCAATGCCCTGTACAAAGTACGTTAATACAAGCTGACCTGAGATCTCAACATGACCTACAAGGCTGAACGGGGATGAATGTTTAGGCAATGATCCCCTTGTCCTCTTTCAGACCATTGAAACTTATGTTGAATATTTATTGGTTTAGGAGGGGGCTGGGAAGGTGGGGAGGGAAAGTAGGGGGGGAAAAAGTGGAGAAAATGCCACTGTGTACATTTAAAAGAGAAACATTTGTATATATTTTGGTTGATATGGTTCACGGTATGAAAAATAAAAAATTATATTAAAAAAAGACCATTGAAACTTCACACTGCTCTTGGCCTGGCATTTGTCAGCCCCGGGAAGCAGGAGCAGCAGCTCAGAGTTACATAGGGTCAGCCAAAAAATGTTTTTCTTGGTAAGAAGCCAATGAAAGAGTAGCTTCAGACATTGCAGTAATATTACTCAGCCAGAAACAAAAGTGATGGAGAGGACATGGCAAAGCAATGAAATCTACGGTAACACAAAAGTAGTTACCCTGCTGTGCAGTGCATCTTGGGAGACCTTTACTCTGGGTGCAAGTTTCTGTTTAATTGTGTTTGTTAATCGCTGTGGAAATGGGCATTATTTAATCATTTGTCATATATACAATAGCATGAACTTTGATATGTACAGCATTGTTATAATTTCTGTAAAATGTAGTGTGCTATTTTCATTTGATGCCATTATAAAATCAGAATCAAAATTTAGTGTCATGAACATATCACAAAATTTATTGTCTTGTGGCAGCATCACAGTGCAAACCACATCGCAAAACAAATAAAATAGTGCAAGAAAAAGAAAATCAAACCAAAGTAAGGCAATGCCTTTGGTTCATTGATTATTCAGGAATCTGATGGCAATGGGTAAGAGGCTGCCCCTCTTCCGCTGAATGCTTGTCTTCAGGCTCCTGCACCTTTTTCCCCGATGGTGGCAGAGTGAAGAGGGCTTGGGCTGGGTGTCACAGTTTGTGTCATAGTTGGGAATAAAACATTAGCTCAGTATAGAGATATTGACCTGGGCAGTCAGCCATATATTTAGCTAAATGCTAAAGATAGCAAAAAGAAAATTACACAGAAAGACAGGACAGCAGAAGGCAATGGAACTTGTCTTATTTAATCGTCCAAAATAGATGCAGCAGAAGGGGATGGAAATCCTCTGGTATAATAGGGCAAAATTAATGCAAGAGATTGGCTGTGCAACACCTGAACACCTTGCAGATATAAGGGAACTGGGCCAATAACTCACACTTTGTGGCACGTGGAAATTTCAGCCGCAAGGATTTATCTCCATATGGTTCATAACCTCTGGAGTGTGTTCATTTTGTTGTAATCTCCTGAGAACTGAAGGTATGTGCAAGGTGAGATGCTCGCAGGAGCTTGGGCCCACCAATAAACATTGAAAAAACAGTAAGGGTATAGTGACACACACACAAGCATTTGCTTGTCACATTAAAGAAACCCAAGTATTTCTCCCCACCACCCCACCCCCCTTCCCCAATCCCACAGCATCAGCAAGTTCAAAATCTTGTGTACCGTAATCTTTGCCTGGAAAACAAAGGGCAAAATAAGAAATTACTGATTAATCTGTTTTATTTTGTATTGTTTGAGGCTGATCAATGCTCAACAAGGCAGCAGGGAACTCCTATGTTTTTTGTCTAACCAGAGGATCATTTGTATTTACCTGAGAAAGCTCAATTTAACTGACCTACCCAAGGCAAAATAAAACTGCAATCGTTTTCAGCAAAGTATTCTATTCTGAGTGCTTTCAGAGTGAGTGGAGACACTAAACACATTAACACTTTGACTCAGTTTAAATTGTACGGAGCTGCCTCATGCTTGACGCCAGGACACTGGAGCCGAATTGGGGCAGGGGCAGGAAACTGGAGTCAGAGAGCTAGGTATGGAAAGTAGAGTGGGGTTACCTGTACTGATTGGGACAGCGGAAACCTAGAAGCTGTTCTGACAAAGGGTCTTTTGAAACTTTCTGCTGGTGACAAAGCGAGGAACCCACGGAAGCCTTGGGCTGCTGGAGACTGGTGTCGGGAGACTCATGCTGGGCTATGGACTGCTGGAGACTGGTTCAAACTGGTTAGAGGGGTACCAGGTATTGGAACTGGGATGCGAGGAGGTGCCGAAGGCACTGAAGGGTTCCTGACTGTGTCAGAGGTTCAGACGGGGGCAGGGGGGAGGGGGTGTGGAAGCACTGGAGGCGAATCTACGGATTCTTGGTGACTCTGGGGGGCATTCTCTTTTGCTTTTCTCTCTCTCTCTGACTGTAAGTCTGATTGTAAGTCTGACTGTAAGACTGTAAAAGGCACTTAGGAAATTCCTGCCAGTGGCAAATCTGTCTGGCTTGCAGCAGGTAAAAAAGAAATTTAATGTAACGTGACACTGTTTTATTACTATGATAATAAATTGAATCTTAAATCCTGAATCTTCTCTTTCTACAGTTACTGCTCAACTTGTTGAGTGTTTCCATCATTTCCTGTTTTTTTTTTAAATTTCTGTATTTCTAAAATCTGTATTTTAAAAACATTACTGCATATATCCTTGTTGAGCCTTGAGGACAGATACTGCTCCTCCTCAGGTTACAAGGAACCATATGACATATGAATCTTGAACATTTTTGGGCCTATTAATCACTCATTTTAGTGACAAACATATTACTTTTTTCGAATATTTTATTTAGATTTTTTTACAGACTCAATGTAATTTCAACAATCAATAAAATCTTTTTCAACATTCATGGAATGTACATAGACTGTATTTTGTTTCTTCCCACCCCCCCCATCAAACTCATAACCAGACCAATTACACATTATACAAATACAAGTAAATACAGGTGGGGTTCAGAGCCCTCACTAAAAACCTAAAAGGTTAATTAACTAAATAACTCAAGTATGAAATAAAAAACACTAAAAGAAAAGCCAAACTAAAATAAAAAAAACTAAAAAGGGCTAAAAAGAAAACACGCATGTCACCTTTGTCATGTTCCATTTCCTTAACTCCAATCCTTTCTCTACTGGGACAGGTTTTGATAATATCCATATTTCATGGGGAGGGTGTGGTGTGCTGTGGTGCAGCAAGCAGACACAAAACATAGGAAAGACTGTACTACAGGCTTTAATCCACTTAAACTCTGTACATCAGTTGTAGTATCTCGATGGCTCCACGTATGTGGCTGGCCTGGGAGGGACCAGTTCAAGTCTATATGCAGGTCGGTGATTGACAGCTGGCCAGGTTGAGTCAGCCTCCCAGGTTGTCTACCTGCAGGTACAGAGGTCGCCCCCTTCAGTAGGCTGGGGGGCACTCGGCCCAGAGTTATGGTTGTATCACCACAGAGGGGGAGCTAGTCAATCTACATGCCCATGTATTTCAGATATGGTTGTCACACTTTAACTAATGTGTCATGATTCCCCTTTAGATTGTAAATGATTTTCTCCAAGGGAATGCAATTCTGCATTTCCATATTCCATCGTGTGGTATTTAATTGGGAGTCGGACTTCCACATAACTGTAGTATATTACTGAAACAAAAATCAATTTTTACAGCATTCCCACAGGACACATCCCCTGATACCACTTATTTAACAGGATGATGCTCAAAGAAGCCTCAGAATATCCATTTGCTGTTTTAACAGATGAAGTTCAGATATTACCAAGCATGAAAGGAGGTTTTAATGATTGACATCTTCAGGAGTCATTGGAAAAGTGACAAATGTAACAATCCAGATATTTCAGATAAATTAACCCATGTGAATACCGGCACCTTCAGAACTCAAGAATGAATGAGGAATCGAGAAGTGACTGGCTGCATTTACTGATCATTTTATGGCTGGTCTTTGCCATTAGATTCTACACACAGTTGTAGAGTCATAAGACATTCATATGCATGGGCTCTGGTCCTTTGGTTCATCAAATCTGCACCAGCCATCATTCATCCATTTACACTGATCCAAACCTGTCCCTATTTTATTTTCTCCATATTCTCATTAACTCCCCACCCCCCCCCCCCCCCAAACGTGCTCACTGCATCCCCCAGACTTTGCAATTAATTTCCACATATGTGGCAATTTACAGTGGCCTGTTAACTTGCATGTCTTTGGAATGTGGGAGGAAACAAAGCAGCCAGAAGGAACCTACATAGTCACAGGGAGAACATAAAGAATCCATACTGACTGAAGTGAACGTCAGACTTAAATGGAGTTCGCTGGAACCGTGGGACAGCAACTCTCTGAGGCCCGCTATTGTAAAAGAGCTTGCTGAGATCCAATCATGCTTTAAAGTTCAGATTTATTTTCAGAGTACATGCGTGGAATCACATACAACCCTGAGATTCTTTTTCCGACAGACCAGGCAGATTTTTTACTTATCGGTAGTGCAGAAAAATGGACGCATACAAAAGAGAGAAATATAAACAAAATGACTATGCAATACTGAAAAAAGTAAATATTCAGTGATAAATAATGAGAAAAGAGTCTTTAAATGAGTCTCTGATTGAGTTTGTTGTTGAGGAGTCTGATGGTGGAGGGGTAGTAGCTGTTCCTGAACCTGCAAGTATGTCTTGTGCACCTACAGTATACCTCTTGCCTGATGGAAACAGTGAGAACAGAGCATGTCCTAGGTGGTGTGGACCTTGATGACAGCTGCTGTTCTCCAACTGCAGTGTTTCCCGTAGATTTTCTCAATGATGGGGTAAGTTTTGCCTGTGATGTACTGGGCTATTACCTTTTGCAGGGCTTTTCACTCAGAAGTATTGGTGCCCCCCCCCCCATACCACTCTTTCTACTACACATGTTTAGAAGTTTACCAATGTTTTTGACGTCATATCAAAGCTTTGCAAGTTCCTGAGGAAATAGAGGTGCTGATGTGCTTTCTTCAAGATGATATTAGTATGTTGGGTGCAGGATAGGTCCTCCGAGATAGTGTCTCCCAAAATTTAAATTTCTTCATCCTCTCCACCTCTGATCACCCAATGATCACTGTATCATACAGCTGTGGTTTTCCCTTCCTAAAGTCTACAATCAGCTCTTTGGTTTTGGTGACTTTGAGCATAAGGTTCTTGTTCGTACACCATTCAGCAAAGTTTTCAACCTTCCTCCTGTATGCTAAATCATTGCCCCCTTTTTATACAACCCACTACCATGACATCGTCAGCGAATATGTAGATGGTGTTGCTGTCATAACAAGCCACACAGTCATAGGTGTAAAGCGAATAGATAAGGGAGCTAAGTACGCAGCCCTGTGATGCTTCAATACTGATGGTGATTGTGGAGGAGATGTTCTTACCAATTCTCACTGATTGTAGACTGGAGGTGAGGAAATCAGGATCTAATTTCACAGTGGGGTATTGAGGCCCAGGTCTTGGAGTTTGTTGATCAGTTTGGGGGAGGTGGTGGGGATGATAATGTTGAATATTGAATTGTGGTCAATAAAGAGCAACCTGATGTACGCGCCTTTGCTGTCCAGGTGTTCCAGGGCTTTGTGTGGAGCCAGCGACATTGCCTCTGCTATGGTAGGCAAATTGGAAAGGATCCATGTCCCATACAGACAGGAACTGATATGCTCTCAAAACTCTTCATCACTGTGAATCTGAGTGCTACTGTTGGTAGTCATTTAAGTCCAAATTCAAGTTTATTATTATCATATAATTGTAAAGTACAACTGGATGAAATGGTGTTCTTCAGTCCTTGGTGCAAAAACAAGCAAACATATAAAAGATGTTAAGACATACCACATATATAAAAATAAATAAATATTGTTAAATAATAGTAGATTCTCAGAGGGATTGTATGAGCAGTTCATCAGTCTTACAGCAAGTCTCACTGCCCATGGGAAGGAGCTATTTCTCAGCCTGGTGGTTCTGGCTCTGATACTTCTGTATCTCTTTCCTCCTGGGAGTAGCTAAAAGGTGCTATGTGTGGGGTGGTAGGGGTCCTTAATGATTTTGTGAGCCCACTTCAGACAATGATCCCAAGTTTTAAGCTAATTAAAGTGTGATGCGCTGCAGTGTGAACAAGCAAGCTCAAACTGAGAAGGCTGTACTACAGGCTTTAATGGGCTTAAAACTTGCACACAAGGTTCAGTATCCCTTCTAGCTCCATGTGTGCTCTACTCCTATCCAAGGGCTGGTGTGAGCCTTTATAGGTGGCCGGTGATTGGCAGGGAGTAGGTGGAGCCAGCCTCCCAGGTTACCTCCCTGCAGGTACAGTGGGTTGGCCCCCTGCAGCCAGGAATGCAGACAGACAGTCCAGTGGTTGTATCACCAAAATGATGCAATTGTTTTAAACTTTTTAGTTGGTTTTGTTTCCTACTGTTTTCTCTTAATTTGGAAGATCTCTGGCCCCTTGCAGATGAGAAGCAACCTGGAATATACTCACTCTCATGCACAGTCAATACTATTTATGAATCATCTTGGCCCCTCCAAGAGCTTCACAGTAAATATGAGAATCATTGACCTTGATTTACAAAGGGTTGATGTGTAGCAATGCTGGAGCAACATTATGAGCAACGGCTACGCAAAATACCAATTATAATGAGTAGGTACGCTGAACAAATTGTTCATGCAACACATTGAACAGACCTATGATAATCAAATATTGTAAACCCTGGGCCCACTTAATGGTCTATCTACTTTTAACCATTACCCCAAATTCCCTTGATGTCCAGAAATGAACATTGGAGTCATGCTCTTCAAAATATTTAAAAGATGCATGGGATTGATACAGATAAAACTAATGCTTCTCATGAAGGAATCCGGAGCTAATTTTGTTAACAAAATCACTGCCTTCTGGAAAGGAATCTCGAAGTGCACATTCACACATAGCAAGGCGGAAATCTACAATTCTCTCCTGCAAATGTTGGAGATGATAGTCCGATCGAATTTCTTAAGATCAATGGATTTTTATTGGGAAATGGTATCAAGGGATAAGAATCCAAGGCAGGAAAATGGAGCTGAGATGCCAATCAGATCAGATCAAATTAAATGGCATGGTGGATCTGGAGATTGAATGACCTACTCGTGTTCCTGATTGCATCAATAAATCAAGATTTGCAGTCTTTTTTACTGAGTAATTTGGTAAATGGTGTGCAGCCTTGTCCTTGAATCTAATTGGCAGCAATAACATAAATTTTCCATCCCACAGATACATTTAATCACTCCTGACACTAATTACTTTTTGAACGCTAAATGGCAGCTGTTAATCAAAGGGTCAGAAAGAGTCACTTGTCAGCCAGGATGCTGAATTTGGCGTAATCGATAGTCTAACAGGTGCTCATGTCACGTCAAGGGGATTTAATGTAGAAGGAAGAAGGATGCTTTCTAATTGCTAATCTTTTCCTGTAAGGACTTCAGTGAAGACTGCATCTGCTGCAGAATGAAATGTAAGATAAACTTCCATGGTACTTCAAGCTCAGAGTGAAGCAAAATTTTAAGCCGGCAAAGGTCTCTGAACCCATGACTAACTCAAAATAAGACACTCTTTAGTGCAAAGATTTTAATCTGGACATCGTTCAGTCTTTTGCCAAAATGCAAGACTTTATGTTAAACATGAGACATTCCTTGCTCTCTGTTCTAGTGTATCAAACTACTTTTATTCAAATGTAAAATCCACTGACATATTTGATGCACCATCAATAACTCCAAAAGACTGAATTTAAGCAAAACTGATAGGCTTTTATTTGCTGTAGACTGGAGCCACGTCCATGCTAGTTAACTGCCCTGAACTGAGGAGGAGGCTGCAAAGCATTCACCTTTATTCAGGAGCCTGTGGGAGGAGCCATAGGTACAGTAGGGCAGTGGGCATGCCCAGACAGATTAAACATGCAAACAGTGGTTTACCACAATATTGTTGAAGAATTTCTTCATTCCCCCCAACAATGAAGAAGATACAGTACGTCATGTTCACAATGATTGGAACACACTATTTTCAGAGAGAAGGAGACAACAGAACTTGAGAAGAAAAGCCTATGTAAAGCGGTAAGTTTTAAGTGAGGAATGTGATGCAGACAGCTCAGTGGGTTTCAGGTGGCCCAGTCAACTTAACCATAGTTGTCTACAATGGCATGAAAGAAATGATATACAAGAGATGGGTACCTTTAACCAGAATGACAACTAAACAGATTGATGCCAAATGATTTATGGAAATGATTCAAGAGATAAGGAATCTCAACAGAAACATCAGCTACCATGAAGAAACAAAATTTGAGAAGCGAGTTGATGAGGGTGTACAAGATCATTTCAGCTTTCAACAGATAATAGGGAGAAAATATCCCCATGAGGTTCAAGGTCAGGCATGCAGGTTTAACTTTTCACGGGAGATATACGACAAGATTTTTTTTTCCAAGAAGGTAGTTACGATCTGGAATTCACTGCCTTTAAGAATGGTAAAAAGAAAATCAAAAGGGAATTGGATTGGAAAGTACTTAGGAGAGGAGAATGTGCAGATCTGTTGGGATAGTGCAGGGAATGAGAATAAATTCATTGAGCAGAATTGTTTTTTTTTGTCAAAATAATTCAATGATTCTAACATACACTCCACAACATATTATATCTAGCAATGGCATTCAGAAAAGATGCAGTCCAATTCTACCTGAGTACCGAATCAGATTAACTCAAACGGTAGGACTGTACTCTCATCACTCTTCTCAGATGTGATAGGAACTATCCTTGTTTAGCTGCTAAGCACTGTCCAACTTTAACAGTCTTCCATGGTAACTAGCTGGATAAACAACAAACAATACTGAGTCTGTTACTCTGGACTAGAATGTGGCAGTGGGGAAGAGGTGCGACGGAGCTGTATAACCAAGCAAACAGATGAGGAAACAACAGCTTCCATTCAAGATTAAAGATTCAGGATTCAAGATTTCTTTTTTATCATCTAATAAAAGCAGGTGTAATATTATATACAATTTACTTTAGTCTGCCGTAAGGCAAAGATTCGCCATCAGCAGAAATTGCCCAGCGCCTCTTATAGTCAGAGAAAGAAAACCAATAGAGAGACCCCCAGAGTCATTGAGTGAGCACGAATTCACCTCCAGCGCTCCTGCAGCCTCCACAGCTGCACAGACTTCAGTCCAAACCCTTGGCAACTCAAGCTCCAGATCCAATTCTCGGACATGATCAGGAAGCCTTCAGCACCTTCAGCACAGTGGGATTGAAACGGCGTGCCAGCACCTGGAACAGCCATTGCCAATGCCCTTGCTCACCATCCCAACCATCGTGCACCCTTATGCTTTGCATCTCAGTGCTGATCTGCTGGGCCAATCACATCAACTTGCCCAGCTCTAATCCTGACAGGAAACTTCTGCAACATTGCCTCAGTTCAATGCACACCAACCATTTGGTGATGAGAGAATAATTCTGTGGCAGTGGCTATGTGGTTCCTGGCACAATCACATATGGCATTCATCAGATTACAGGCAATGTGTGTTCAGACTCCAGAACCAGGATAATGAATCAGTACTCCCTGGGATAGTGCTGGGCAGAGTTTCAGTGTACTTGCATGTCATCTTCTGCATATTTACCAAAATAATACAACAAATTAGCAACAGTGAAAATAGCGGCAAGTATACTAGTGTACTAATCCAATGATAGGGTGTACAAATCACCTAAAAAATGGAGAGAAAGCAAAAAGATTCAATTGTGTGCATAAAAATGACAAACTTTTGAGTTCTTACTTCATTTTTGATTATGCAGTTAGTCATTACCAAAGCCTACTCTGATTGGCAGAAGGCTGCTTGTTCAGCTTTATAACCCTTCTTTTCTACACTTGCTTCCCTTTGCAGGTGTCTGCAACACACATCTTTTCCTCATGGCTACAGTAACTCACCTCAAGACTGCTGCTCAGTGGCTCTCTGTCACCTAGCTGACAGCACTGCCTGCCTCTGATTGGTCTTGGTTGGTATCAAAAGGTTTGCCCCTCAATGTGCGCAATGTTAAACACACTACCGGATGTGTAAATGCTTTGCAATATCTTGGTAAGGTTAAGGCAGATGTGATTTTCCTACAGGAGTACAAGTTACCATACCTCAGAAAGTATCAGAGGTGGTCACAGTGGTGACCCACGTGTTGTCTGTATGGTTTGGGAGGGAACAACTGTCGTGTATCCAGTCTGGGCATCTTGTTGTGGGAGGTAAATTTGTAATCACCAAGATTAAGGAGGTGGTTGGGGGAACGTGTCCTCATGGTAGACCTGAAGTACTGTGACACCCCTCTCTGGCTGATCAATCTGTATGCCTTGCCCGTGCAGAGCGAGAGGCTGGTCATCTTCCGGCAACATCCAGGCTGGTCATTCTGGCCAGTGACTTCAATTGCATCATCAATGCAACTGGTTGACCCGGCGGGGCCAACAGCAAACTGAAATGCTCCTCCATACTCCTGATGGAGAGGGTAAAGAATAACAAGCTGTGCGACGCCTTTAGCAACCCTGCAGGTGGAACACAGCCAACACCCACCTGGTGAAGATCAGACGGCTCAAGCCGGACCCGGTAGACTTTGTCTTAGTGTCGAAGGCTATCACAGTCAGAACCACTAACATTATGCCGGTGTTCTTCTCTGACCACTGCATCCTTCGCACCTCTTGTCACCAATAGGAGAACCAAAAGGTGGGCAGGAGAACTTGGAGGATGAACATGAAGTTGCTGAGCCCAGAGAATGTAGAGAAGTACGCTGGTTGGAGAACTGTGAAGCCTTTCTTTGACTCCCCAGTGACGTGGTGGGAAGCAACAAAGAAGAATATCAAGAGGTACTTGCTCTCAAACATGTTCAGAGGGCAAAACAGAAGCAGCAGGAACTGAGCCAACTCCAGCCTGACCTACAGCAAATCCTCCTTCTGTAGTCAAGAGGGGTGGATGTGAGGGAGGAAATCTGAGAGATTAAGAGTTGGCAAACCTTACTATTCACCTCAGAGTCCTCCAAGATCATTCTTCAATCCAGAGTCCACACAGTGGAGCAGGAAGAGACATGCTCACATTTCTTCTTCCAAAAGGTTAAGAGAGGGAGCTCTGTGATCCACAGCCATGATGAAGAAGATGGCTCAGTCACATCCTCGCAAATGGGCATTCCTGCAGATCCTTTTATGCTGATCTTGTACAACACGAAGGCTACAGACAGAATGGGCTCCCAAAACTTCCCGTCCTCTATCACGGAGGTTTTAGATGACAAAAAGTGGAAATGTATGGATCAGCCAACTACTCTGGGGGAACCTGAGGACTCCATCCATTCCTTTGGTTTGAGTATGGCCCATAAGTGATGGCCTACTGGCTAATATGTGCATGGCTCTGTGAGACTTGGTAGCCCTGGACCTGCTGGTAGTATACAACACTATGCTTCTGGCAGGAAGCATGGCAGACTCCATGAGGAAGGGCATCATCATCCTCATCTTCAAATAGAAGGGGTAGGAGGATATCAGGAATTTGAGACCCATATCATTGCTAAATGTTGACTACAAAATCCTGTCCAAGACCATCACAAATTGAGTCATATCTGCCTTGGGGCAGGTAATCACGCAAACCAAACCTGCATGGTTCCAGGCAGGAAGATCTCTAACAGCCTCACGCTACTCAGGGATACCATTACCTACATGTAAGACAGGAGGGGTGGACACCTGCCTGGTCAGCTTACACCAGGAGAAAGCTTTCGACTGAATATCACACACATAGATGACAGAGGTGCTCTCCAAAATGGGCTTGGTTGGGGAAGGAATCCAGAATTGGATTAAACTGCTCTACACAGACATCCGTAGAGCAGTCCAAATCAATGGGTGGGAAACAGACTCCATTCAAGTCTGGAGTTACGCAAGGCTGCCCACTGTCTCTAATTTTATTTATATGCTGCATGGAGTCCTTTGCTAAATTCATCAGGAAATCCGAGGGCTTAAGAGGAATGACGTTGCCAGGCAGTGAAGGCACTCAGGTCAAGGCCTCCTGTACATGGACAATGTTTCTGTCTTATGTTCAGATATTCAATCAGTTTGGAGATAGACTAGCACGTGAGGGTATTTTGAGCACGCATCAGGTGCCAGGGTAAACCAGAAAAAAAACAAAGCAATGTTCTTCAGTAACTGGCCCTACTGGTTGACCATCCCCTTCACAGTCAGATGTGACTACCTGAAGGTGTTGAGGATTTGGATTGGAGGGGTCGAAGCGTGCAACAAGAATTGGTCGGAATGGATCACAAAGGGTCACCAAAAATTAGGTCTGTGGGCATGGCACTCCTCTCAGTTACGAGGAAGAACCTGGTCATCCAGTGCGAGGTGCTCTGAAAACTGTTGTGGCCCATTCCCCGCACCTCTGCCCTGGCGATTAGCAGAGCAGTTTTACAATTCATATGGGGGTCCAAAATGGTTATGGTCCAAAGGAGTGCCATGTACAAGACACCAGACAATTGGGGCAAGGGTGTCCTCAATGTAGCCTCAACCTGATGGTCACCTTCGTGTGTGGTTGCATCAGACTGTGCATGGAACCAAAGTCTGAGGGCACCAAGAGCCACTATTGGCTGAGGTTCTACCTGTCCAAGGTGATCCAAAGGATAGTCCTGTCCCAGTTAGCTGGACTATGCCACATCATATATCCTTATGGAAAAGTTTTTCCAGAGAAACACCCTCGACCACAAAGCCATCAGACACTGGTCAGCACGGAACATCCTGTAGAAATTGAGAGACAATGATTTGATGAACCTGGTGGGATGGTTCCCTGAGGTGACCATCCAGGTAATCTAGTGACATTCCTCATCACCAGGGCTCACTAACAAACACCAGGACTTGGCCAGCCTGGCAGCGAGAGGAGCCCTCCCAGTCAAAGCCATTTTATACAGCAGGAACATCACCCTCCACGCATGTTGTCCTCGAGATGACTGCAGTGGAGTGGAGACTGTCACCCACCTCTTTGTTGAATGGAGATTTGCAAAGAATGTATGGAGAAGGATGCAGGAGTCCTTGTCACAGTTCATCCCCAGTAGCAGGGAGGCAGAGGACTCTCTGATCTACGGGCTGTTCCCAGGGACACACTCCAAGTGAGACATTCAGAAATGTTTGAAGACCATCAACTTGGTGAAAGACGCACTTTGGTCTGCCAGAAGCCTATTGGTCTTTTAACACGCCGAGATGTTGGTCTGCGAATGCTGCCGCCTGGCACATTCCAGGCTACAGGAGTACTTGCTGAGGGATGCACTGAGGGAGAGAGTGAGGGAACTGTAAGGCTAGGACCACTGCCTAGAGTTCACTCATCACTGGGCACTGAGGAGCCGAGACTAAGGGGAAGTCCCTCAACCAACAAAGAGGGGAGAAATGACAAGTGGCACTGTGGTGGGAACAATGTAACAATCTACATTGATGAGAATGTACAGATATGACTGACATTATGAGTGTAAAAATTCTTGAACAGTTTATTGCTTGCAAATAATTTATTGTGAATAAAGAATACTTTTGGTTTTAAAAAAAGAAAGGTTTGTGATAAACCACAGTATCACTCATTGCTCATGTGCTATGGAAGGTGGGGTTAGGGTTGGTGTCTGTAAAGTCAGAGGTTGGCATTTTATCAGAATAATTTTCCATTAAGCCTGCAGAAGTCAGGCCTCACTGGGTGAAAGAGTGGACCAATGTTGCCTGGCAGATTACACAGGCAAATCCACTGTTGCCCTCTGAATTTACAGAAATCAAAAGCAGGAGCAGGACACGGCCCACAAACCTGGCCTGCCTTTCAATCTCCTTGAAGCTGATCCATCCCAGGCCTCAATTCCTCTTCTGTGCTAGCTGCCCTTAGTCCCCAATCCCCACATGTATCTGCTTCCAATTTAAATACTTCTAATGATCTAGCCTTCACTACTCCCAAGGGCAAAGATTCACCAGCCTCTATGAAAAGAAATTGCTACCCACCTCAGTTTTTAAAAGCACCTTATCTTTTGCAATGACCCACCATTTAAAGTTTTTCAAAAAATTATTTTAAATTTAGATATGCAGGCCTTTCTGGCCCTCGAGCCTGTGACACCTAAATACATAATTAATCTACAAACCCTGTATGTTTTGAAGGATGGGAAGAAATAGGAGCACCCAGAGGAAACCCACGCAGACACAGGGAGAAGTACAAACTCCTTGCAGACAGTATCGGATTTGAATCGTTGTGCAAACAGCTACACTAAAGTTCTACCACCAGTGATAACATCTTGACATTTACCACCAGTGATAACATCTTGACATTGTGCCTCCTCAGGATCATATACATTTCAATAAGATCACCCTCCATTTTTCAAGAGCTCATTGACAGAGCATAATATTGGATGAAACAATGGAGGCTGCTCAACAAACAGTGAGGCCATTATGTCTCATGGTTGCAGGTTCAAGTAACAGGCGATAAAATATTATTTATATACAACCCAGGATAGTCTCTTTCAGTGAAAGATCAACATTCAAAATTACCTGGTAATAAAATTAATTTTAATTATTTTTAGCACAGTTCAATGTTATGCCTTTAAAATATATTTTTTTTTAAATCACCTGCTAGGTGATTAACCTCTGACAAGTGTGAGGTGCTGCACTTTGGCAAGTCAAACCAGGTTAAGACTTACAGGGCCCTGGAGATCACTGAAGAACAGAGAGCCTCGAGGGTACTGCTGCATAGTCCCCTGAAAATCTCAAACATCTGGAATTCAAGCAACTGAGGAAAAAAAATTTGCAGAAATAAGTAATTCAATAAAGGAACGTTTAAAATTGGCTCACCCAGTGGTCAGTTCACCAATCACGCATCACACAATCTCAACCAACTGAAAATTCACTTATCCAGCATTTACCAATCCCCATAGGTGCTGGATACTTGGTTGGCATGGGCATGTAGGGATGAAGGGTCTATTTCTTGAAACACGACTCAGTAACTTCAGATGGTTGCCCATATGGCAATCTGACCTCCATTGACCCTTTGTCAATCCAGATTTGAATAACTGCATTCAATTTAGGCAGAATCTCATTAGGAAGTAACAACTGATCAGAAGTAATGAACACTTTGCAGTTCACTGCTATATAAAACATCTTTCAATGGTGTACGACTCTCTAAAATCTCTTTTGCTGCTCATTTTAGATTAACAGCCATAATCTTCACGGTTTCCTCTCTGATAATTCTAAGTGGTTGGGTCAGCTTTGCTACAGTGAGCCATTTGGTTCAAATGATTTTGGAATTTCAGAAGCCCTTACACTGAAGTTGCACACAGTCCTCAAGTTGTGGTCAATCCAAATAAAAGAGCAGTATCTATAGCAACGGCACAATCTGGAAGCAATGTTAGAAAATGAAATTTTCCCTTCCTTTATTGAATTTGGCGACCAGATCAAAGTGCGAGCACCTTCCATCTGTTCGCTGTTTCGTTCATCAGATGTTAATGACAGAAAAAAATGCATGGCCAATTCCACAATGGATTTAGGGCACACAGGGACAAGAGGGCTAATGCTGATATTAAGCTCATCCTGCTGGAGAACCAGCTGCTAATGTAGTCCAAAGCAAAATACTAAAGATAGTGGATATCCAAAATAAAATTGAGAACACTGAAAATTCTTACCAGGTTAAATTAGCTTCTGTAGAGAGAAAAGCAAGTTTAACATCTCAAATCTATAGAAAACTTAATCTGTGATTAAGCCTGAAAATCTAAATCTTAAATCCGAAACATTGGTTATCTAACTTTAAATTTGCTCCAGTATTGTGTTTTTACTTCAATCACAGTGTCTATAGATTTTCATGTTTTACTTTTACAGAAATCTTAATTCTGTTTCTCATTCCTCAGATGCTACCTGAATTGCATCTAAAACACAGTGAGACAGCTTAATATGTCAAAAACATGACAAGTTACTTGCCTTTTCTTTGAATTTATGTGGCCTCCATCAGTCATGGTTGTCCATGGGTATTGCATTCCGGTAGTAGCTGGAGTGGCCTCTTCAGGGCGCAAGCCATGGCAGAGTTGATATGGAGATCTGTCTGTTGCCCATGCATTGGGACCCCCTTCTCCATGCCATTGACAGTTCCAAAGGAACGGCAAACATTTGGTGCCAGCACCTTCCCAGGACTTGCCGTGCTGGTGCTGGGCACAGCAGTCGGGCGCCATCGGGACTCTGACACTGGAATTTTCCTTGGGGTTTACTCCCAAAGCCTTTCCTATGAGCAGGCATAGTTTTTCCTTTCCTAGATGAGTTACCATCATGGTTAATAAGCCCCATCTGCCCGAAGCAACTGGTTTCAAGGCTTCAGTAGTCCAACTTTGCCCCTTCTCTTGTCAGTGAGAAGAGCTCCACCAGGTTTAAGAACTATACTACATGTAAGGCCAGGAGTTGGACTTGGTTGTCAGAGGCTGTTTGAGATGCACGCCATGAAGAGCAATTGTGTAGCAGTGGGAGCTCGTCCCCACTACCATCCTTTGGTTATGACAACCTTCAGAGCCTTCTTTGAACTATTCTATCAAAAATATTATCACTGATCTTCAGAGAATTAAATATTCTCAGCATAATCTTACAGGCTAAATGAGGGTTTCTATCACAGAGAAAAGAGGTTAAGAGTTGATAGGTAAAATGATACAAGGGTTCATTCCATTATCCTGCTCCATTGAAGGAAGTGAGAAGGGATGGGGTTGTAGCTCATTTGGAAGAAACTTTTGACTTGGGCTCCCTATAATCTCACCGCCTTCATTTTTGCACAGGTTTATCCATGTAAGTTTTGGTACCAGTTGCAACAGGAGGAACCAGCAGGTCGAGAGTGAGCTAAACTGGACTAAACCAAATGCAAGTTTGAACTTCCAATCCCCACTTGTACTCTGACCTGGGTAGTGGAAGAAGAGATAAAGTTCAGTTTGAATACAGGAATAAAACTGATTGTGATGCTTGGGTTACCTGATCCTCCCCAATCTTCCTCATCATTTACATAAATATTTTTATTGATCAAATCCAAAGTATCAAATGATAATTTTAACATTTCCATATGGCCTGTCATCTTTGCCAGCTATGCCACTCTCCAAATAATTTTCCTCTAGCTTGCAGACTCTCCCACATCCATTAACTGCTGTTATATTCTCCTACCCTCCACCTATATTTGGGGTAATTTACAATGACAATTAATCCACCAGTCAGCACATCTTTGGGATGTGGGAAGAAAGCAGAGCCCCCCCACCTTCCCATCCCCCTTCTCCACAATGGAAAACCCACATCGTCACATGAAAAATGTGCAAACCCTACATAGAGGGCATTGGAGATCAAGATTGAACCCAGGTCACTACCCACTCCATGCTATGGTGATATCTGTTGGAATCACTAACTACTTGTGATAGGGCTAATATCAGGAAATAGGCCTTAATGTCCCCTCTGCATCTGGATCCATGACTTCCTGTCCAACAGACAGTGAAGATGGGCAACAACATCTCCTCCACAACTATACCTGCGGTCTTCAAGGATGTGCACTCAGTGCCCGATTATAATGGGGAAAAGGCAGATAGGTGGAATGAGCCTATTATCAGAGCAGCCATGACCTCATTGAATGGCAGAGCCGGCTCAACACATCAGATGACCTACTCCTGTCCCTATTTATTTCTTAAAATCACTCTACATCCAGAATTGGACAACTATATATTTTTCCAGCTTCATCTTCAAATCTGCTGGCCACACCACAATAGTGGGTCAGGTAGCATATAATGATTACAGGAAAGAAATTGAAAGTCTCGCGGAAGAACGTCAAGAATATACGTACTCTCTCATTGTTAATAGGGCACTTAAAATAATCTATGACTTCAGAAAAGAGGGCAGAGTCCACTCCCCTGTCAACATTAATAGCACTGAAGTCGAAAGAGTAGATAGCTTCAAGTTCTTTGGAATAACTATCTCGACTGACCCGGCCTGGGAAAAACACATCAACACAACCACCAACATAGTACACTAACGACTCTTTTTTCTCTGAAGACTCAAGTTCAGCATGTTCAATTTATCCTTCAATAACTTATACAGATGGACTATCGAAAGCATACTTGCTGGATGCATCACCATGTGGTGCTCGGCTCAAGATTGAAAGAAAATATAGAAGGTAATGAATGCAGCTCAGAATGTAACCCAAACTCCCCTCCCCTCCATCTATATCTCCCACTGCCTTGTAGAGGCAGCCAATATAACTAAAAGATCCATCACCCAATACACTCGCTTTGGGGAGCAAGCTTAAGAATATGAAGGCGCAACCAACAGGCTTAATGCCGGTTTCTTTCCTGCAGCCTCAGACTCCTGAATGAACCCCATAACAGTGCTGTCATGCTTGGTGCTAATTATTCTGTCTTTTCATTGTAATCCCGTGCCATGTAAATTGAATAGTTATTCCAAAGAACTTGAAGCTATCTACTCTTTCAACTTCAGTGCTATTATTGAAGACAATGAATGATGAAAGGAACATTGAAACTAATATAGATTGCTGGATTGAATAGCAATGAATTTTGTGATCTTCCAAGTGTATATACTCAGAAGACTATGTCTGTGAATAAGGAGAATATTCTACATCAAGATGATGTCAAACAGTGGGTTCATCTAAAAGATGTTTGCTTACCTAAGGTTGATGCCAAGGTTGAGATGTTAATTGAATTAGATGTACCAAAGGCTCTCGAACCTCTAGAATTGAAAAGGAGTCAAAATGATAGACCTTATGCTGTGAGAATGTTGCTTGGATGGACAATTAGCGGACCATTAGGAGGAAAAATGAATAATGATCAGGAGTCGTTGAACGTGCACGTCAATATAATTTCAGTTGTGAAACTTAATAATCTGTGGGAACAATAGTTTAACATTGATTTTCCTGAATGTCTCACAGATATTCAAGAACCTTCAAAGGATGACCAGCAGTTTCTGGATTTAGTTTCAAATTCAAATTCAAATGAATGTCAGAGACAACCTGTTAGTTTGTCGGTAGAAGAACCCTTCTCACTGTACTTGGTATTTTGTGATCAATAAACTTAAACATTAAAAAAAATCTTTATTCTTTGTCTCATTGAGGCATGTGAAATAGGAAGAGCAGAGGGCAAGGGCAAGATGTTGTTGGCCACAGAAATATCTCAGCCTCCATCCTACATCTGACCATCAGTTCTTGTGCTAGTTATACCTATAAAACCACAAAAGACTAACACACACTTGAACACCACGTGGGTTCATGAAAGTAAAAGAATAAACTATTCAAGCACAAATGAACTTTAGCTATAAGAAAATAAATCGAATGTGATTGTCAGAACCAGATAATTTCAGGTCTTCCACTTCGGCTGAAGTCCACAATACTTTAGCAGAGCACAGCAAGTTTATTCTAATCTGTGTTTTTAAAATGAACAAAGAAATACCAGATGTGCAGTGTTCAGCATACAGTTGTCCAAATAATTACTGAAAGTTTTAAATATTGGCAAGCCGACTTTGCTGGTGTTTCCAGAAACCAGATTTTGTAATAATAAAATGAACTTTGTGATTAATAAAGGTGTGAATGTAATGTAGCATGGGACTCCCCACTCAAGATGGTCCCTAAACCATTTGCAAGATTAAATTTTTTTTTTTAAATGTTAGTTTCCAACTGATTTTGCAACAGATTGTCAAAATTACTTCTTACTTGAAACAAAATACATGGAACAAAAGAAAATGATCACATCAGACAAAAGACTTCAGCCAACTGAGTCCATGCCAACTGTTGACCACACATTTATACTAATTATATATTTGTGCATTCATCCCAGACTCTACAATTAAGGGGGAACTAACAGTTAATCTAACAACATGCACACCTTTGGGAGCGGGAAGGAAACTGGCTAAGAGATTTAGGACAGTTATCTGAATGTTATCGATAAATGGCCTGAATTCACACATTTCACAAATGCATCTCCACTCCTGTCCAGTCCTTTTGTTTAAGAACAATGATTTCCACTGCTAATTCACGCAAAGATCTGCTTTTCCTCAGAGAGAGAATGATTTGGGATTCATAATATGTCATTCTGGAATTTAAGGTGACAAAAATGTCTCTTATGCACAGAACAGGAAGTAAACATCACTCAGAGCAAAATCATGTAGAGCTGCCATTTGATTGATTGTAGTGCATAGACAGTGATCAGAGATCCTTTGCTGTCCCCCTGTGCTATTACCCAAAGTTTCCATTCCTTGTGTCAGATTTTCCATTGCAGTAGTCTATGATTAGTGCAGGCTAATGGTGCACATACATCTTACATGCCATAGAGTTCTACAACACAGAAACAGGCATCCACAGCAACCAAGCAAGTCACATCTGCCTACATTTGGCCCATATCCCTCTAAACCTTGAGGATATTGATTGCATGTGTTAAAATACACTGGGAGATCAGTGGAAGAGAAAATTTAAAGGGTGAATTGCATAACAGTGTGGAGCTAAAAGATGCCAAGGTCGAGAAGAGACTTGGTGACAAAAGGAACTGAGTGAAGATCATCAGTAGTAGATGGAAGTGTGGTGCTCAGACAGAACTAACACAAATGGAATGGCTTCTTTGATAAATTAATAGGTCTGTCGATGTTCAAGGATATTTCCTTGCTGAGGTATTCAGTTTGCATTGGAAAGTGCAATTAGTGTCATTAGCCAGCAGTTAACAAGCTCAGATCAAGCCATGATCCATTCTGCTGTTATTGCATTATTTGTGAATAAAAGATTGTTTAATTTGTAACAGCAACACAGTTTTAAATGATGGTATGAAAATGAGCTGACTTCCTTTACAGTGTATACATTGCAACACTTATAATGAATTACACCATGAGAAAGACACCATGAAATTGACAGCATCTCCAATTCCTCAAAAGCCCAAGGACCTAAAATTATGCACAAAGTTTTTATTAGAAAATGATGTACTTATTTTAAGTCAATGAGTTCTGATGGGAAATACAAATGTATCAATAGTTTTTCATGAATGCTTGCCAAGATACTGTAAATTCTTCTCATGATCCGCCTCTTAAAGATTAGTCTAAACAAACAGTAACCCACAGAACTTTGTCCTGACAGACTAATGAACTTCAGCTGTTGTCTGACTCTGACATTTCCCATTTCACAGACTTCGCCTTTTAAGTTTCAGTGAACCAGTTTGCAGTGCAACACTTCACAGCAGTTTGCGAGAAGTTATTAGCCTTGCAAAGCTTTGGCAGTCTGGGCCTCCTACATGGAGGATCAAAACAAACCATTATTTCCTGTATTTGAATATGGTATGAATACCAAGAGGAAGTCTCATCTGTCAAAAGGAATTAAAATAAATATGTGTAGAATATTTACGGATAGATGCTTACAGTTATTTAGTATCAATTGGGTTGAATATTGGTAAATGGCATTGTTGGTATCAAATGGAGTGTGACGGGGTCCCTTAGGTTGGAATAAAAAGCATCTGTCTGACAGAAGTCCCCTTTCTAGCTTGCAGCCAATGTCTTCCTCTTCTGGCCAGCTTCAGGTTGATATTGTGGAGGCTGAGTGCGTATTTTCCCTGTAACCACCTTCCTTCTCCTGCTCCTCTTGGAATTAACCAGCACAATGCACTCCATGTTGAACTGAGACTAACATAGGTTGTGCAGTAACACTCCAACTTACTTCAGTGAGAATAGCAATGATCATCGCATCCAAGGGATGTCATTATTTACACATCTGATGCCAGAGAAAATATTTGGGATAATAACATGAATAGAGCTCAGAAATGGTCTCATTTGGGAGAATGGAAGTAATCACCAGTGCATTGAATTGATGTTTGTGTGATTTCCACAGTGTTTTTCAGATCCAATCTGTCTCTTTGCATACTCAATTTATTTTTACAAATTAAAGATTTTCAAGAGAAAGGAAAGATAACCTATTCAATTTCACATTTCTAGTAACATTCGAGTAAACTCTTTTTGCACAATTTACTCTACCTCCATATCCTATCCAAAACATAATATTCATAAATGATCCACCCATCATGGATGTGTGCACAATCTCACTGTCCACTTTCAGCTACACTGAATACTCTCTCCTATTAGCCAGCCACTTATACATTTACTTGACGTTGCCATGAAAAAACCCTTTTTGACAATTGAAGACAGCTTATTGTAGAATTTCATATTATTTGTTCTTGCAACATAGGAAGGCTATGCCATCTCTCAAGCAATAAAAACACAGAAATGCTGAAGGAGTTCAACAGATCTCACAGCATCCAAAGGATATTTCAGGCCTAAGCCCTTCTTCAATCCCATTCCCCCACTTATTTCTCTGTAATGCATTCATTTGGCAGCTAATGCTTTGGATTTTCCCGCAGGCCAACACTGGGGGCAATTCACAGATACCATCTGATCGACCTATCAATGCACGTTTGAAATGTTGCAGGAAACTGGAACATCTTCGAAGCAGACAGAATAGGGAAACTCCACTCAGGCAGTACCAGAGGTCAGGCAGCTGTAGGTGTGCAGTATATTCACTGAAATCAATTCACCAATGGGAAATTCACTGATGAAAAATTCTGGATTCTGGTCTTCAGAAACATTTGCATGCCATTAAAACTGGGTTAGTGTGGCTCCAGAAGTGCCCCGTCAGCTTCTTCATTCACTGTCTCTCTCCCTCCTCTGTATCACTCCTTCTCCTCGGTCTCTCAGTCCTGGTAATTGTCTGAATCCTCCTCAGGCTTGCCTTTCATTTCCTCCTCCAATGCCCGACTGCAGAACTCTCTCTCGGGGTGCCTAGTGGGGGAGGGAGGGAATAGGGGGAGGCGGATCATTAGAGACCAAGATGGCAGCACAAAATCAGCTCAAAACAGGTGCCCAGCCATGCATTCCTGTGAGGAAGGGAGGAGGAGAGGCAAACTCCCCTGTGCACATGGTGGGGGGAGCACTAGCACAGGCAGCTTTGGGAGCAACAACCTAAGGGGGAGGCTCGTTTGACAAATATCCGCAGGAATTACCAATTAACATCTAATTAAAAGCTTTATTAAAGGGCACCAAAATTCATTAAAAATTAAAACGTTATATTATGAGCTGTGCCTCTTAAAAATTCTTGTTTTTTCATTCATTCAATTGAGGGTGAAGTTTCTTGGGGTGAATTTGATGGTCAGTGGTATTTCCGTCAGTGAATTTGATAGTTGATGAATTTTGTTGGGAAATTTTCCAGCGGTGAATTGATCTTGGTGAATTTACCTGTACCCTCCTGTATCATTCTCTTTCACACAAGTTGATTTTCCATCTAAGAAAACTCAGAGGGCTGTATTTATGGATATTTTAGTCAGATAATCAAACACTGAATTGTTTTTTTAACCACACTCGGTGAGTCAATAGGTAATCTATCTACACAAGCATGTGAATTTCTCTTATTATGTTAAGCGGGAAGGCAGTTTAAAATTTCATCTGTGCTACAGTGTGGTTGAAGTCAGAAGCTTGCGGATTGAAATAAAACAGACACTGAGCCTTCCCAGGGGCTCTTTGTCCTTGGATGAACATTCAAGGACTCATAACCAACAGAGTGAAAATCACCAACCAATGTCCAACCCAAAATAAAGACCACCAATAAAACAAGCCACTCATTATTCTCACAGTGCCATTTGTGGGATTTCTGTTTGCGATATTTAGTTGCTCTATTTCCTAGATGGTAACAGTTCAAAGGCAACATTTTATTTTGCACATTTGTTTATTATATAAGGCAAAGCAAATAAACATTAGAGGGATGGAATTATATTCAAAAGTACTGGAGGCTAAAAGTTACTATGTATGTGTTCATGTGTTGCAGTTGTATCTGTTCAAGGTCTGGAAGATCAGGTTTTCTCACAGACATTACAACCAAAGTGGACGAATGGTTCGGAAGTGAAAGTGACATAGATCACAGGGGATTGGAGGATTCTTGGGGAGAAAACTGGAATGGCTAAGAACAAGATTGAGGAGGAAGACAATTGGGTAGTGATGAGGATATTGTCCTGGGAAGGAATTGCAAGAAGATTGGTGATGGAAGCAGAAAGGAGCTAGAAGAGATCATCAGTGGTATTGGGGGGAGATTGCAGGGAAATGTGGGACACTGATTAAAAGTTGGAGGCAAATAGAATAAGGGGGCTAGGAGAAGTATCAGGTGCCCTGGAATATATCAGAAGGCAGTCAAGGGAACAAAGGGGAGGGAGGTGTGATCTACAGTGGTTGTGATGAGAAGGGGTGGATGAGGCACTTACTGAGGACATCAATGGAAAAATTACTTTAAGGAACAATAGCAACTGATTGAAGATCATTCACAGCTGAATTCTGGACAGTGGCCCAGCTAGAGTCTGGTCTCATAGGTAATGCAGGAGAGGAACTTTACTGTCTAGTTAAAACCTATTTTTGTAGTAAAGGCACTGTTCATCATTGTATACATGTTAAAAAAAATGATGCAATTAAATTTATGCCCTGTACATTGCAGAAGCACATTATGTATACATGAAGTATCTAATCATATTTAGGAATGGAATCTGATAAGTGCTCATGTCACTGAACGTACCCCCATGAATTCTCTGCCCGCAGCTCCAAGACACTGTATCCGATCCTTCCTCAGGCTGGTTGCACAGGTGGAGCGGAGCACTCCACCTCGCTCCATAAATGTGCTGCTGCTCCAAGTGGCTGACTAGGGGCATGCTGATGACATCACAATGACATCATTAGCCTGAGACACAGGAACGCAAATTTTAAAACCCCAACTACATGCATGGCGCAGAATGCATTGGAGGTATGTTCTTATCAACAGTCCTACAATTCACAGGACCTGCTCTACAGTCACCATTTTCTGACTTAGGGCTCTTGGCCACTGGGCACGTATGTATGACATCATGTTGGCAGGCAGCACAATGGCACCAGTTACCCCGCCTCCTCATCTCCAGAGGAGGCAATGAGTCACTGCTCTTCATGAAAGGGATGCTGGAGCAGGTTTTTTAGGCCTTCTCTATAAAAAGGTAAGTGCAGATTTTTCTCCACTGATGGAGTTGGCCTCGAAACGACGCCCCTCCATAAAAACGCTCAAAGAGTGGTGAGAGTGTGGAATGATCTGCCAGTGGAAGTAGTGAATGCAAGCTTGATTTTGACATTTAAGAAAAATTTGGACAGGTACATGGATGGGAGGGGTATGGAGGGCTATGGCCTAGGTGTGGGACATGGGACTAGGCAGAAAAATAGCTTTGCTCATATGAGATGAGCTTGTTTCTGTGCTGCAGTTTTTTTTGGCTCTAAAAGGTTGTGCTACACAGTAACATTCCGAAATCTAGTCACTGTGCAATGCTTGCTCCTGTGATTCCATAGAGATAAAAACATTCCCATCTGGTGATTTAGCGGTGACAGGGGAAAAAAAATTGTTTGCATGCAAATGATAGCAATTAAATGCCATGAATGGGTTTAATTACACAGGAGGGGAGAAGGCCAAGTTTCTGGGCCAATCATTACTAATACCGGGCTTGAATTATTGTAAAGAGAAGATTCACACAAGAGTGATGTAGATAAAAGCTAAGTAATTGGTTCTTCCTGAATCAACAGAAGAATCAAAACTGTCACCAAAGTTTCTATACTTTAAAAGGATGTGTCAAAAAGGGTTATGTACAAAGCAAATTTTTATGTTCTTGTTTCCTAATTGGAGAAAGGCACAGCTGGAGCAGCCAAACATCTATCTATAACTTGCTTTCAATCACCAGCATCCAGAGATGTATTTACAAATTCAGAAAATTAGCCAATAACATAAAAAATTCAAACAATTTTGTCAAATATTACCACAATGCATCAATATCTTTGGATATGATTTATCATTTATAAATGGCAGCAGTCCAGAGTGGCTGGACTTCATTATCCATTTGACAAAACTCCATTTTTTTCAGTTCATTTAAAACAATCAGATCAATGAGTAACCTTGTGACTTGACTTAATAGCAGTCTCAATGATAACAAAATGGTGCTTACAGATGCTTTAAGTTGTGAATGCTTTAACTCCTGTAACCTGCTGCAATGTGTACAAGCTGCTCTGCAGAGAGTAGAGGCAAGACTACAATCAAAACATGAACAAATCCTACCTCTCTGCTTGACGCCAAAGCTCTTCGCGTTTCTGTCTCCGCATTTCACGCCGGTGTTCTAAGTCATCCATCCTGCCGTGCCTTTCCTTTGTTTCCCCTTTACTCTGGAAAGCAAAGAGCCAAACGTTTTCGCTTGCTGACTGTTCAGCTGAGCCTAAACTGGTGATTATTCTTCCTGTAATGTTAGAAAGTAAAACCCCAGTGAACAGGAAGCCAGTCACAGAGAAATTGAGCTGAGCTGCCTTTCTCTCATTCCAGCTGTGCCAAAGGAGGGGGCCTTCAGGCAGGGGCACACTGGCATCTGGCTCCCCTCACCTCTCATGTCTTGCCCAAAATGAGTCAAATTCTGACGTCTTTGGGATGAGTGCTTTCTCTAAACATTCATACAAAAAGGGTCAGCAAACGCTTAACTCTTTAAGTGCTTAGATGATTTATTTCTCGAGAACAAGGATTTTCTTTGCTTTTTCTCACTGTAAAACAGTGCACTTTTTAAAATGTTGCAACTACTTTATTAAACAGCGAGCAACACATTAATCTGCTGGGATGATGAAGCTGTATTTTCAATGTTTTTTCTCTTGCAGGACATTATATTTAGCTTGAACAACCCTGAGGATCAATAAAGTCAGAGAGAGTTTGTATGCTGGTTGTAGTTTGAAAATTATTGGCCTCCAGTCAGAAGGAAACATGTCTCTCCATATCCACTCTGTCAAGCATCTTTTACATCCCCCCAAGTCAAGCCTTAGGAGACATGTTCTGCTCACTGCTTCATGATAATGTAGGCCAGTAGTTCTCAACCTTTTTCTTTCCACTCGCATAGCACTTTAAATATTCCCTATGCCATAGGTGCTCTGTGATTAGTAAGGGATTGCTTAAGGTGGTATGTGGGTGGAAAGAAAAAGGTTGAACACCATTGTTTTAATCGTACCTAAATGTCTCATTATGTGCATGGTTCATAACTCCAAAGGAAATAGGCCAATCACAATTTCTCAAGCAAAATATTTCAGTAACAATTGGGTGATTCTCAACCTTCCCTTCCCACTCACCTGTCACCGTAAGCAATCCCTTACTAATCACAGAGCTTAGTTGGCATTGGAATTACTGAGTAGGATGTGAGTGGAAAGAAAATGGTCGAGAACCACTGATGTAGACATTCACTTTTCTGGTAAATCCTCTCTGCACCCTCACTAGTGCCTCTAAATAATTTTAATCCAGGGCAACCAGAACTGCATGTTATATTTTCCAGATCACCAACCTGAAACATTTCTGTTTTTCTCTCTCTCTCGATGTTGGCTGACCCTGTGAGTAACTCCAGCATTTTAAATTCCTACTATCATATGCTAGGTGCGGTCAAATCAAGTTCCATGCAGTTTTGGCAATAATTATCTTACTTTACCCTTCCATTCCTTGAGAGAAAACTAATGCATGATTTGCTATTTCAATGATCTTGCGAACTTCATGTTCAAATTCAAGTTGTAAAAGTACAGCCACTTCTAGTTTTCAGCGATTGGTGCATTTTGTTTGCTTTGACCCTTTATCCCAACCAGATGTGCACCTTTCAAGTGATAAATTATTTATTTTATTCTTCTCCCCTAAACCTGCTGCCTAGCACTTTTCTGTGCTGAACTTCATCGACAAATTATTTTCCCACTCAGCAGGTTTATTAATGCAGTCGATGATTTACTACAGTTCTCCTTCTTTCCCTAAATCCCCACTACTATCTGTGACCCATGAACCTCACCTGAGTGCTTCTTGTTTTCTTCTCCTTACTTCTTCTTTGTGTACGCCAGGCATGCAAGGACTAATCGCTCACGACATCTTGGCTTCAAGCGCTATAAGATTTTGCAGAGAATGATATGTCCAAGTTTATCTGCCACAAAATACATTCTAAACGTTATTTTGAGTTAATGATAACAGAAGCAATCCATAGGATTTTAATAAACACATTCAGAAGAAGATTTCAGGGTTACATTGTTAAACGTGTTTCACTTTGGCTAATCTCAGTTAGGGTGGCACTAAGGTTTATACAACACCCCATTACTTCTTGATCATGGGTCTCAGATGTCCAACACAGAATACTCTCCGGAAAGTCCTGCAAGAAAGCAAATATCACGAGCCACTGGATTGGCGCAAGGTTATATTTAAGTGAGTTAATCTTTGTTTAAATTAAATGCTGATTTTGAAAATCAGAGTAAGATGTAATAAACAGCAAAAAGCAGATGTTAGCATATTTGTGTTCACATCAATCCCAAAGTCAATGCGTTCCAAGTATAAATTTTGGAAAGCCAAGAGCGTGGTAGAGGTCTGCTGTACGATATAACTTACCTCAGCAGAGACCCCTTTCCTTTGAGTCCTTGGCCTTGAATTCTGCAGCCTCAGAAGAGTGTGGACCTGCCATCTTCAATCAATACCACAGGGTTTAGAAAAGGTTCAGAATCTGGTGTTCACCTGAGTTTCACAGCTCGTAAGGTGGGGGGAAGGAAGAAAAATTCTTGAAAAATGTTTGAAAATTACTTAATTATTTTTAATAATCAAAAGCTAAGGCCAAAATTCAATTTGTGGCACTCAGACTGGATCACTGGCATCAAATGGTTAGCTTGCGTGACTAAACCCTTCTGTGCTGCGTCCATGACAACTGCTGACATGATCTCACAGCAATTACTGCCTCTCTCTGAAGGTGAGGCCTTGCGCAATATGGGGAAAAGTGAACAAATAAATGGTAATAGTCATAAAATAAGTGGCATAGTATAGGGTTGCAGGTAATTTGTGTGTAATTGGGTTTATATGGCCAGAACCAGCTTTTACTGTGCCATAAATAAAATGTAAAAATGTAAAAAAATTTAAAAATGATCAGTGCTACTTTAAGACTGGTTTTATGTGCCCAACTACTCTATCCTGTTGGAGCAGTCTTTTCACATTGAACTTCCTCGATGCTGCTTGATCTATGGAGTGAATACACAGAATAGAAAAGCAGCCTGGCTCTATGTCAGTTCTTTAAAAAACAAACTAGTTTTGTGCTTAAGTAATTGACATTCCTTCAGTATCTAAGCAAGTGAATGAGGCAAGATACTAAGAAAGCATTAACAGAGTACTATTCACTAATTAACTTCTTGGTTAGTTATTAAGAGTAGTTAAGTGGTACCAACAATTTTTTTAAATGTCTTTTGAAGAGATAAGATGAAGTAGTTTGGACACAAATAAACAGTAGCAGAATCCATAATTTTCCCACAAAGACCGCGGGCAATGTGGGGAAGATAGAGGGAGTCCAGTGTTACCACTTCAAGCCCATGTGCATTGACTTGAACTTTTTATGCTTGACACAGAGCCGATGCCAACAATTGAAAATAAGTACGGGAGGGACCAATCTTGGAACAATCATGTCGACAAAGAAGGGTGTCTATTTTGAGGAATGACCATAAAGTTTTGACCCCTGCTGTTGCTTTTAGTTACAGACACCGAAAAAATTCCGTTCCTTTCAATAAAATTATAAATGAATAACAAAATGCCTCTATTTAGGGGAAAGTTTAAGCTAGATTTGAAGAGAGTGGGAATGAGAGAGACAGAGCAAATAGTGGAGTGTAGGAGAAAAATAAGGATGATGTTAAGAGTGCTATTAAAGATAGAAATCAAAGGGGTGTGCATGGTGCCAATAATGTTCTCAGGTGTATCTCAATGCAAGGAGCATTGTCGGAAAGGGAGACTAAGTTAGTGCGTGGATTGGCACATGGAATTACAACATTGTGGCCATCAGTGAAACTTGGTTGCAGGAGGGACAGGACTGACAGCTCAATGTTCCAGAGTTCCAGAGAATTAGAGGAGCAAATCTACAGGGAGATTGTAGACAACAGCAGGAAGCATAAAGTTGTGATAGTTGGTCATTTTAACTTACCACATAATGACTGGAATACCCATACCGTAAAAGGACTGGATAGCTAAGACATAATCTGATACATTCTGATAAATTCAGCCTGATTGTATAAGATGATCAAATGGATTTGATAAAAGATCAAGAAAAACAATTACAAATTCCAGGAGAGGGAGAGAGAGAGAGAGATGACTTAAAGATTCCATTATTGTCACGTAATACAGGTACACGATCCTTTATCTGGAACCCTTGGGGGACAGTGTGTTCTGAATTTTGGATTTTTCTGGATTTCGGAAAGCCCACCTGAATTGTGCTGCCTATCCACCCCACCCCCTTGCAGTCGCCTGGCAGTCTCCCCCAATGGCTGTCTCCCCCGATCGCAGCCCCTCAGTCATCTCCCCCAGCCCCGACCGCCAGTCCCTTGGCCGCCCAGATGCCTCCCCTGACTGCGGTCCCTCGGCCGCACAGACTCCTCACCTGACCGCCGGTCTCTCAGCTGCCTCCCCCAAATGCCGGTCCCTCGGCCACCTCCCCCAACCGCCAGACCCTCGGCCGCCCGGCTGCCCGTCCCGACCGCTGGTCCCTCGGCCGCCTCCCCCGACCGCTGGTCCCTCAGCCGCCTCCCTGACCGCCGGTCCCTCGGCCGCCTCCCCCGACCGCTGGTCCCTCAGCTGCCTCCCCCGACCGCCGGTCCCTTGGCCACCCGGATGCCTCCTGCATCCGCTGGTCCCTCGGCTGCCTCCCCCGATCGCCGGGCCGCCTCCCCCGACTGTGGTCCCCCAGCCCCCTCCCCCAACTGCCGGTCTCCACTTGCCAGATTTTGGAGCTTTCCAGATTTTAGTTGTCCGGATAAAGGATCGTGTACCTGTACTACATTTAAAATGTAACATAAATAAATTCTTTAACTTTTGCCTACTTTAAGGTAGACAGAGAGTTGCCACTTTGTCCAATGACCCTCTCAGAATCCTATAGCACCTGGTGCTCCTAAGGCAGTCTCCCCTCCAAGTACTGACCAGTCCTGAGTCTAATTAGCTTCTGAGATCAGACAATCTCAGGCATATTCAGGCTATTTGGTGTTGAAACAAAAAGGAAAAGAATGGATAAGGGCATTTTGAGGTGAAAAAATCAAATTATTTTATGGAAAAAGATGAAGTGAGGTCAATACTAAATTAATGTTTTCATTTGACTATAACAGATCAATGTTAGAAAGAAAGTTGAATGAATCATTTGGATGTCAGTAAGGGAGTGGTGTGGGAGACTGAGGAAAGAATGAAGGCAGCAGACCATAGCTATTCTGCTTCTTCAAATGCTACAGGAAGTCAAAATCCTAATAGCCATAAACATTGTAGAATATTGAATTTCGGCAATAGGACTGGAGAGATGCTAATATTTCTTCTTTGGCTTGGCTTCGCGGACGAAGATTAATGGAGGGGTAATGTCCACGTCAGCTGCAGGCTCGTTTGTGGCTGACAAGTTCGATGCGGGACAGGCAGACACGGTTGCAGCGGTTGCAAGGGAAAATTGATTGGTTGGGGTTGGGTGTTGGGCTTTTCCTCCTTTGTCTTTTGTCAGTGAGGTGGGCTCTGCGGTCTTCTTCAAAGGAGGTTGCTGCCCACCGAACTGTGAGGCGCCAAGATGCACGGTTTGAGGCGATATCAGTCCACTGGCGGTGGTCAATGTGGAAGGCACCAAGAGATTTCTTTAGGCAGTCCTTGTACCTCTTCTTTGGTGCACCTCTGTCACGGTGGCCAGTGGAGAGCTCGCCATATAACACGATCTTGGGAAGGCGATGGTCCTCCATTCTGGAGACATGACCTACCCAGCGCAGTTGGATCTTCAGTAGCGTGAATTCGATGCTGTCGGCTTCTGCCATCTCGAGTACTTCGATGTTGGTGATGAAGTCGCTCCAATGAATGTTGAGGATGGAGCGGAGACAACGCTGGTGGAAGCATTCTAGGAGCCGTAGGTGATGCCGGTAGAGGACCCATGATTCGGAGCCAAACAGGAGTGTGGGTATGACAACGGCTCTGTATACGCTAATCTTTGTGAAGTATTCATGAAAAAAAGGGGGTAAAATGAGTAACAAGAGCTCAAATGGCTAATCAACAATGTTATATTGTGAGAAGTTCTGATATGTCACTCCATTATGATTATATTATGAGTAGACATTCTAAAATAATTAATCAAGGACAGCTGTAAAAAATGATCTAACCTGGATGTAAATGGATCTTGATCTAAAAAAATAGTTTTCTTAAAACAGTTTTCCGAGAAAGATAGGCTAGTTCACTTTTCAGAACAGAGGATGTTTTATTCTGTCTAATATATCTGATATGTATATACATTCCCCACATGAAAAAAAAAGTTTGCCTAGAAATTCCTTCCTGCCTGGTATTGCCATATGGTTTTCCAATAACATTGGTATTTATTGCTTTGAGTTGAGGAAGGGATCAGTGCGAGTTGTGCTTGTAACTTCAACTCGCTGGGCCACACATTGTGGTTATACTCACATTAAATTTGAATCAACAAGACAGCATCTTTCTTGAAAAACTCAGCAGATGTGGTGAAAGAACTTCACCAGAGGCCAATCAAGCAACATGAATAAATCTTATCAAATGAAGTTTTTTTTTGGAAACTGCATTGAAATATTTGAGGAGAGAAAAATGAAAGTCTGCAGACACTATGATTGTAGTAAAAACACAGAAAGGCCAGATGAACTCAACAGGTCTTGCAGTGTCCATAGGATGTAAAGATATATAACCAGCATTTCGGGCCTGAGTTCTTCCTCAAGGTTTGTGTAAAATACAGGCAGGTGCCTGAATTAAAAAGGCAGGGAAGGAGCACAGACTAAAGGTGGCAATTAGATATGGATAAGAGGACAAGAGAGAGGAAAAGTGAGAATTGATTGGGGAGGGGATGGGGTTGGCTCTATGAATGCAGAGCTAGTGGAAAAGAGACAGAGAAAAGGAAAGAGAGGGAGACAGAGCTAGAGGGAAGGAGATAGAGGAATAGATGGTGAGAGTGGGGCAGGGAGGCAAACAGAAACTGGAGATGTCGATGCTAACACCATCATGTTGGAGGGTACCCAAACAGAATATGAGGTGTTGTTCCTTCAACTTGTGGATGGTCTCAGTCTGGCAGTGCATGAGACGATGGACAGACATGGGATGGAGTGGGGAATTAAAATGGGTGGGATTACTATGTGATCCTACCACCAGACACATCTTCCCTTCTCCTCACCTCTGTGCCTTCTGTAGGGACCACTTCCTCCATGACTCCCTCGTCCACTCCTCCCTTCCTACCAATCGCCTCCTAGCACCTACCCCAGGTAAGTGCCTTTACCACCATTCCTTGCAAGTGAAGCAAAACATATGAATCTGCAGGGGTCATCTACGGTATCTGGTGCTCCAGTTGTGGTCTTCTCTACATTATAGAGATTGGATGTAGACTGGGAGATCGCATAGTTGAGCATCTTGTCCCTGTTCACAGCAATAGTGGGGATATCCCAGTGACCACCCACTTCAATTCCCCACCCCATTCCCTTTCTGACATGTTTGTCCATGGTCTCATGCATAGCTAGACTGAGATCATCTGCAAATGGGAGGAAGAGTACCTCAGAGACACTCTCCAACTGGATGGCATTAATATTGACTTCTCCATTTTCCGTTATCCCCCTCCTATCTATTCCTATGTCTCCTTTCTTCAGCCCTGTCCCTCTCTCTCTCTTTCCTTTTCAATCTTTCCCCCAGCTCTATATTCACAGACCCAACAACCAACCACCCCCCCCATCAATTCTCACCTTGGGTCTTTCCTGTCCTCCTATCCATGTCCAATTACCATCTTTTGTCTGTTGGTCTGTACTTCTCCTCCTGCCCTTTTCTTTTCTTCTCCCCAGCCTTTTAATTCAGAATCCTGCCTGCTTTTTACTCCCACCTTGAAGAAAGGCAGTTATATATCTTTACTTTCTATGCGCGTTGAGAGACCTGCTGAGTTCCTACAGCATTACTGTGTTTTTACCTGAAATATTTGTGGTACAACATGTGCTAAACCAATTTTCAAATGAGGAAAATCTAGCTGTGGCATCATTGCCAGGCAATGTAGGTGTCCTAACCCCTGGTTTAATCTGTGCACAAAATGAATCAAGAATGACTATTTGCAAAGTTTCAAACAACGTTGAATCCACCAGCTATTTTTTTTAGTTTGTTTTTAAGTCGATAAAATTGACAACAGTTTGAATCAGATACCCATTTTTCTCTTATCTTTTGGTGCTGCTTATGCCTTTACCTATAGATACTGTCTGGGGAACTCATTAATGGAGTAATCAGAATTGCAAGATCAGAATAGGTTGAAAGAATTTAGATATTAAAGCACACAGGTAACAAAATTCTATCCAGATAAATGAATGAAATGATCATTTCAATAGAATGTTATCTAATACAACAAGCAGGCTGGAGTATAACTACAACTACAAAGCCCTGGATAGACTACGAGTCGAGAACTGAGTTCATTTCTGGATACTCTACATTTGGAAGGAGAAGAGAACAAATTTGCTGAAAAATGTACTGGTTGTTAGGCAAATTGTTTTCTGTAAGTTACCCCTGGTGTTGGTGGGTGCTAGGAAAATCAGGACTCAGGGTTTGCTGATGAGCATGTGTGAGAAAATAAATTGCAGAGAATTAAGTGGGGGGGGGGGTGGGGGTTGATAGGATTGTTCTAAGAGCTGACATATACTCACTGTGTATCATTGAGAGAATCAAAGAGCAACAGCAAATAGCAAGGATCCTTACCACCCAGCACCCACTCTTTTCTTGCTGCTATCATCAGGAAAGAGGTGTGAGAGAATAAGTTTTACGAATATGACTAATAAAGGGTTAATGGATTAGGTAATGATTCAGTAGCTGCTTGTGGAATGGTGGACATATCATTGCCTTCTTAACATCTAAGCTATGGTGAGATAGGAGCTGACCAACAATGTCAATAAACCTTGGATTCAAGATATTCTGACTTTCCCAGAACATTTGTAGATATTACAAGGTAACATGTCATGGTAAACACAAAATTCAGGTATGTGAAACTCATGAAACTCATGGAGACCCCTGCCCAAATTGTGTATAAATGTATGTTTTTTTCCTCATCTCTGTCCTATCTACTCCCCCGAAACTTGAGACTGTGTCCTCTCGTTTTAGTTTCCCCGGCCAGCTCAAAATCCTTCCTACATCTATCCTATCCATACCCTTCATAACCCTATATGTTTCTATAAGATCTCCTCTCATTCTTCTGAACTTAAGCGAATACAATCCTAATGATTTAATCTTTCATCATAAGTCAACCCCTTCATCCCAGGGATCAACCTAGTAAACCTCCTCTGGACTGTCTTCAAAGCCAGTATATCCTTCCTCAAATATGGAGACCAGAACTGGACACAGTACTCCAGGTGCAGTCTCACCAGTACCTTATACAGTTGCAATATTATCTCCCTACTCCTGAATTCAATTCCTCTAGCGATGAAGGCCAACATTCCATTTGCCTTCTTAATAACCTGCTGCACCTGCAACCTAACTTTTTGCGATTCATGCACAAGCCCTCCCAAGTCCCTCTGCACAACAGCATGCTGTAGTTTTTCACCCTTTAAATAATATTCAGCTCTTTTATTTTTCTTGCCAAAGTGGATAACCTCACACTTACTAACATTGTACTCCATCTGCCAGACCTTTGCCCATTCATCCAGCTTAACTATATCCCTCTGCAGACTCTCCACATCCTCATTACAATTTGCTCTTCCACTCAATTTGGTGTCATCCGCAAACTTGGCTACACCACATTTTGTCCCCTCCTCCAAGTCATCAATGTAAATGATGAACAGATGTGGGCCTAGCACCGACCCCTGCGGCACCCCATTTACCACTCTCTGCCAACCTGAAAAACTCCCATTTATCCCGACTCTCTGCCTCCTGTCAGACAACCAATTTTCAATCCAGGCCATTATACTTCCCTGGACTCCACTTTCCTGTAACTTTCTGATAAGTCACTTGTGCGGCACCTTATCAAAAGCTTTCTGGAAATCCAAATATACGACATCAACCTGTTCCCCTCTATCCACCGCACCCATTATATCCTCAAAGAATCCCAACAAGTTTGTTAAACAAGATCTTCCCTTTCTAAAACCATGCTGCGTCTGCCTGATTGAACCCTTACGTTCCAAAAGTTTCACTATTTCATCTTTAATGATGGTTTCAAGCATTTTTCCAACTACAGACGTCAAGCTAATTGGCCGATAATTTCCAGTCTTCTGCCTACATCCCTTCTTAAAAAGTGGTGTGACATTTGTTGTCTTCCAGTCTGCCGGGACCTGCCCAGAATCCAAGGAATTTTGGTATATGACCACCAATGCATCAACTATAACTTCTGCCATTTCCTTCAGAACCCTTGGATGCATATCATCAGGACCAGGTCATTTGTCTGGCTTTAGTCCCATTAGTTTCTCCATCACTACTTCCTTTGTAACAACTATTTTATCAAGGCCCTCCCCAACATTCGCATCCTTAACTCCGCACTTAGGCATGCTGGACATGTCTTCCACCATGAAGACTGACACAAAATATTTGTTTAATGCCTCGGCCATTTCCTCATTTTTTGCTACCAGTTTTCCTTTCTCATCCTCCAAGGGTCCTATGTTAACTCTGGCCACTCTCTTCCATTTTATATATTTATAAATTTTTTTGCTTTCTGTTTTTATATTTTGTGCCAATTTACTTTCATAATCCTTTTTCCCATTTCTTATTACCCGCTTTGTAACCCCTTGTTGTCTCTTAAAGTTTTCCCAATCTTCCAGTTTCCCACTGCTCTTTGCAGCTTTGTACACCTGCGCCTTCAATTTTATACTCTCCTTTATTTCCTTTGTTAACCACAGTTGATTTCTCCCTCCCTTGCTGCCCTTTTTCCTGACCGGAATATATTTTTGTTGAGCATTACAAAATATTTCTTTGAAAATCTTCTACTGTTCCTCAACTGTTTCATCAATTAGCCTGTGCTCCCGGTCCACTCTGCCCAATTCCTCCCTCATCTTATGGTAGTCACCCCTATTTAAGCATAATATATTAGTTTTAGATCTATTTCCCCTTCCATCTGAATGAGAAATTCAATCATACTATGATCGCTATTTCCCAGATGGTCTCTGACTATTACATCATTTACTCTACCTATCTCATTGCACAACACTAGATCCAGGAGAGCATTTTCTCTTGTGGGTTCCTTAACATGCTGCTCAAGAAAGCTATTGTGGATGCATTCTATGAAGTCCTCTTCCAGACTCCCATGACCAACTTGATTTTCCCAATCTATGAGAAAGTTAAAGTCCCCCATGACTACTGCTGTATCATTATTACATGCCTCATTTATCTCTCTATTTATTTCCTGTGCCACTAAACTATTGTTATTTGGTGGGTGATAGATAACACCCACCAATAATTTTTCCCCTTTGTTATTCTTTATCTCTATCCAAATGGACTCAACATTATGCTCTTTAGATCTTATATCATCCCTCACTACTGCCTGCAGCTCATCTTTGATTGTAAGAGTGCAACTCCACTCCCTTACCATCCTGTCTATCTCTTTGCACCACCTGATATCCTTGAAAGTTTAATTACCTTTAGGGTCACCTTGTAGCCATGTTTCCGTGATGGCTACCAAATCATAGGCATGGGTACCGATTTGCGCCTCAAGTTCACTAACCTTATTTCTAATACTGCGGCATCATAGCATCAGGTTAAATGTTAGAAGGAACCCTCATCTTGATTGCACTTGCAACATCCTCAACTGATGAATCATTTCTTCTTCCTGTTGTACCCATTTAAAATTAAAAATAGCAAAGGCAAGGCAAGCACTTTAGGTAACAACAAAATTATAGTCAGCAATACCTGCAGTGGCTAAATGAGTTGAAGCCTGCAGTGACTGTGTGTACCTGAGGCTGTGGAACGTAAATGACTACCTGTCAAACTTGGGCAGGAGGTGTTTTATTTGAAATATTCCATCATTACATCTGTACCTCCCAGCAGAAATTAATAAGACTTGGGCATTGCATATATTTTTCTCTCAATTTAAGGTATGTAGAATGCAAGGCTGAACCAGTTGAAAAAAACTGTCCAGCAGTCTGATGTTATGCAGGTTGCAATGATGTGGGTCTGTAGAACAGTGGAAGAATAGCAGGAGTTCACTGAGATTAACATGACCTTTTCAGGATAAATCTGTGAGGACAACTCCTAGTTACCCCACATTGGTGACGAAAGATATGTTTGCAAATGCACTTTATGGTCATATTTCCTACATGAGAACAGTGATTGAATTTTTACCCATTGAGCATTGAGCATTTTGGGACAATCTGAGGGTATAAATGACTATTTATATATATAAAAGCATGTTTTTCCTTTCAAGCAAACAGACGGACAACTTCCCATACCATCTGTAGATGCAGCGCCATCTACTGAATTAGTGAATAGGAGGTAAAATATCATCTCCTTCCTGTGACATCCATCAGAATCCTCCCCTCACCAAAAGGAGATTTAGAAGAAATCTTTTGAGAAAACAACAGAGCAGATCATGCTAATTGCATCTGACCTCACACAGGATGACTGATAAAATCATATTTCTATTCATTAATAGGATCAGAGCACACTGGCAGGATCAAACTATAATTGAGCTTAAGAAAGTGGTGGTGAGTTTGAGCTGCTGCACTTTAGATGGCGAGAATAGTTCCAATGACCTGTTGGCTAGGCACTACAGTATTGACAATGAAGAATGGCAATATATGTCTAATTCCAGATGACGAGTGACTTGGGAAGGAACTTCCAAGAGCTGGAAGTCAAATGAATCTTGCTTGAACCTGAAGGATGGGAAATAGATGTAGAGGCCATGATGATGGAAGGCCTGTGAAAGAAACTCGAGCAAGTTGCTGCAGTGCATTTTGTGGATTATTCATACTGCCGTAGTATTGCCCAATGGTGCTATGAATAACTTCTAATGGCGATGAATGAGGTATCAATGAATTTGGCTGATTTGAATGAGGTCATACCCAGTTGTTGAAATTACATTAGCTAGGAAGTTACCTCCATACACACTTGGCTTGTGCCTTGCAGGTGGTGGAAAAATGATGGAGAGGCAGGAAGTAACTAACTCACTCCAGAAAACATATTCTCTGACCTGCTCTTGTAGGCATGGTATTTATTTGGCTGGTTTCCAGTTATTGAAAACCCCACAATTTTGACGATGGGGATCGAGGCAAAAGTAATGCCATTGAAAGTCATTGATCTCATTGATCTGATCCCAATATTGTAACTGAACTGCAACATTTCTATTACTGGATCATAGGTCCTCGGTGCAGTTGCCAGGATTTTTTTCTGATGCCGTTGCTTATTTTGTCAGCTCTCCAGCCAATTCATGATACAATAAGATATGAATCAAATTATCTGATGACTAATGCCTCTGATGTGAAATTCAGTCCATTGTTGATTTCTGTTTGTAGGAGAGAATACTAATGCATGAGTGGCAAACTAACCAACTCACAATGACTATAGGTCTAGTCATAGCAGGTCACCCCATGTCAAGACTTAAAAATATGTGATATGAATTTTGAAAGCTTTAGGATATCCAGAGATTGTGAAATTCATGGTTTATTTTATCCTTGTGGACAATCTCCAGGTGACATTTCCATATTCTTATCTATCTTCTTTCCTTCCTGATAATCCTGATGTTGATAGTGGGAAGCTGGGTGTGGCACTCAAGGTGAAGTTCTGAATTTTCATTGTGTAGCTTCATTGTTTTACTTGTTTTGTTAAAGTGAGCAATTAATTTAACTCACAACCACTTGACGTAATTCCCACTTGCCAGTCACACAACTACCAGCAGGTTGTGGACTGCAGGGCTAAAATAAAAAGAGGCATTGATCACTGTGCCGTGATTTTGTAAGACGGTTCTACGTTGCAGCAAAAGTTACCAAATGAAGCCTCAGAATACTCATGATTTTTAAGAAAATCACCCCTACTTGCAAGAATTTATTTACACTGTAGCTTTAGATCTCAAGTACATAGATCATAAAATAAATGTTAGTACAAGTACAAAATTATTATGTGCCTTTTTGTTATTTCAAGGTTAAGGGCACTTAACAATTTTGAGGGCTGCATGGTGATACACAATGGGCCATAACTCACTATCAAAATAAAACTGAGGTTAGAGTATTTGCTGTCACTTAAATGGAAATGACACAATAACTTAATTTGAGGGCAGATTCACGGTTCATGGTAGTTATCGAAATGGAACCAACAAATCACTGCCCATATCAGCATTAAAAATTAAGTGAACAGCAATGAGGATGCTTTATTTTAACTGTAGTCAGAAACAACTCTCATTAGAAGAAATCATAGCCCTCTTGTTGATACGCATTTGATCACATACATGATGTGTCAAATTCTCTCCACTTCATATTAGCCAATGAAAGTATGAAGTCTCATTCCTTCGAGTTTTATTGTTGGAGATTGATGAAGAATGTAAAATTAGAAATATTTTCTTCAGTTTTCTCTTTGTCTCTTTTAATCTTATTTTCCTTCATTTTCTTGATTTCTCTTTATATCATTTGACACTGGATTCACTTATGCAAACTTGCATTCTTTCCTCAATCTTTGCTTTGTCAATTTCACTATGTCACAACGCGACTGGCCAAGGAGATGCCCAGTTGTTTTACGTGCCTACCAGTTGCCTTGTTTACTTTATTGCCAAATTTTTCCTTTAATAACTTGTAGTTCAATACATTAAATGAACAAGGGGAAGTGTCTAAACAATGACCGATGATGTGCATATTCCTGTTCCAACAAATGATGGCCTGATGTCAAGAAGTAAAAAGATGAATTAAACTCAATTTGTTCCTGACTTCTTCATTCCTACAGTTATATTATTCACTTATTCTAAATGGGTTTAATTAAATCAGCAGAATACTGATGAGAACAAAACGGACCTACATATATTTTATTACAAACATTAAATGCAATACAGTATTTAGTTTTATGGAGACATGTTTTATTCAGCACCCTCAAACATCTTCTTTCTGCCTTCCATTCCAGCCTTCTCCTCAATATTCTTACGCCAGTCTCCAACATCCCGCAGATCCTGAGGGAAGAGTGATATGTTCAAGAATGAGGTTCAGAAAACCAAAGACCTAAGGTTTGACATTGTGTAAATCAAAATCATGGAATAAACATGACACATTTGGGTAAGACACAGGCACACCCACAGCTGGATGTGGAATTTGCTTTGCCCCTCTGATGTGTTAGGCACCAATTTCTCTTAAATGGAGAGCGCACATTTACTGCTGGTCTGCAACTTTTGTCTTATTTGGACTTCCCACGTGAATCTAAAATATTCACAAATGTCACAAGAGACATTCTATGCCTATTCTACATTGACTGAACTTATCAGAAAGGGGCAGAAATATCAGCCAACTAGCCTGTTCTCGATAGGTATCAAATAATCTTTGTTTTCTGGCATCTAGAGATAACATGGAGCTTGGAAAATGTTGGACTTCTGATGCTGACCAGCTTCAGGGATCGAAAAGTACAACCCATGGAGATCAGAAATATCCAGGAATTGTAACCCAGCACACACCACCGTTTTCAAACTTCTAAACAGTCATTCTTCATTTGTAAGCAGTGGCGCTACATGGGCATTATAATCAGGCTATCTTTGAGAGGAACCATTGTGGAAACAGTAAGCCATTAACCTATTATCCTTTATCCCTTGCTAATGAATTCTGGGGACAATTTTAGATTTGCTGATAATGTAAAGTAAGGAAAGTTGTTTAATGATATGTGATCCAATATTTCTCATTCCACATTGTCATCAGAAGTTAAAATTACCCACTGAGAAAATTATGGAAAATGACGTGTCACTCCTTTTGCAAATCTCCTTTTCCTACTCACTCAACATCTCCGCCTGTTCCATGCTGTGGAAGTCCCTCCCTGAATCCCACCTCCTTTCCTGAAGTCCATGCCCCCCTATCAATTTCTCAACTCTTGTCCAGTGCCTGTGTTCTGATTTTCTCTGCTTTCTGAGTTAGGATACCTTTTCTATACCTTTGTTCACCAATACATTGCCAGAAATGTATCCCTCTCCAATGGTGCGAGACTTTGGAGAGTTGCTACATTGCTGAAGGTACTGTTTTTTATGATGAGCTTTTGAACAAAGACCTAGAAGATCTCAATTTTTTTGTTAAATCCCATGTGAAGTTATCTCTGGTACCTAGCCAATGTTTATCCCTCAAACAGTCACTTGAAAAAAAATCCTTATTTGCTGATTATCACATTGCCTACATTTTAATAATGAATACAATTCAAATTTGGGCGGTACAGTTGGTGTAGTGGTTAGAGAGTCTGAGATCGAGACCGAACATGGGTTCGAATCCCACACTGTCTGTATGTTCTCCCCATGTCTGTGTGGGATTTCTCTGGGATCTCGTTTCCTCCCACTCTTCAAAATCGTACTGGGGTGTAGGTTAATGGGGTGTAAATTGGGCAGCACAGACTCGTAGGGCCGAATTGGCGTGTTACAGTGCTTTATGTCTAAATTGAATTTAAATGTAAGTACTTTATTGACTGTAAAAAAAATGTGGGGGGAAGTATTAAGATTCTAAACATCTTTGTATAGATATGAGCTTCCTGCCTTTATGTAAACTTACATTGTTGTCGCTGCTAATTGAGATTAGCTAGCTCAATAAAAGCTGATGACAGGATCTAGAGCTGCTTCTCAGGGTGATACATTCCCAGAAAATAGATCGTCTCAGCCATTTCTCATACAATTGAGAACAGAAGCACAAAATTTGCACTGTGTCTGTTCCACTTTGTCAGATGTCATTTCTTGGATGTGATCTTTAAGGCTGTATCAATGGACTCGTTTGCGGATGGCATCAAAACCAGATCCTAACTCAGCTGGCTATTTTTTAAAATTGGTATTCATTCACATGTAGATGCTATGAACAACACCAGCATTCATTGTCCATCCCTGATTGTCTCAAGAAGGCAGTAGATTTTGTGGTGAGTTTAGCTTAGACTGTTGAAGGATATTTGTGGACCACACGGATTTCTACAATAATCCAGTATTTTCACAGTTACTGGAGTAGCCTTAGGTTTGATTTTAATTACCAGGTGTCATGGTGGGATTTAAACTTATGGTATTATGCTCTACTCTACGCAGGTGGTTATCAAACCAGAAATGAAACAATTCTGTTACTGCCCCTCTAGTTCCAACAAGAAATGTTGGTAAGGCTTTGTCTGTGGTGTCAAGACCAATCATCACACAGCAAAGGTGAAGAAGTGAATACCATTAAATCGGACATACCTTTGTGGAGAAATGCAAAGAATCTGCAGAAGATGCATCTAAAACTAAGGGGCAAATGTGAGATGTCCTAAGCTTGAGGGAATGGGTTTTGGGAAAGGGACAAGAGTTTGGAGAGGATCTGAGGAGGATTTTTTTTTTGTCCATGCAGAGCATAGTTGCAATCTCAAATACAGTGCTGACTGAAGCCCTTTTCACACTTGCAAGTGGTCCCAGGAATTAACGGCCAATCGGCCTTTAAAGTGTCTAGTGTGAAAGGAAAATCTTCTCAATGCTGGTGCCAGATGATGCCATCTCATTCGGGGATTGACGGCCTCGACTCCAGTACAATCCCCAGCATTTGCAGATGCCAGCATTTTAATCAGACAAGTGTAGAATGGGTAATTGCATTTTGGGATTGAAATGACCCAAGTTTTACCCAAGCATGAGTAAAGGAAGAAAAGATTAAAATGAAGGTAAACTTTGATGTGGGAAAATCACAGCAGGAGGGAAAGAGAGATAGGAAATAAATACCAATAAATAGCAATAGTGGACAATTTTTAAACAGTTGATAGCATTATAGCGCACAATTGATAAAGACTGAGGGAAAAAGGATGGCGGACCTGACTTCCCAGAATGGCATGCACCAAAGAAATCCCCTCCGTGAGTGCTCCAAGCATGCAGCCGTGCACGCAGCCCTTTCTCTGCCGCACAGCATTCTGGGAGGGCTGGTCCATTATTGCTTTCTCCCCCCCCCCCACAGTATTTATAAATTGTGTGCAATAGTGCTACCAAATTTCCCACGCTATATAAATTGTATATGATAGCGCTACCAACTTTCCCAAGTTGTTTAAAAATTGTCCACTATTGCTATTTATTGTTAGCACTTTCCCACAATCCCTTATAAAGATTTATATAGGTTGGCACACAACAACGGCAGGGGCTGAAGGGCTCATTATGTGCTGCACATAAAGCATAATTATGTTATAATTAGGCATGATTAATTTTGTTCAAATATAAGATCATAATTCATTGATCAGGATTTAGGGCAGGCCCATCAGTGTCCCAGGATAGGAATGGTCAAGTGTGAAAAGCTAAACCCCCCATTCCTATCCTGAACAGCCGATTTAGCGGGAAGCAAGTGTGAAAGGAGCTTGATTGATGGAGGCAGGTAGCCTCACAACATTCAAGAATTGTTCAGACAAGGACTTGAATCACAAAGGCATTGTTGGGTGCAGAACGTGTGTGGATAATTGGGATGGGAACTTAATGGTCAACACGGATATGTACGGTTTGATAACCACCTGTGTAGAGTAAATAAAACACAGCCTGCTTGTGTTAGTCCTGCACAACATTTGATCGGCTAATTATTGCAGCACTGGCAGTGAACCAGAAAGTTTTGTGCCACTCTTTGTATTAAATGGGTTAAATCCTCATGTTAACAGTGGGCACCATAGTGGCACAGTGAGTAGAGCTATTGCCTCACAGTTGTAAGTGTATTATTGTAGTTGTTTTTGCATGGTATTTTTTTACAAGTACTGGTTCAGCTGCAGCAGGCAAGAATGTACATTGTACAATGTACATGGCAATAAACCCATTATTATCACAGCTGGCAGAGATTCAGGCTCAGTCTTTACTTCAGATGCTCCCTGTGATATGTTTTCACATTCTGCCTGCACCTGCCTGGATTTCCAGTTTCTTCCCACATCCCAAAGACCTGCAAATTGGTAGGCTAATCTGAGGGGATTGATACCAACGGCAGAAAAAAAATTGATTTAATGTAGCATGAGTGTAAACGGGTAACTCAGTGGAGTGGTGTTCTATAATTCTACATCTTTAACACAGAAACTACAGTAATTTCAGGTTTGTTGTAAAATACTGATATTACATTTGTGAGTTGATTTGTCATATGGTTCCTTGGGCAATAGTATTGATACATTAACACCAAACAAAAAAAATTAGACATTCTGCCATGCATTTCCCACAACAAAAATTCCTTGCATTTACTGTAAATGACACCTCTCCCAGCCTTTGGATGTCTGAACTCTTTTACAATCAGCGCAGTACTTTGTTTTGTAAAGAGTTGATGTTGAGGCAATCTTGGAAAAGTAGCAGACCACTTGAATGCAATGAGCTCTCACCTACAGTATTGTGATCACCAGATCATGTGTTTTAGAGAGGTTGAGGATAAACATTGACCAGAACATTAGGGTGATACCTTGCTTCCAATGCCATGGGATTCTTTGCATCCAACCTCAACACCTCTGAAACAACAATATCTCTGATAATGCAGCAGTCTCTATCAGATGTCAGCCTCAAAGTGATGCCATGGGATGCTTTGCATCCAACTTCAACACCTCTGAAACAACAATATCTCTGATAATGCAGCAGTCTCTATCAGATGTCAGCCTCGAAGTTTGCACTGATGAGACAAGATCTTGAACCTACAGACTCTGACACTGTTGCTGAACCCTGACCAATAATGGAGAGCTCCTAATCACAGGTTAACTATCAAGGAGGCACTATTCACATGACAATCTCCTTGGCAGAGTTGGGGTCAGGAGTGGAAGAGGGGTTGAAGAGATCCATCATTCAGATTTCTTAATGGATTTCCCATTGGTTGATTACATTTCCTAGCCATGGGACATCAAGTGATCTTCAAAGAGTCACAGGGTTTTAGAAATGAAGTATGGTTGGCATAACAGTTAGCGTAATGCCTTTACAGTATCAATGATCGGAACCCGACAAAGGTTCTAATCCTAGGCTGTCTAAATAGTTTGTATGTTCTCCCCGTGTCTGTGTTGGTTTCCTCCCACCGTTCAAAAATGGTGAAGATTAATTGGGGTAAATAGGGTGGCACAGATTTGTGGGCCGAAATGGTCTGTTACTGTGCTGTATGTCGAAATAAAATAAAAATTAAAATAAAATTTAAAAAATGGGAGGGAAAATATCAGAAAATAATAAACAAAAATAATGAAGGGAAGATAGAGATTCAATGTCTATGTAGAATAAATCATTTGTCATCTGTGCCTTTATAATGTAATATTTGAACTCAGGTCAGATGCTTTATAATTGCTTCACAATGCCTCAATTAGACAAGAAAACTGGTTTCAAATACATGTCCAGTGCAGGGGTCCAGTCAGGGTTCATGCAGCTGTCAGCTGACAATAAGTTGCAGTCCAGCCATGATTTATGTTGCTGACGACCTACCTTCTCCTTCTCAGTGTCCTCTTTCTTCACCTGTTTCAGGTTGGCTCTCAAATCCATGGACACCTTGTGTTTGGAGCCTAGCAAAGCACGCAGCATGGCATCAGCTGACATACGCACTCTCTTGAGGGGTGGCCTCTTAAACTTGCCCTTCAGGTCAAAGACTTTCAGATTCAGGTCATCAATCTGCAACATTGAGATTCAAGGTTTGACATTTACACCTCCATTGCATGTAAATGAATGCCCTGGCTGCAAACATCACACACAGCAGTTCTCGATTTCTGGACCCACACTGTGTTAAAATTGTTCATTTATTCTTTCAGTTCTGCCGGAGAAGGATTTGACTGGACTCTGCTATCACTTCCTCAACCTCTCCACAAACCGAATCTCATTTCCAGCAGTGCAACTGGAGGATATGCTCTGGGTGGGGTTGGGGGGGGGGGGCAAGTTAGCGTGGTGGTTAGCATAACACTGTTACAGCGTAAGCAACCTGAGGTCAAATCCGACACTCTCTGTAAGGAGTATATATGTTCTAACCAAGTCTGTATGGGTTTGTTCAGGGTACTCTGGTTTCCTCCCACCCTTCAAAAATGTACAGGGATTGTAGGTTAATTGGTGTATTGGGGGGCATGGGCTTGTGGGCCAGAAGGGCCTGTTACTGTTTTTAAAGAGGTAAGAACCCTGAAAAGTGGAAGAGGACTGAACATCACTCCCTTTTCCTTCAAGATGCTCAGCAGAACCACTGCTGCGGCCATGAAGCATTTGCTACTCATCTTCTCATCCATATCCCCTGCGCATCACGTTTTGGAAAAAGTGCGAAGGCTTTAATTGAAGGGGCAGAAGAAATTCACCAAAATTATTCCAGGAAATGGAGGATGAATTATGTGAATGGACTGGATGAGATGGAGTTGTTTACAGTGGGTTGGCAGGGAAAATGACCAGGATTTCAATGGAGTTAGTTGAGTGAAACTATTCTTATTGGTGAAAGGATCAAAAACCCCAAAAGGACAGAGCAAAGCTGATTAGCAAGAGAACATAAAGAGCCAGGAATCAAATTTATATTTTTTATATATGTACAGTGAGGTTCAGGATATTTATGCACCACCAGGGGTAGTGCTGAAGGCAGATTCAAAAGGAAGTTGGGTTTGTAAGAAAAGCAATAATAGGGTTGCTTAACAGAGGATTGATGAATGGGCTGGCAAAGATTCATTGGCCTCATGGCCTTCCTTTCAAGCTGCAAGCTTTTTAAAGAGGTTGAATTGGGACACAGAACAACAAGACCAATTTCCTTTCAGACTTTCGCTCAGTAATTAGCAGGGGGGGGTGGAGAGAGAGGATTCAATTCACAGGCTCTTTTCATGGCGTATATCTCTGGGCAAAGGCCTGCCTCCATAAAGCCTGACGCCAGGATTGAGGACAAACAGCAGACTGTATCAACAGATTCAGAAGAAATACTTTCTAAAAGATTTCTCAGAGATCGCCTCACCTGTATGTGCTGAAACAAATCCCCACCCCTGGGATTATTGACATCTCTGGTTGAGTCAAATGAGGAGGAAGTTTGAAATGTCCCTATTGAGATGTAGGATCTATATCTATTACATGTCCAAGGCCATGGCAATTATTTTTTTGAGTGAGGTTAAACTAGAAAGGGGTCTATACCCCTTCTTTCCTGGTACTGACTGCCCAGCAGGTACAAGTGGAGGAGATGTTTCTCCCCCTATCCCCCCCACTGTGATTCCTGGAGGAAATGCTTGCATGCCAAGCTAAAGTTAAATGAAAGTGGCGTGGGGATGGATGAATATTGAGTTTTCCATGAATAACTGAATAATTAACAATGATTTTTGGAGATTAAAGGGCCTGAGTGGCATCTGTTAGTCCATTTCTTCTTGTTCTGCTCTGTATGACAAATTTGGAAAAAGAAATTAACCAACACAATAAGTGCAATATTGAAGAATAATGATTGATGAGCAATCGGTTCAGTAACTTTGGTAACAAGTGATGTGACGAGAGCAGCTGCTTCCTTTTCAAACCAGTTTGTTTGATCGGCGTCACTAGTTTTGTGCTTTTGGAATCAATATCCTAAATTGTTGATTATTATTGATCGCATGGTTTGTTATGATTATATCTTTGGATTCTGGTTTTGGTTCCTTTGTTCAGTGTAGACCCAATCGATGGTTTATCTCATATGACACTGAAATGGGTCTTCAGGTTAAAGGATCAAGGAACTTTTCTGTTAATATACAGGCGTAAAATCACGCAGCATTACAAAGTAGAAAGCACTCCATTGATTCATGTACTGTAGCTTCACAAGCCTCTTTCCATTGTCTAAGCCCAACTTATTCTCCCTCAATCCTTACTCTTAAAGTTTTATGGACTAATTACTTCATCTACTCTCTGTACAAGCATGTTCCTCATTTGCTAAATTCATAGTCTTCAAAATGTCACTCCAGCAAAGAACAAAATATGTTCAACATGTTCAGGAGAGTTGGCCGTTACCTCTTTGCCAGTCTTATTAACTTTGGTTTCCATGTCATATCTCTCCTCATCAACCTCATCGATCTTCGCATGAAGTTTTTTGCATAAATCCTGTTGGGACAGATGGTGAGAAAATGTGACCTTCTCATCACACTAGGTCTTGCTCCTTCTTTTTGTGATTGGAGTGTGGTTCAAAGAGTGAAATTGATGAACAGCCCTGCGCACGAATCACACTGGAAAGACCAGTAAACCTTAAAAGGGGAAGAAATAACTACTTGACTGGAAATTCTTTCTGAAATGTTCCCACTCCAAGATTTCATTGGTAATTTATGGAAGAGTCTACTAAAAATAAAGAAGGATTTTTGCACATTTATCATTGGTCCTCACTTTTCTTGGTTGTCCTGCTGCTGTATTGTCATGACCAACAGAAGAGGACTAGAAAATCAATTTACATCACATTCCCAGTTTAATTATATCCTGCAAAAAGGGGAGGATAAAATAACTGCTTCTCCCCAAAAGCTGCAACACTTTGATGTGGAGAATTGGGAACATGGTTGTCGTTTGTGAGTGGGAGTGGGGTCCATCTAATAAAGATACTCTTAAAAAGAGTCTAATTGGCCCAATTAAAGTGTAGAGAAGTGTTTACAATGAATCAAGATCAGTGCAGCTGAAACATGGAAAACAAAAAAAAAGTCAATGGACATTTTTATGCATAAGTAAGTGACTTGTAATTAGCTATATTAAATTTTTGAGTTGGGTCATGTCCTGAAGAGAATAAGGATACTTTTTAGTCTGAATTCTTTGATATCATTGTTAAATGAAGCAATATTTTCATTGATGCAGATCATTTCCAAAGTTATAAACTCCTTCCCAGTTGATCTATGCTCCCAAGATAAAAAAATCTTCAGTTGCTTGTGCTGCAGACTTCAATGAGCAATCAAAGCTGGATTTTGCGTTAGTAAATGATATTGAAGTAACCTGTAAATCTGCCATTGAAATCCCATGAACTTGCAGAGGTTCACAGTGTTCTGCCATGTACCTCTCCTTCTCCGCTATCCGATCTGCTTCTTCCTTCTCAATCGCAGCTTTGGCAAGTGAGAGCAGCAAGCTCTGAAACACAGATGCAACGAAGCCGTCGGTTCAATGGGTAACTGTAACAATAAGTGAAAGAAAAGTGCACAATATAGTGAAAGGTTACCTTCAAATGCATTCTGCGAGAGGAGGTCATCTTGGATTTTTTCTGAAGTAATAGATGAACAGAGAACATGAGGAACAATTAAAAGATAAATTGCAATCAGATCATTGCAAATGATTGATTCATTGGGGAGCCATGCTGTTTGCAGCAGCTTCCAATTCAGCAGTTAGAGCAAACATTCCTCCAAAAACTCACAGCATTTTAAAACCCTACCACTTGGTTTATTTCAGCATCTGTTTCCTCCCCAGTTTTGCTGATGAACATCTGCTTAATGAGCATTTCCACCTCACTAATGGTTTTCCATTGACTAATTGGCTAATACCTGCTGCAACATCAGCAATTATTTCAAAAGATGTGGAGATTTGTTCACCCATCCACTTTCAATTAATTCAACATGACTATGACCGTAGTTAAACTGTCATGTTCAAATCAGGACGGCACAGTTCACGTAGCAGTAAGGGCAACACTGTTACAGTGCCAGTGACTGGCACCGTCTGTAAGGAGTTTGTACGTACTCCCCCATGTCTGGATGAATTTCCTCCGGGTGCTCCAGTTTCCTCCCACTGTTCAATACATACTGGGGTTGTAGGTCAATTGGGTGTAATTGGGCTGCATGGGCTCATGGCCCAGAAGGCTCATGGAACCGTGCTGTATGTCTCATTTAAAAAAAAATAACATGGTGGTAATTTAAATTTAGTTGTGAACATCATTCCTTATAGTCATCGTTCCTTATAGTTGATGGATTGTCATATGAAATGATTCTCTAGAATTTCTAGAAGAAGTAAACTGATCATTCTTGCCTCTGTCTACGTGAACATGCCTTATAATTTTAACTTACTCAGCATGAATAAAGTTGGCAGTCTCCCGCAGGAAAGAGACAAACCACCACCTATCTGATAGGAAGTTACGTTACCATTATCAAAGTCTATCCCCAAATCCCAGCGTTCATCACTGTCCACAGAAAACTCTTGTACTTGTCAAATCCATTCTGTGGCTGACAGAGCAGGACTGAACTTCGAAATCATGAGTAATGTTAGTTAAGTCCAGACTCTTGAGATCTTGCCCAGCACCTGTGAGGCTCATGAACTACTGTTTGCCTTAGTGATGGTAGCTGCAACTGGAGGCAAGAAGATAGTTGGATAACACATTACTTTTAATTTGTTTTCTTCATTCTACTTTATCCTTAGACATAGAGATAAATAAATATAACTTTATATGACCCTATTTAAATGGTTTTACATCCAGTTTTTTTTTAACCTATCTCTCTCTGGTGGTCAATATTAGATAACATTCACATATGTGATAATATGTGGGCTGTTCATCACTCTTCATCTCTCAACACTGCCTCCAGTGGCTGTTTTATATTACTACCCCTGTACAAATCTTGGAATTCTTTGAGGAGGTCAGACAGAGACAGTGGATACAGTTTTCGTGGACTTTCAGAAGGCCTTTGAAGGCGGAGCAAACTAGTGGTGTTCCACAGGGGTCAGTGTTGGGTCCATTAGTTTCTCACACTGTATATAAATGATTTAGAAGACAGAATTTATGGCTTTGTGCCAAATTTGCAAATGATATGATGATAGGTGGAGGGGGAAGCCATGTTGAGGATTTAAATCTAGACATGCAGCTCTGTCACATTCCCTTCTGACCCACAGGTAGGAGGAAACTGGAACGCTGGGAGAACATATAAACTCCTATCAGACAGTGCAGGATTCGAACCTACATCGCAGGCTCTGTAATAACTTTGTGATAACCACAACACTAGCCGTGTCACCCTAACGCAGGAAGTCTGCAGAGGGAACAGGTTGAGAGAATGGCAATAGAATATAGTGTAGGGAAGTATATGCTCATTCATTTTTGTAGAAAGAATAAAGATATAGATTATTTTTTTTAATTGGGAGAGAATTTAGAAAGCAGAGGGACTTGGTTATCCTAGTGCAGGATAACCAAAAGGTTAACTTGCAGGTTGAGTCAGTAGTAAGGAAGGCAAATGCAATGTTAGCATTCATTTCAAGAGAGCTGGAATATAAAGGCAAAGATATAATGCTGAAGTGTTAATAGATATTGATTAGTCCGAACAGTTTTGAGACCCAAATCTAAGGAAAGATGTGCCAGTGTTGGAGAGGATCCAGAGGTGGTTTATGAGAATGATCCCAGAAATGAGAGGGTAAATATATGAGGAGCATTTGATGACTCTGGGCCTGTATTTTCCTGAGTTCAGAAGGATGAGGGGATCTCATCAAAACCTATTGAAAGGACTAGATAGAGTGGACATGGAGAAAATGCTTCCAGTCATGGGAGAGTCTGGGACCAGTGGGCACAGCCACAGAATAAAAAGGAATAAAAGGAAATCTTTACAACAAAGTTGAGGAGAAATTTCTTCAGCCGGGGTGATGGGGTGGGGGGGGGGGGTGTGAATCTGTGGAATTTGTTGCCACAGGTCATGGTGGCTTTAGAGGCTGTCATTGGATATAATTAAAGCAGAGATTGACAGGTCTTGATTCATAAAGACATTAAAGGTTGTGAGGAGAAGGCAGGAGACAGGGGTTAAATGACAAATACATCAGCCATAATTTGAAAAGTGGAGCAAACTCAATGGGCTGAATGGTCTAATTCTGATCCTAAGTCTTATGGCCTTAATATGCAGTTCTAGACAGAGCCCTCACCCAGAAGATTGTTCCCCTGAAATCTACCTGCAGATCAGGTGCAAAGTGCAAAACCGTTTCCATGATTGCTACTATATGGAATTTTGGTACAAAACATAAGGTTTGTCAGGAATATTTCATACACCTTGTGTAAAGTTGCCCAAATACTTTAATGGAAGCTTGGAGATAGTATATTATAATGCAGAATGTTGTTGTGGCATGCTTTTAGGCTACAGAGCAAATGTGATCCTTGATTAATTATGTTAGTAGTTATGTTAGGACCAGCTTCTCATTATCATGCAGTCACACAATTTGTCCTGGGGCTGACATCCAATACCATACCTCATCACTGTAAAGAGAAAGGATAAGTCATTAGAATCCAAGCAAATTCCAGATTTCATTGTTTATTATTACCACATTAACAAGTACCAGAAGAGTCAACCATTACACAGAGTTCTATAAGGCATTTAATACAGAAAGAGGCCATTTGACCCAACTTGCTCATGTTCTACACAAGCCTCCCCTCACCTCTCCACATATCAGACTATCATTACTTAACCAACTTCTTTGTCTGTTCTATTGGTCTCTCTCACTCTTACACTTTTTCTACAAGAAAAATATAAAGCTTTTCTTGAATATTCTGATAGATTAACTGACGGCTACATTATATTTATGACCCACGTTTCTAATGGTGCATCGGAAAATATTTTCCCTACATCAATTCCGACTGCAATTTTCTCTTTTCAAACCAAATGTGTCTCAGCTTATTCAGCCCCACATTTATATTTATATATATATATATATATATATATATACAAATCTTCTCTGGTTTACTATCAACCTTGAGATAATTTACACACGTTTCCCTCAGTCCCTATACCCTTGAACAAAGCAGAGATCAGAATTGTGGGCACATTCTCATTGAGATTTAACACGTTTAACATGTATTTTCTGCATCCCAGTTATCGCCTTCTAGAAACTATAATTTTAATCCCCTATTTACCTGAGATGCTGTTTTTATCAACCGCGCACTTCTATCTTTGGACTCCTTTCTATTGCCTATTCAGACATTCACCATCCAAACAACACACGGACTCATTCTTCCTGCCGAAATGCACCACCTCACCCTTAGCTGTATTGGAATTATTTGCCAAATACATGCCCATTAAATCAGAAACAAAACAAATCAAATCAAGTTATTTAAAGTTTCAGGTAATACTCACTCTCCCATTGTGATAGTTGTGTTTTATGACCCTGTGAATAAAGAACAATTAAATTACAAATTTGATGAGTTCGCCTCAAGTGTTTATTTTGTGACTTATACTGAATGCAAACAGCCTTAACTATAATGTTCTTGGGCAAAGACGATCTTTGTCATATTGCCTGTATGCCTTCATTTAATCAATGTGGACATGGGAAAGAAATATCTCAACAGCAAAATACCGATGACTTCTAATGGTTTTCAAAACCAAACCCAATCAGGAAAGATGATCTGTGCAGAAACCAAATCCTTCAGAATGGATGGCATTTGGAAATTAATTTGAGAAAGTGTTTCTAAATTTGGCTTGAACATGAAGTGGAGCAAATGCTCAGTGGAAGGGCCTCTTAATGTCAGTCATTCCTGAGTCCCACACGGACTAAGACCAGTGCCAGGTGGCTGTAGCGCAACTGCCAAAGAAAAAGCTTTCTTCTTGCAAAACCAGAGACCTTCAAATTACCGCTGAAGGAAGTAGATCTTGGTAAATGTTATCTTTTCAAGGTCTTTGCTAATTGTAACTTTTTTTTTAATACACACCATCCTTAAAAATCCAACCATCAAGTGCAATGGTTTAAAACAATAACAATGTAGAGAAATGGGCATATTCCTTAGATCTATTATATGAATGTAATTAACCCAATGAAATACTGTATTTATATTAATATATAATATAATTATTAAATAATGACCATAGAAAATATTGACTTGTTTCATATACACACAGTTAGAGGTAACATTGAATACGTTTAGCAAGTAAATTTAAAAGAATGGCAAAAAAAATAAAAATAGCAGATTGAAATTAATAATGCACATCAAGAAAGATTGCTAAAGCGGATATTAGGAAAGTGATTGGTAAGGTCAAAATTAAAGCTCACCTGAAACAAAGAAGAGAACAGCAGACCGGCAGTCTGGAGAGATGAGGGGAATACTGGTAAGCCACAGGCACTTTTCAAAAGCAAGTGGTATAAATTGCTTTGTGTGATGGGTCAGCAAAATGCAGCTTTCTCTTTATGGCAATGAGTTCTCCTTAGACCAATAGACTCCAATCTCCAGAAATACCCAAGCACAAGCTGAGATTCTAGAGTATAAATAAATCAGCTGCAAGGCAGCTTCAAGGAACTATCAAGCTGAAGAGAACTCAAACAAAGTGAAAGTTTTGCCTGCTTTAATGTACTCGAAATCAGAACTATAAAGGCTTATTTAAATCTTAATATCAGAACTAATCATTTTAGTGCTGTCCAAAACTTCAAGATATCAGCCAGCAGATAAGACTTTTAATTGGCATCTTTTCCACTGAGGGATCAGTCAGGCACTGGAAATACTGAAGTCTGGAGAAATAGAACTTAACCATTTATTTTAAGGTTACACCGAAGACATGTCAGATTGGCACAAGGGAATGAAGAGAGATCTGATGATGCAGATTATTGAGAACTCTCACTAGGTCAGAGGCTTTTGTTCAGCTTCAAGTCAAGTTTATTGTCATTTGATTGTACAAGTACAGCCTGACAAAATAGCACTTTCTGGTCCTTGGTGCAAAACATGCAGACACACCACCAGAAATAACATACATACAAACAAATAAAACATATGCAGGTCAAGTATTTTATCTAAATAAATAAATGATAAATAGATAGATGCTTTGTACAAATGAGAGTCTCAGATGGTTTGAATCCTTTGGTCATTCAGCTGTCTAACTGCCCATGGGAAGAAGCTATTCCTCAGCCTGGTGGTGCTGGGTCTGATATTCTTGTATCTTTTCCCGGATGGGAGCAGCCGAAAGATGATGCATGTAGGGTGGAAGGGATCCTCAATGATTTTGTGCGCCCTCTTCAGACAATCCCAGAAGATCCCATCGATTGGGGGAGGGGTGGGGGGGGGGGTAGACGCCAGTGATCCTCTCTGCCACTCTTATGGTCATGTGGATTGATCTCTGATCCATTTCTCTGCAGAAACCATAGCACACTGTAATACAACCAGCCAGGACATTCTCGATTGAGGTCCTTTGGAAGGTTGACACGATAGTGGCTGGTCTTCTCAAGAAGTGATGTCACTGTTGCACCTTTCTAACAAGTGATGAGATGTTGAGTGTCCATGATAGGTCACTAGTTAAGTGAACTCCAAGGAACTTGGTGCTCTCGACTCTCTCTACTACAGAGTTGGGATGTGTAGTGGAGAGTGGTCATTCCTGGTCCTCCTGAAATTCATAATTATCTCCTTCGTTTTGTCCATGTAGAGACTCAGGTTGTTACTCTTGCACCACTTCACAAGATTTTCCACCTCTTCTCTATAGTGCGACTCATTGTTGTTGCTGAAAAGGCCGACGACTGTTGTGTCATCTGAAAACCTCATCAAACTGTTTTTTTTTTCAATTTTATTTTTGGCAATATGAACCATATTAACCAAAATACACACAAACATTTCCCTCTTGAATATACACAGTATCATTTTCTCTCCTTTTCCCCCCTCCCTTCCCTCCCTCCTTCCCACCCCACCTCCCTACCCACTAAACATTCAACATATACAATACAATAAACCCATTAAACAATGTCATCACACAATGAAAATAAACAAGAAAATGGTGTCATCTACATTTACTCACTGGGTCAGTTCATTTCGTCTTCTTCTCATTCTATCATTTTAGGGGTTGGAGGTCTGTGGTAGGCCCTCTCTGTTGTGTTCTCTGTACGGTTCCCAAATTTGTTCAAATACTGTGACTTTATTTTTTTAATTATATGTTATTTTTTCCAATGGAATACATTTATTCATTTCTATGTACCATTGCTGTACTCTCAGGCTCTCTTCTGATTTCCAGGTTGACATTATACATTTTTTTGCTACAGCTAAGGCTATCATAATAAATCTTTTTTGTGCTTCATCCAATTTGAGGCCTAGTTCTTTACTTCTTATATTACTTAGAAGAAAGATCTCTGGATTTTTTGATATATTGCTTTTGTGATTTTATTTAATACCTGATTTAGATCTTTCCAAAACTTTTTCACTTTCTCACATGCCCAAATTGCATGTACTATTGTTCCAGTTTCCTTCTTACAGCGAAAACATCTATCTGATACTGTTGGGTCCCATTTATTTAACTTTTGGGGCATGATATATAGCCTGTGTAACCAATTATATTGTATCATGCGTAACCTCATGTTTATTGTATTTCTCATAGTTCCAGAGGATAGCTTTTCCCATTTTTTATTTTTTATTTTTATGATTAGCTCTTGTTCCCACTTTTGTTTGGGTTTACAGCTTATTTCATCATTCTCTTTCTCTTGTAGCTTGATGTACATATTTGTTATAAATCTTTTAATTATCATTGTGTCTGTAATCACATATTCAAAGCTACTTCCTTCTGGTAACCTCAGCCTGCTTCCCAATTTATCCTTCAAGTAGGTTTTCAGTTGGTGGTATGCAAACATTGTATCATGAGTTATACCATATTTGTACTTCATTTGTTCAAAAGATAATAAATTATTTCCCAAAAAACAATTTTCTATTTTTTTGATCCCTTTTCTCTCCCATTCTCTAAAGAAAAGGTTATCTATTGTGAAAGGGATTAGTTGATTTTGCGTCAATAGTAATTTTGGTAGTTGGTAATTTGTTTTTTTTCCTTTCTACGTGAATCTTCTTCCAAATGTTGAGCAGATGGTGCAGTACTGGTGAATTTCTATGTTGCACCAGGTTTTCATCCCACTTATAAAATATATGTTTTGGTACCTTCTCCCCTATTTTATCTGGTCCAATCTGGTTTTTCCCTTGTTTGATAAAAATCTGATAGATATCTTAATTCTGCTGCTCAATAATAATTCTTAAAGTTTGGTAGCTGTAAGCCCCCTTGTTTGTACCATTCTGTTAATTTATCTAGCGCTATCCTCGGTTTCCCCCCCCTTTCCATAAGAATTTCCTTATTATTTTCTTTAGCTCATTGAAGAATTTCTCTGTTTAGGGAATTGGTAACTATTGAAATAGGTATTGTATCCTTGGGAAGATGTTCATTTTAATGCAATTTACCCTTCCTATCAGTGTTAGTGGTAAATCTTTCCAATGTTCTAAGTCATCTTGTAATTTCTTCATTAATGGCTGATAATTTAATTTGTATAGATGGCCTAGATTATTATCTAGTCTAATACCTAGGTATTGGATTGCTTGTGTTTGCCATTTAAATGGTAATTCTTTCTTAAACTTTGTGAAATCCACATTATTCATTGGCATCACTTCACTTTTGTTTGCGTTGATCTTGTACCCCGATATTTCTCCATACTTCTTCAATTTCTTATGTAATTCTTTTATTGATAATTCTGGTTCTGTTAAGTATACTATGACATCATCTGCAAATAGACTGATTTTATATTCCTTCTCTTTTATTTTTTATCCCTTTTATTATATTTTATGTTCTTATCATTTCTGCCAAGGGTTCTATAGCTAAAGCGAACAGTAAGGGAGATAGTGGACAACCCTGTCTAGTTGACCTGCTTAATTTAAATTGGTTCAATATGTATCCATTTACTGTCACCTTCGCCAGTGGTCCCTTATATAATGCTTTAATCCAATTAATATATTTCTCTGGTAGGTTGAACCTCTGTAGTACTTTGAATAAATAATTCCATTCTACCCTGTCAAAGGCCTTCTCTGCATCTAAAGCAACCGCCACTGTTGGTGTCTATTTTCTTTGTACTGCATGGATTAAGTTAATGAACTTACAGATAATGTCCGTTGTTCGTCTTTTCTTAATAAATCCTGTTTGATCTAGTTTTACTATTTTTTTGTACACAGTCACCCAATCTGTTTGCTAATAGTTTTGCTATTATCTTATAATCTGAGTTAAGTAGAGATATTGGTGTATACGATGCTGGTGTTAGTGGATCTTTCCCCATCTTTGGTATTACTGTAATTATTGTTGTTTTACATGAATCTGGCATGTTTTGTGTTTCTTCAATCTGGTTCATTACTTCCAGGAGAGGAGGAATTAATAAGTCTTTAAATGTTTTATAGAATTCTATTGGGAGTCTGTCCTCCCCAGGCGTTTTATTGTTCTGTAGCTTTTTTAATATATCCTGTATTTCTTCTATTTCAAATGGTTTTATCAGTTTGTTTTGCTCCTCTTCTTGCAATTTCAGTAGTTCAATTTTAGCTAGAAACTCATCTATTTTGTCTTCTTTCCCTTCGTTCTCAGTTTGGTATAATTGCTCGTAGAATTCCTTGAAGTTTTCATTGATCTCTGTTGGGTTATATGTAATTTGTTTGTCCTTTTTCCTTGATGCCAATACCATTCTGTTAGCTTGTTCTGTTTTAATCTGCCAAGCTAGTATTTTGTGAATTTTTTCTCCTAGTTCACTAGCTCATAATAGTTCTGCTTTATCTTCATTATGTTCTTCTCCACCTTATACATTTGTAGTGTTTCGTATTTTATTTTTGTCTGCCAATTCTCTTCTTTTTGTTGTATCTTCCCTTGTTGCTAGTTCTTTTTCTGTACTTACTATTTCCTTTTCCAGCTGTTCTATTTCCTGATTGTAGTCCTTCTTCATCTTAGTTACATAACTTATTATCTGCCCTCTGATGAATGCATCCCATAATATAAATTTATCTTTCACTGATTCCATATTTATTTCAAAGTACATTTTAATTTGGCCCTCAATTAATTCTCTAAAATCCTTTTAAGTAGCATGGAGTTTAATCTCCATCTATATGTTCTTGGTGGGATGTCCTCCAGCTCTCTTGCTAATAACAGGGGTGAGTGATCCGATAACAATCTAGCTTTATATTTCGTTTTCCTAACTCTCCCTTGGATATGGGCTGACAACAGGAACAGGTCAATCCTTGAGTATGTTTTATGTCTACTCGAATAATATGAGTATTCCTTCTCCTTTTGGTGTTGTCTCCTCCATATATCCAAAAGGTGCATTTCCTGCATTGATTTAACCATAAATTTGGCTACTTTGTTCTTTCTGCTAGTCTTTTGTCCAGTTTTATCCATCTTTGAATCCAAATTAAGGTTAAAGTCCCCTCCTATCAATATATTCCCCTGCGTATCTACAATCTTCAAAATGATATCTTGCATAAACTTTTGATCCTCTTCATTAGGTGCATATATATGGAGCAAATTCCAAAATTCTAAATATATCTGACACTTTATCATTACATACCTCCCTGCTGGATCTATTATTTCCTCCTCTATTTTGATTGGTACATTTTTATTGATTAATATAGCTACACCTCTCCTTTTGAATTATATGATGCTGCCGTTACGTGCCCTACCCAGTCTCTCCTTAATTTCTTGTGTTCCACTTCAGTTAGATGTGTTTCCTGCACGAATGCTATATCTATTTTTTTATTTTTTCAGTAAATTTAATAGCCTCTTCCTTTTGATTTGGTTATGTATTTCATTAATATTTATATTCATATAATTCAACATGGCCATTTCGTACTTTGTTTGCATCTCATTTCCACTTCCTCACCACCACTTTTCCCCTTTTCCCCATTTCCATTTCTCAGTTTTCTTTTTTTGCACGCACTGTATGACAACACTTCTAAAACATAAAATATTTCAACCATTCCAGCATCTAAAATTCCCTTAACCCCAAGTGTCCCCCCACCCCTCTCTGAGTCACTCCTTGACCCTCGCTGGGCAACCACAAATCCCCTCTCCATTCGGACTGCAAACCCATTTGCAAGTGTCAACTGATTTCGCAGTGATTGTTATTCTCTCCCACCCAAACCCCTCCATAAAAGACTTTAATCTTCACATTACAACAAAGCTCCCCCTCATTTCTTCTCCTTTCCTTTTTTATTACTAATTTTTTTTAACCCCTTGTCTTTTTATCCCCCCTTCTCCCATACTTCCTTTTTCTTCCCTCCTTTAGTTCTTACTTATACATTTTTTTTACTTCTTTATATATAGTTTATTGTCGTTCTTTTTTCTTGTTACATCTCTTCATCTCTCTTTCTGTCTTGCAGGTGTTCTGCAAATTCTCGTGCTTTCTCCGGATCCGAGAACAGTCTATTTTGCTACCCCGGGATAAATATTTTAAGCACTGCTGGATATCTTAACATAAATTTATAGACTTTCTTTCATAGGATTGATTTTGTTGCGTTAAACTCCTTCCTCTTCTTCAGGAGCGCAAAACTTATATCTGGGTAGATTTTATCTTCTCTCATTTTATTCATTGCCTTCTCCAATATATTTTCTCTTGTTGTGTATCTCAGGAATTTTACTAAAATATATATTGGTTTTTGTTGTGACTGTGGTTTCAGGGCTAATGTTCTATGTGTCCTTTCTATTTTCATTCCTTCCTGCATTTCTGGCATTCCCAGGACATTTGGTATCCATTCTTTTATAAATTATTTCATATCTTTGCCTTCTTCATCTTCCTTAAGGCCCACTATCTTTATATTGTTTCGCCTACTATAGTTTTCCATTATATCCATCTTCTGAGCTAACAACTTCTGTTTCTTTAACTTTTTTATCACTTTCTTCCAATTTTCTTTTTAAGTCATTCACTTCCATTTCTACCACCATTACACATTCTTCCACATTTTCTAATCTTTTTCCTACATCCATTATAACCAGTTCTATTCTACTCACTTTTTCTTCTCTACTTTTCATTTTTCTTTTCAATTCACTAAATTCTAGTGTCAGCCATTATTTTAATGCTTTCATTTGTTCTTGAAATTTTAAAAAAATCTATGTACTGTCCATTCATTTTACCTTCTATTCCTCTGTGCAGAGCTTGGTGTTCTCCTTTTTCTTCTTCTGTGTCTGCTCTTGGGTTTGTGTCTTCTATTTCTCTTCCTTGTATCTGTGTCTCTTCTGACTTTCTTGTTGAGCTGCTTGTCTCAGTTTGTTGGGTATTTTTTTTTCCTTGGTTTCTTGATGTTGGTCCTCTTCTTCTGGGTTGGTTATCTGTTGTGTCTCTAGTTTCCTTTTTTCTTTCTCACCCCTCCCGTTCCCGTTGTTTTCTTTATCTTCCAGCTGGGAGCCCTGCTGTCGGGTCTCTCTCAGCTGTTCGTGCTGTGGAGTGAAACTCCACAGCTGGTCCCCCCTCCCGTCAGTGTTGTTCTTGTCATGCACAGTTGCACACCCCTGTTTGGCTCCATGAGCCATTTTTGCAGTCCTGCGGTTAGTGGGTCGCGACCCTGCGGGGTCTCCACTAACCTCGGGGAGTAGGCTCCTCTTTCCACAGTAGGCCCCTGCTTTTTCGTGCAGGTAAGGCCTTCACCTTTCTCTTCTGGCATCTTTCTTTCTTCTTTTTTTCCTCGTTGTTTTTGGCTTTTCTTTCTTAGGTGCCATTTTCTCCACACCTTTATTTTTTATTTGTTGTGATTTGTGTGTCTGGGGCTTTGCTTTTTCTTCACTTTTTTCCTTCTTTTCTGGAGAGGGCTGGTATTCTCCTACCGGCCACTACTCCATCACGTGACTCCTCCCCCCTGATCAAACTGTTGAAGCTGGATTTGGCGATGCAGTCATGGGTCAGTAGCATGAACAGGAGCAGGTTGAGCCCACAGCCCTGAGGTGCACTTAGGCTCAGAATGACAATGCTCGATATTCTGCTACCGACCCAGACAGACTGTGGTCTTTCCATTAGGATGTCCAGGATCCAATTGCAGGGAAGATTACAGGATCCAATTAAATACCACTTGTGGTGCGCTGTTAGCCAGATTCTGACACACACACATGGTGAAGACTGTACAACAGGCTTTACTCGACAAAGACTTCCACAGAGCCAGGCTGGCTGTGGCTGCAGCAACTCTGAGTGAGGCCTAGGGAGGCCGGCGCAGGCTTATATCTCGGAGGGTGATTGACACCCAACCGGGTGGGTCTTGATCCATTCAGGTCAACTGATTGACAGCCGGCCAGGTGTTGTCCTGTCCCCTTACTCTCCTGCAGGTACAGAGGTTGCCCCCAGCAGTAGGCAGTACAAGAAAATTAATGGCAGAATACTGCAGTAATGTAAATACAATCTAGTGTGGTCAGTGTGCTGTGCAGTTTAGGAAAGAAAAAAATCCACACAGAAGCTGTGAGTGAGTTTAGCCAACTAACTGGCTTTACTGGAACTCTCTGAGTGCTTATCAGCATGATCATTTTTGGCCCCTTCCACTGGGGCCATGGTGATGTCAGCCCAGTGCGAGCCTGCACCCCAGTGACCCGGTTGATTCACATTGGATCAGTGCAGCTCGCTACACTAGAATGGTTTTAAGATGAAGAGGAAAAAAACTGGAAAATCAGGCTATCCATAATGTGCCAGTGATGACATTTGACATTAGCATTTAGACAGTTGCTAAGAAATTGTAGAATTGGGGTGAACACTTTCCGATTTTGGGTGGGGAGGCCACTATGCATAACTATTGGTCACCAGATGAACTTAACACTGAATGTTTGATTCCCTTAAACTTAGTGGAACCAAATGCTTGTGAGGTGTGTGGCATCTGTGCATATTACGTATACGTACGTATAGGAATAGTGACTAAAGATCAGCGTCTTCCACCCCAGCACCCCACCAAATATGCTATGCGAGATCATGGATAGAAAACTAGAAGACTGAAAGGCTTATACTTGCTGGAGTGGAACATGAAAACCTGCACATGCTGTGATTGTAGTGAAAACATAGAATAGCTGGAGGAACTCAGGCGGTCTCACAGCATCCACATTAGGTAAAGATATATTACCAACATTTTGGGCTTGAGCCCTTCCACAGTACATGTGTAAAATAAAAAGGCAGGCATGTGTTAAAAGGCTGGGGAGAAAAGAAAGGGAAGGGGCAGAGTACAGACCAACCGACAAAATGTGTTAATTGGATAAGAGGAAGGCAAGGTGAGAATTGATTAGGGGAGGGGGTGATTTTGGCTCTTTGAAAGAAGACAAAGAGAAAAGGGAAGAGAGAGAGAGATACAGAGCTGGAAGAAATGAGATGTAGGGAAAAGATGGGGTGGGGGCAGTGGTGGTCTAATGGAAACCAGAGAAGTCGCTGTTAATGCCATCTCGTGGGAGAGTGCCCAGACGGAATACAAGGTGTTGTTCTTCCAATTTGCAGGTGGTCTCAGTCTGGCATCCAGGGAATGGGGTGGGTAATTAAAACAATGGCTAATCCTTCAGAAAGGAGAAACAATTTTGAAATCATTATTCAGTTTCAAAACTTGTGCATGGAGAGGATTCTGAGATTTATGCAAAAACAATTAAGTAAAGGCATTCACATCAATGAATTTCCATCATACAGCAAGAATATGAGAGAGATGAGAGGCAAGGTAATGAGCAAATGGTTGATGAGGTTGGCTGCTGACATTGGTTATTGCAGATACAAATCTATCCACAAGAGGGAGCACTAGCCAACATTTGGTTCAAGGTTTCATTGAATACAGAGCGAATGAGGATTTACCCAATTAGAGGCATTGAAAGAAAAAAGTGCATCAGGACATGTGGATTTAAGAGTAATTAGAAGGCAACACACCATGAAAGTGCAATAATTCAAACACTTTGGCCTGGATTTTCTAGCATGTAGTTCCATGCCATATTTATTGTATGAAAGCCAAATATATTTGGCAACTCTATGTGCAGGGCACTGGAGGTCACCAGGCATGTAATAGCAATCATAGTCGACAAGCCATGGAGACTGCAGAACTACAGCACTACTCTATAGTGAGTACTTGAGATATTCCAACTCTCATCTTTGCAGGAATTCTTAGAGACAATTTCCAATTGGAAGTAAAATCACCTAAATGCTGGAGCAACTCAGCTAGTCTTTTCAGCATCTATAGGAGACAAAGATACATCGCCGACATATCGGGCCTGAGTCCTTCAAGGAAAAATCAGAAAAAGGCTATCAGGAGATATCAGAAAGTATCAGAATTCAAACAATCCAGACCAACAAAAAGTGTTAATTGGATGTGATAAGGGATTAGGTAGAATTTATCAAGTGTGTGCAAAAGGAGACAGGGAATGGAAAGACAAGGAAGAAACAGGGGGTGAGGTGGACTGGGGGAGCTTTAATGAAAGCCAGAGAAGTCAATATTAATGCCATTCGGTTGGAGGGTGCCCAGTCGGAAGATGAGGTGTTGTTCAAGCAACACTCTCCCTTTCCTCAATCTCTCTGTCTCCATCTCAGGAGACAAATTTTCAACTGACATCTTCTATAAACCACCAACTCCCACAGCTACCTTGACTACACCTCTTCCCACTCTGTCCCCTGTATTGATTCTATTCCATTCTAACAATTCCTGTCTCCATTGCATCTTCACCCAGGATGATGACTTCCATGCTAGATCATCAGAGATGTCCTCCTTCTTCAAACAATGTGGCCTTCCCTCTATCCCCACCAACTCAACACTCACCATGAACTCGGCATATCCTTAATTACCCATACATCTGCCCTGGCCTCCTCCACCCCCACACACAAGGATGGGATTGCTCTCATCCTCATCTACCACCCCACCAGCCTCCACATCCAACACATCTTCCTCTGCCCTTTCTGCAACCTACTACATAATCCCACAACTAGACCCATATTCCCCTCTCCTCCTTCTGCAGGGACCACTCCTCCGTGACTCCCTTGTCCACTCCTCTATCCCTACCAATCATCCCCTTGGGACCTACCTTTGTAACTGCAGGAGATGCTCCACTTGCACCTACATGATAAATTCTACCTAGTCCCTTATCACAACCAAGTAACACCTTCTGTTGGTCTGGATTCCTCCCCAGTTGTTTGAATTCTGAGCCATTGAGGAATAACCTGCTTCTGTCTTTTCTGATTTTTCTTTGAAGAAGGGCTCAGATTCAAAACGTCGGTGATATATCTTTGTCTCCTATAGATGCTGAAAAGACCAGCTGAGTTCCTCCAGCATCTCAGTGTTTTTACAACAATCACAGCATCAGTAGCCTACAGTGTTTCACTAATTTTCAATTGGAATTTCATCTTCCACTCAGAGGTAGATTTTCCTTAAGTGCTGGAATGGGTGTTATGGGAAATGCACCACACAGATAGGAACTTCCAAATCAGAATGAACTGCTGGAGGAACACAACATTTGTGTGGGGCATGGTGAAAGGAATGGCTCACATTTTTAGGTCCAGACATTCTGAAGCTAGAATTGGAATGATTGAGATACCGAAAGCAGACTCAACTTGGTCAGGAAGACCTCCAAATGGGGAAGGAAATTCTCCCCTCGCAGAAAGCAGCCAAACATTCTGTTGGAGAAACTCAGTAAGTTGAGCAGCACCAGTGGGAAAATTGTCAATGTTTTGGGTTTTATTCCTCGGGAAGCGATGTAGAGAAACCACAGATATTGGGACCTCATTCTATGATATATTGAATATTGAAAAACACAAGAACTGTGAGCAATGAGAAGCTGGAAGAACTCTGCAGGTCAGGTAACATCAATGAAAAGAAATGGTCAGTCCACATTTTGGGTCAGGACTGTTTAATCAAGGAATGATCTCAGCTCAGGGTTTTGAAGTTCCCTTCATGAATGGGTTTCCCATAACACCCATTCCAGCACTTAAGGAAAACCTGCTGAATCCTCTCCAACTTCTTTTGGTTTGCCCATATTTCAAATCATGTCCATAATTTGTTTACTCCCCTATTTGGTTTTGAAAATCTAATTCAAGAGCTTTAAGATGCAGATAATTAAGATTTGGTGGGCTGTGTTCGTCAATCTCAATGTAATTAGAGCATTGATGAGTTTAGTCTGCCCTACATGCGACAACCCTATTACAGTGTTGGGTCAACAGACATGAACCACATCAATCATACGGCGCCTAGACTGGTCTACTAGGCATACTCCTTCAGTTCAAAACAATGCTCCCCAGTTAGAATTCTATTCATAGATCATCAATTTTTTTCATAATTAACATATTTTATAAATTATTTATCCATTATAAATTTTGTGTTCTACAAGTGTGTTAAAACTGAGGATTGAACAGTGTATCGAGGGCTGAATGCTTAGATGCATCGTTAAGAGCTATCACCTCACGATATCTCAGTGCCCTACATTTCTGATATTATCCAACGTTGTTTCTCCTTTGGAGGAGCTGATGTTATTTTCACTGCTTTACACAATGGGATCTTGAACAGATCTGCCAGGATAGGGCACATTAAGCTACATATCAATTTCTCTAACATTTTCAAAATGACCGACAATTTCATTACAATGGGTAATATTAAATCCACCAGAATAGAGCAGGTAATTCCTTTGAGAGGGCTTGATTTGACCTAATGACTACAAATGGCTGACCCTAAGATCATCTCATTCCCTGCTTTTCAACTGAATGACACCATACGAGAGGAAAACACGAAAGTCTGCTGATGCAGTGATTGAAATAAAAAACACAATGCTGGAAAAACTGGCGGCACTGCCAATAGTGTGGACCTACAGAGAGTGGGGAGAGGAGTCACAGCGCTCCCACACAGTCCAACCACCCAGTCCAACTTCCATCAGCTCTGTTCAGGCTTTAAGTGGTCTGTTAAAGGAGTTGATGGTGGGTATTATTTAAAATTCTGCGACCATGGGGTCTGCACCTAAGGTGGCGGCGCCTGTGATCAGCAGCAGGCTCGAGGGGGTTGTAGATTCCAGGAAAGCAGAGGACTTGTGCAGGGCACCAGAAAACAGGGAGACCACCCCATTGGAGAAGCAGCAGACAAGATGTCCCACTGGACAACGTCCACAGTGGCGGACCAGTGAGGGACTCTGCAGTCAAAGAACACACAGGTGGCAGGCAGTCAGCGACTCTAGATGAGGAACCCATGCAAGCCTGTGGACTGCAGGAGACTGCGGTCAAGGTACTCAGACTAAGCAGTGGACTGCTGGAGACTGGCTTGGAACTGGCAGAAGGGGCACCAAGTATTGGAACTGAGATGTGAGAGGGTGCCAAGGGCACAGAACAGTTCCGATTTGTTTCAGAATTAGATCTGGAGCTCAGATTGCCAACTGTTTGGACTGGACTGTGTGTAACATTGGTCGTGAATCCAGACACTCCGTAACTGGGGGAAAGTTTCTTTTGATTCTCGTTCTCTGACTATAAGAGGCACTTCAGGCAATGTCTGCCTTACAGCAAACAAAAGGCAATTTTGTGTAATATGTCTGTTTTTATTACATGACAATAAATTGAATCTTGAGGTCAAAGAGCATCATTTATCTAAACGTACTGTACATAGCCAACATTTTGAGCCTGAGCCCTTCAAGGTATAATCAAAATGTAAACAGATATCTGAATAAAATGGTGGGGTGGGGGAGGAGCACAGGCAAGGTGATAACAGAGGGAGGACGCAACAGAAAAAAGGGGGAGGGGGATAGATCTATGAATGGAGAGGCAAAGGGGTGGAGAACTGGAGGAAAGCAGACAAGGATAGAGAAGAGCAGGAGAACCAGCAGTGGTCTAGCAGAATCCAGAAAAGTTTATGTTAATGCCATCATGTTGGAGCTGTGCCTTGCTCAGACGGAATATTCGGTGATGCTCCTTTAATTTTCAGGTGGCCTTGATTTAGCAGTGAATGATGTCATGGACTGACATGTTGGTGTGGGGTGCAGAATTGAAATGGTTGGCCACTGGCAAATCCATGTCATTACTGCAGAAAGAGCAAAAGAGCTCAGCAAAGCAATCTCACACCCTTCATCCAGTCTATCTGATGTAGAGGCCTCAACCAGAGCACCAGATGCAGTAGATGACTCCCGCAGATTCACTAGCAAAGTGTGGCTTGCCTTGGAAGGACTGTTTGGGGGGGCTTCCCAATGGTGGTGAGGGAAGAGGTTTGGCACTTCCTGCAGTAACAGGGGATAGTACCAAGGGGATCATTCATGATAAGGGGTAAGTGGGTGAGGGAGTTATGGAGGGAGGTGTGGTGGTAGGTGAGGACAAAGGGGAAATCCTGGTTTTGTTGCATCTAGGAGCAGTGGGACCAGGGCAGTTTCAGGAAATGGAGGAGATGCAGGTAAGGGCTGAGTTGATGGTAGTAGAGGGGAAGCCATTTTTTTTGAAGGAGGACATCTCTCAGGAGTTCCATGGGACCAGCAGTTGTGGGTATGATAAAGTAAACAGCTAATGAAAATCACAAATAGAATCAATTACAAAAAAAAAATTATGAACATCTGTGATAACCAGTTCCTTTACATGTCACAAAAAATGTATTCCTTTATTTTTAGGGTATTAAACAAATAATAATTGTGGAAATGATGAGCAAGAGAATAGACTAACAGTGTACCAGATATTCCTGAGAGAGATTTCACTGTTTGCTTCATGGTCATTGATCTTTCATGGCTTTGGTTGCAAGGACAATTACTCCAAACATGAAGGGATGGTTGGGGTAGGGGTTTCTGGAACCATTTGCCATAAGAGGCAAGAGCTGCAGAACGTAACAGGCAAAACAGCTCTTCCTATTAATCCATTCACACTGGGCAATAGAGGATTGGGTGTTCAGGTTGATTAAGAATGGAGAAGCATTTAACATTGTTATTGCACAGATCTTCCTGGGGTTGGGACCCTGGCAGTGAAAAGTTGATGGAGGTTGCTTGTCCCACATGTTTTGCATCATTCTTTGAGGCATGAGAAGCTGGAATTGTCCCCAAAAACATTCAAGCCTCTTCTCTCCCAAGATCCAAACAAAGAAAAAATCTGTAGGATTGCTGTCAATGCCAATAACCAAAAGAGAATGCAATCACATCACAAGAGACTATAGCTCAGTGACCAGATGAACAAGGTGCCAAAGTGTGGCAAGTTGAATGGATCTGTGTGGCCAGGTTTTGGAGAATACTTACAAAACTTGTTATCGATAAATCAATCAGATATATGCCATCATACCATTTTATACTGAAATAAAGTAATTTCACACGCACAACAGTGCAAGAGACAGAGAATAATTCTGTATCATTCCATATTATTTGACCAAATTGCAATGAAGAGATCTGTGACTGTGGAAAAGGGTAACTATTGGAAAAAATACAGACCAAGGCAGAAAAATCACTAAGATTGACAAACCTCCCATGCACGTGACAGGAGACACCAGGAGTTGCTTATTTTTATCCTTGACCAAGATAGTAACTAATTAGTTTAAACAAAAGCATAAAATATCCATCTGTCCTTGACAGTATCCTGCTTATCAATACTATTGTCTTTGTAACAGAACAGTGGCATGAAAAGCAGTTTATTTTGATGCATTAATACATGAGAAAAATTATTATTCTTCAGAGTACCAGCGACAGGATCTAGAAGGCTCGGTATCTCCCATGATATCATGCAATAAAACTTAGTTGGCAGAGTCTCCGTCTCCAAAAAGCTAACTTTGTTTGATAGCGACTATCTGCATTGCTTGGATTTTGTTGTGAAAGTATTCTGTGAATTGTTGTGGTTTTAATAATAGTCAAAGATTCATACAGCATTGAAACAGACCCTTCAGTCTGACTGGCCCAGGCTGAGATGCTCGTCAACACTAATCCCATTTTCCTACATTTGGTCCCTATCCCTCCATGCGTTCCTATGTTTATGTCCAAATGCTTTTTAAACGCTGTGATTTAATCTGTTTCCACCCACCTCTTCTGGCAGGTAGTTCCATGTATCCAAAACCCTGTGTGAAAAATTTAAGATTCTCCAACTTTTGGAAAAAAAATTATCTACTTTATTCACCTCATTATTTTATAAATCTCAAGATCACCATTTAGCCTCCTGAAATCCAGTGAGGAGAATCTTGGCCTAGCCAATCTTTCCTTGCAACTAAAACCCTCTATTCTTGGCAGCATCCTGACTAATCACTTCTGCACTCCTAATGCTATACATTTTCTGTAATGCAATGACTGGAGTTATATAACCATATAACCATTTACGGAGCGGAAACAGGCCACGTTGGCCTTTTGAGTCCGCACCGGTTCAATGATATTGTGCGCCCTCTTCAGGCATTGATCTTCATTCAATAACGATGGGCGAATTCAATGCAGGTGGTATAAAGTATAAAATTTGGTAACTGCAAACCACCTTGGTTGTATCTCTCTGTTAATTTATCTAATGCTATTCTCAGTTTCCCCCCTTTCCACAAGAATTTCCTTATTATTTTCTTTAGTTCATTAAAGAGTTTCTCTGTTAAAGGAATTGGTAACGATTGAAATAAGTATTGTATCCTTGGGAAGACATTCATTTTAATGCAATTTACCCTCCCTATCAACGTTAACGGTAATTCTTTCCAATGTTCTAAGTCTTCCTGCAATTTCTTTATTAGTGGCTGATAATTTAATTTGAACAGGTGGCTTAAGTTATTATCTAACCTAATACCTAGGTATCAGATTGCTCGTGTTTGCCATTTAAATGGTGATTCTTTTTAAAATTCTGTATAATACGCATTACTTATTGGTGTCACTTCACTTTTACTTGGGTTGATCTTGTACCCCGAGATTCCTCCATATTTCTTCAATTTCTTATGTCGTTCTTTTATTGATATTTCTGGTTCTGTTAAGTATACTATGATGTCATCTGCAAATAAACCGATTTTATTGTCCTAGTTGTGCCAAATATTTCAAGGGTGGACTAACCAATGTCTTGTACAGCTGCAACAGGTTCCAAATTGAATACTCAATACCCTTGCCTCAGAGAGCAAGCAAAAGACACCTTCATGACCATATATCACCAAGTTCAGGGAGAATGACCTTGCACCCCAAGGTCCCTCCATCCATTAATGCTTCAAAGCTCCCCATGTCTGGCGAGTATCAGATAAATCCATCATTTTATACTTACCAGAATTAAATTCCATCTTCCACAGCTTCACCCATTTCCCAGCTGATCTACATCCCTGAATACAACCATCCTCACTGAATACAACTTCATCATTCTTCACATCATCTGCAAACTTAATCAGATTATGGACATTCTCATTCAAATCATTTATTTATGTGATGAACAGCAAAGCAACAGTTCACTTTGGTTACAGACTTCTTATCAGTAAGCAACCCGCCACCAATGAAGACAACTTTGGATCCCATGCATCTTAACTTTCTGGACCATCCCACTGCGTGGGATCTTGCTAAAAGTTTTGTTAAAGTCTAATACCTTCCCTTCAACAATTTTCTCAATAACTTCAAACTCCAATTTGTGAGACAAGTTTCCATGTACAAAACCATACCAGACTCCTCCATAGATGTTCCTACCATTCCAAGCAATCATAAATCCTATCCCAAATAAAGTTTTCTAAACTTTTGCTTGCCAAGGGCTCACTACCTTTCTCCTCCCTCTTCTTGAGCTTGGGAGCAAGATCAGCTATCTTTCAGTCTTTTGCTGCCTATGGTATTGCTTGGGAGTTCATTCATTGGACCTACTATTTATAACAGCTCTCCTGTTCAATCCCCCACCCCCTCCCCACATACCTACCAGTTGTTATTTTTTTGTAATTTAAATACTCAAAATTCTTTATTCTTCAGCAAATTTTGATGCTTAATTAAGATATTTTAGTTTGAATGCTATCCATCACAGCCCTCGAGTGCATGCCTACATTTAACAGAGACCAAACATTCTGAATCCATCAATATTTCACAAAGCTCATTATAAAACCAATGGCCTTTTCTACAGTTGTATTTCAATGGTGCAGCCTCATCATTGATTTATCTTAAGCTTTAAGATTTAATATCAGGGCAGCACAGATGGTGTAGTGGTTACCACAATGCCTTTACTGTATCAGCGATCGGGACCGGACCTGGGTTTGAATCCTGCACTATCTGAAAGGAATGTGTGCATTCTCCCTGTGACTTCATGGGTTTCCTCCCACCTTCAAAAACATATCGGGGTGCAGGTTGGGCGGTACGGACTCGTAGGGCCGAATTAGCATGTTGCAGTGCTGTATGTCAAAATTTTAAAAATGTATTGATTTAAATTCAGTACAAAATATCTGCCCAGAAAATTGAACTGATATGCAGTCTTGTAGGCAATAATGATGCTTCAGTTGGAATAAATTGCATATTTTTGGAAAAAGATTGTGATGGTCCAAAAATTAAACTGGGCACCTCTAGTTGCTATTCACGTGACACATTTGAAGTTTATCTGGTGTCAGATACAAAAGCATCCCAAGTTCAGCACTGTACTTTTCACCAAACCCAACTGTATTTCCCATCTCAAGAGAACAGCTATTGTAGATTCACAAAGTAACCAAAATCCATTGGGGAGAAAAAAGAAATCATAAATGAGATGAGAATTAAAGTATCTCCATTGCTGACAGCAATCTATTGCACACAGCACCTGCTAGACACATTTTGCACTTTACCAGATACCAACAACCTCATTACAAGGGAAAATTATGATTTTGTGTCCTGAACACGTTTGGGGGTATTTTATGGATTTTGGGCTGCTGATCATGAAAATCACCTTAACATTTTCTTGTTACATACAGTTTTTCAAGATACAACCTATTTTTGTGATTTCCTGTCACATTTTAAGTCTACTTCAAGCATACAAATCTATGAAGTGCAACATGTTATTCAAAATGCATTTTCTGCATATGCACTTGGACTCCTTCCCTGCTGATCTTGGTGCAGTCAGTGACGAACATAGTGAAAGGTTTCACTGGGACATTGCAACCATGAAAAAGCTGTATCAGGGCAACTGGAATCCATCAATGCTGGCCGACTATTGTTGGACATTGACAGAAGGCATCAGATGCTGAGGACAAACAAAAAACAGCAGCAAAACATTTTTTAGGTCAGTTGAACCAACACAATGTGTTAGCATCATTATGCAAATAAAAATGCTAAATTCAATAAAAGTTAATTAAATGTTTCTCTAACTTCCTACATGATACAGCAAATCTGAAATGATCTTTTGTGCTCAGCTTGAAGTTGTCTAACAATCTCAAATTTTGTTTTTCAGGGAAGAAACCTTTTGAAAAAATTTGTTGTCCAGTGTTATTATTCCATCCATCAATGATTACAGCCTTTTCTCTTTGCAGTTCTCTGTGCAACATTCTGTGATGCCTGCTTCATTGGTCAGCTGGCACCCAACAGTGACATTGTAATGGGTGTCAACACATGCACACAGTGTCCTCCCCACTTCCCATACACCTCTACAGCAGCCATCATGCAATTGACCCTTGGCTGCAGAATTATAGTGTGAGTGCGTGACCATCTGGAGAATTACTTTATGGTAATGATCATCGTAGCAAATTCTCCGCAATTGTGAGCCTTTCCACTCATCTTTATCAGGCAAAACACAGATCAAGATCAAGTAGAAAATAATGCACTTCGAAATAACATCTCCCAATTTAGTCATTGTTTTTAGGATGACCCAACCTTGTGTTAGTGATGAAATGAAAGATGTTTTAGTACATCTAAATGGGTCCAATGCAATATCTTGTCACTCGTTCATTTATTCCATTTGGAAAATTAAGCAAATAATTTACGGGAAAATATTAATGCAGAAATAAAATGGTCAATTTATAAAAGTGTACATAAATAATCCAGGAAGTAAATAGCTTGCCCAAGTTTTTTTTATATCTTGGGGAAAAAAAAATATTCAAGCCAAGCAAACTTGTAGGCAAATGTTTCCAGTTTCTAACTTTCGACTAATCGACACTGTGAAAGAAACATTAAGGCATTTATTTGGGCAGGCTATGAAGATACAAGCCTTTAGGTCAAGTCCAAGCCATCTTCCGAGACAGGGCTTGTTTAAAACACTCAGGGTCCTTTTTCCCAGGCCTTAGTAATTTCTCAAGTGTAACTAAAAGATTCTGATGGCATTCCTTGATATTCAGTGGATATTTGGATCTCACAAATTCGTATGCTGTCATGAGGTGCATGTTTTGTTTGAGCATGAGATATTGTATGATGCACGTTGGTGCCAGTGAGTACCCATCCCGGCAGTGAACCAGGACCCGTTTTTGTTTCTCAGCTGATGCACTGATGCACCCATTAATGTCTTCAAAACAATGTTCTTTCAAAGGGAAAACATCTTCATTTGAAAAGTCATTGATGTCAACCTTGAGACGAGACCAGCTGTGCTTTACATTCTTGGAGCAGGTACATGGGATCAGACACATGTTCAACTCCCCTGGGAGGTTGCTCATATCAATAATGCTATCAATATTGTTTTTGCACAGGATACGTCCACTGTAGGCAGCATTGAGATTCCCTACGTAAATATATTCTGTCACCTTGGCAATGACAGGTTCGGAGTATTGCAGTTGCTCAGGGATGCTGCGCTTGCAATCCTTAGGACTATCGGTTTTGGTAAAAGACTTACGACTGTGGTTTTTAAGTTTTTTTGACCCAGACCTTGAGGGGGGGTTGGAGTCAGATTCCGAGCTGCTGTTCCAAGGTGGTGAGAACATGGAGAACCTGCTTGAAGACTTGGTTTTAGCCAGTGTTTCATTGGAACCTGATAAATGTGATGTAGATGTGACTGACCCAGATGCACAAAAGAGAGACGCTCTCTCCAAAGATCCTGTGCTGCTCGAAGCTCCAGTGGTGTAGGCCTTGTCCATCTGAAAGAGATGGAGACATTATCTGGGAACATAAACTGAACAAAACACTCAAAAATAATTTAAAATTGTGTATGTAAAGAATATGTTTTATATGATTAAATTTGGTAGTTGGATAATTTTTACATCACATTTTATGTGGTGTTTTGCGATTTTGTTTAATCCTTTATAATGAGTTTACGATCAACCATAATCGGTAGGTTGCATGAACTTGACCCTTTCTTTCTCCTTGTAGTAATGGGGATAAGGGGTGACCAGATGGAGGTGTTACACGATGATGCGAGGCATTGATTGTGTGGATGGCAGGAGGCTTTTTCTCAGGATTGAAATGGCTAACAAGAGGGGGCATCATTTTAAAGTGCTTGGGAGCAAATACTTGCCAGAGGGGGACAGTGCAAAAGGAAAGTGCCCCCCCTCCCCACACTGAAAGTGGTGGGCGCATGGAATGCGCTGCCAGCAAAGGTGGTGGATGCAGATACAACAGGATGTTTTTAAGAGACTATTGGGTACCATGAACTGAGAAAAATGGAGGGTTATGGAGAAGGCAGCTGTTGGAGTAGGTTATTAGGTTGGAACAACACAGTGGGCCGAAGGGCCTATACGGTAGATTTTTATTTTCTGTAATGCACAGATGCATCAAAATTCTTGCTTGCTGCAGCCAATCAGGTAAATGCAATAGTCCAATTACAATAGTATACATTATACAATTATCTTTCCCCCTCTGTGCCCACTCCCCCCCCCCCCCCCCCCATCAAACTAACTGCACTGGCACTTTCCCACGCTGCTGGCACCCTTCCCCTCCTCTACCCTGCCTCCCTGCCAATGTGACACCTCCCTCCTTCCCTCCCCCCCCCCCCCATCCACCCCGCATTCAGAGCCCTAAACAGTTCACCTGTGAAGAAACACTTCACCAGTGACTCTGTAAGGGTAATTTATTGCATTCTATGCTCCCAATGCAGACTTTTCTTCATCAGAAGGACTGGGAGATTGCTGCATTGAGCACCTTCACTCTAACCACTGCTATAACAGGGACTTCCCTCTGGCCACCCACTTTCATTTCCCACCCCATTGTCACATCGACATATTGGCACCTCATCTGCTGCCAAGTTGAGACCTCCAGCAAATTGGAGAGACAAACTTTATATTTAGTTTTAGCAGTCTCCAACCAGATGAAAGCAATAGTTAACTTCTCCAATTCCCATTAAACTCCCTTCCCCCAGCCTTTCTCTTTCCCCCACCTACCATCTGCTTTCATCCAGCTCACTACCCTCTTCTCTTCCTTCTACCAGAGAGCTATCTTTCTTAACCCTCTGGTCTCTCTCCAATCACTTCTCAACTCCTTTCTCTTCTATTCTCCCACCTATATCCACCAAAGATCTCTTAACCTGTGCTCCTCCCCATTCCCCTTTTACTCAGGCAACTACCTGATTTCTGGCACCTTGAATGAGGACTCAGGCAATGGCCTGCTGAGTTTCTCCAGCACTTTTTAAACCTGCTTCAGTGGCATTTCCAGAGTTTATGCGGTATTCCATGGCTACTTCCCTGCGCCTGACAACATCTGTCAATGTTATTTTGCAATGCGTGCCCCACTTCACTGTGTGTGAGAATATCCCATGTATCACATTTCTACACATACCTGGGATTTCAGGCTGCTTTTAAAATCCTGGGATTCCAAGGCCGCATACCGCCCATTGCCATCAGAGGAGACTGACAGACAGAGAGGTCTGTGCGACCGGACGGGAAGCTTCGGGGTTGAGGTCATGGTTATGTGCTTGTAGCCTGATCGCTCGCTTCTATTCATTCCCAAGTCTGGACATGAACCTGTGGAATGAAAGAGAAAATTAGCAACAAAGTAGGTTCTCCCCAGAAACTTGCAGCCTCTAATAAATTGAAGGCCGACAGAGGTGAAATGGATTGTACAGCAATGGGCATTTCTGAGAAATAATCAAGCCTCATTTAAGGTAAAGGTGCAAATGTAGTAGTCAGCTGTATTAAGGGAATCCTGGTGCACTAAGGAAGCAGAGTTCCAACTAAAAACTGATCTTTATGGCTCCATTTCCAATCTGGTTGGTGAACAGAAACCCAACAATGCACCCAACAACATAAGGCATCTGGTGTACGGAAATCTAAAAACACATTCACAGTTGCTAGAAAGAAGCCAGCCACCAAATGAGATCAGTTGTACAGAAATGCAATAATACACAGAGCTAGATGTGACCCTCTTACACATCAGTTTGAGCTATCAAAGGTCACCAACTTTAGGAATGAATTATTTCATAAGCAATGGTATTCATTCACAGCTCCCAATATATTCTGGTAAATCATTACCCTGCAATATTTATTCATATTTTCATACAGAACCTGCTGAGTAGTGAATATACTTCAGTATTTATTCTGACTAGTGAAGTACAATATTGTGAAATGTTGCAAATTTGTCCAGCAAAAAAAAAGTAATTCCCCTCTCAACGGATCATGTGAAACTGGTGCATGCCAAGATACCTTGGATGACTGAACTGATGCAGTGAAGGACCAAATCCCATTGATGACTGCTGCAATTTTGCTCAGGAAGCCACCTTTGCTATCGGGGTTGGCCCAAAGGCGACAAACTAGAAAGGAAGGACTGCTTCTAAAGAACATTCTTGAGAAAAGCATGGGCTTCTCTCCTTGAATACAGTGTGTGCCCCAATGTTCTCCCAACCCTTCATTTCATTGGCAGAGCTTGGCCTGCTTTTCAAAATTTGGGCCAATTGAAAACAAGGCCACATCGAAGTTTCCCAGATTGTATGCACAGGGGGATCAGCCACTTTGCCATCTCAGGCCCTGCTGCATTTTCTCAAATATCTAGAATAGCCTTCTTCAATGAAATCTGCTCCACAAGCTCCAAACAACATGGATAACTGAAACAAAATCACTTTTCGTTAGGCCTAATAATCTTGATTCCTCCTCGTTTAATCTGCATAAAGGATCAGAATGTACATTCACCTATCCCTTCAATTATTTCCCATAACAACAAAATGACCTCATCTCACATCCCTATTTCTTTTCAAAACTGGACATTAGGTGTTAGGCCTTTTAATGATAGAAACAATGTCTGAAGAATTAATACACTTAAGTACAACCCATCCTTGCACAAATCTAATTTTTGGCAATTTCCCTGACTGATACATCGAGACCCTACTTTAGAGGGGAATGCATACAATTGTACTTCTGTTTCCACTTTCTATATTAATCAGAAATCACATCATGAGGAAATATTCTCAAACGCATTTACTTTTAAGAAGTAATCTTGTTCCTTTTACGGTCTCCAATGCCACTTTGAAACAATGGGAAAAGAAGGGAATAAAAAATTTATCTGATTGTTTTTCTGAGGGTTGTTTTTGTTCCTTTGACGAATTACAAAGGAAATATGGTATTAGTGGAAATTCTATATTTGTATATCATCAATTAAGATCTTTTGTAAAACAGTTATGTGGTCGACATATGATTTTATTGCCTGAATCTAGTTTTGAAGAATATGTACTTTCAATACCAAAAAAGGGATATATATCTGATTTGTATTGTATTTTACAAGAAATTGATAGTAAAAAAGACTGGGATAAAGATAAGTTGAAATGGGAAAAAGATTTAGGACATAAAATAGCTGAAGAAGTTTGGATGGAAATTTGTCAGAATAGTATTCGGAAATTAATTAATGCTAGACTAGCGATGATTAATTATAATTTTATTCATCAGCTATATTTAACGCCGGAGAAATTAAAAAAATTTGGTTTTAGTAAGTTGGATTCTTGTTTTCGATGTGATCAGACGGCCAATACTTTTTTGCATACTGTTTGGCTTTGTGATCGATTGCAACAGTTTTGGAAAGGTATTCAATCTGTTTTTAACAGTTTATATAATATCCATCTTGTATTAGATCCCGATATATTTTTATTAGGGAACATGCAATCAATCGATTTAGGTTTAGAGGATTATCAGATTTCATTTATTTATTTAGCTTTAGGTGTGGCTAAGAAATGTATAGCACTTACTTGGAAAGATAGAAATATACTAACTTTAGATAAGTGGTATTTGGAAATGAAATTTTGTTTGACTATGGAAAGGATATCTTTTTCAATTCAGGATAAGATTTCGTTTTATAAGTTAAAGTGGACTCCGTTTGCTAATTATATGCATTTAAGTTTGATTTAAATATATGTTTAAGCATGATATTTTAGTATTGACAATTTTTTTTTGTTGTTGTTAGAATTTTTTTTTAGGTTAAGTTTTATCTCTTTTTTTTTGTAAGTGGGTATTTTTTTTCCATATATAATATTGCCAATTTTATTAACTCTTCACTCTTTATTTTGTGGGGGGAGGGTTGGACTAATTTTAAGTTAGACTATTAATATTGTGTTACAATTAACGGGGGGGGGGTTTATTTTGTGTATTATTTTGTGTAGTTTTCTGATGTAATATCTCCATCGGGCACACAAAACTCAAAACGGTCAACCAGTTTACCTATCTCGGCTGCACCATTTCATCAGATGCAAGGATCGACAATGAGATAGACAACAGACTCGCCAAGGCAAATAGTGCCTTTGGAAGACTACACAAAAGAGTCTGGAAAAACAACCAACTGAAAAACCTCACAAAGATAAGCGTATAGAGAGCCGTTGTCATACCCACACTCCTGTTCGGCTCCGAATCATGGGTCCTCTACCGGCACCACCTACGGCTCCTAGAACGCTTCCACCAGCGTTGTCTCCGCTCCATCCTCAACATCCATTGGAGAGCTTACATCCCTAACGTCGAAGTACTCGAGATGGCAGAGGTCGACAGCATCGAGTCCACGCTGCTGAAGATCCAGCTGCGCTGGATGGGTCACGTCTCCAGAATGGAGGACCATCGCCTTCCCAAGATTGTGTTATATGGCGAGCTCTCCACTGGCCACCGTGACAGAGGTGCACCAAAGAAAAGGTACAAGGACTGCCTAAAGAAATCTCTTGGTGCCTGCCACATTGACCACCGCCAGTGGGCTGATATCGCCTCAAACCGTGCATCTTGGCGCCTCACAGTTTGGCGGGCAGCAACCTCCTTTGAAGAAGACCGCAGAGCCTACCTCACTGACAAAAGGCAAAGGAGGAAAAACCCAACACCCAACCCCAACCCACCAATTTTCCCCTGCAACCGCTGCAATCGTGTCTGCCTGTCCCGCATCGGACTTGTCAGCCACAAACGAGCCTGCAGCTGACGTGGACTTTTTACCCCCTCCATAAATCTTCGTCCGCGAAGCCAAGCCAAAGAAGATTGTAATTATACCTTTTTTAATTTTTTTTTCTATTTTTCTTTAAATGTAATTCTTTATTGTATTCATGTTATAAAATTTTAAATAAAGTCTTCAAAAAAAAAAGGGAAGAAAGACATTTAAAATCAAGCAACTTCAGTAAAGACACAGGGCAATAGTTAACCACTACTGTGGAGCTGTGCAGTAGAAGACAATGCGATTCAGTTCACCACCACTGTGTGTTGCACATTCATTCTCACCTCTTAAGATAGTGGCTTAGCCAAGTGGAAGTAAACATGAAGCCCTGCTGCAGCAAATGTGCCTTCTAATTGTAACAGAGGAAGGGGAGGTTTGGAAGATGGGTTTATGTTAAAACAGGCTAATCTCCTGTCAGGCTTCCTCGCTGACAGGAATACCTACAACTCAAGAAAACTAAGGGATTCAAGAATAGGCAAGTGCTGTTCCAGCACTGCTCAGGGATTGAGTGGATTATGAATATATGAGCAGTGTGCATGTAGGAAGCCTGTCAATCTCTCCAAAGATTGAAGGCCATGCTTCATCATGTAATGTCCTCTCCTTGCCCTTCATCATTTACCAATTATCCTCTTAATCTCATTAAGAACTCTGGCCTTCCTGCCACAAGATCTTCTGCCCTTTAAATAATCTCCAGCTCTTTAACAGAACAGGTTTCTTCCAAAGCCATCTCTCAGCCCCTTCCTTCTCCAATCTCTTTCCCCACAACAATAGACCCTGTCACATCCCCCATAATCTACTTATTTCTCCCAATCTTTAACATTTCCTGTTCCTACCAATCCGGGCCCCATTGACTCTCAAGGGGCACCCTTCGCCCTTATCCAATGTTCATCAATGGTCCACTCATCCTCAGTCTCTCCAATCCTGGCCATTAATGACACTTCTGATCTATGAATTTTCATACCCAAATCAAATACCCTTTACCATTAAATGTCATTCTCTGCCCCCAATCTCCTCCCCACTGATATTTTATACATCAACCTTCAATCTTCTCTTTAATCTCTGGACTTGGTGATCAGAATCTAGTACCACAAACCTTCCTCCCAACAGCCAATAAAGCTCGCAATATAGCTGACAAAATTAAACAGAACCTGAGGGAAGTTCATCTTTCCCTCCTTCCCTTTAATATCACAGGCTTCATTTCCAACACAAATGCAAGATAAAGACCATGCTATGACTTATGAAGGAAGAATCTCAACAAAATTTCATCACCCATCAACACTCACAAATTTGTCTCCCTACAGATGCTCCTTGACCTGTGGCCTATTCCCAGTACGGTCTAGTTTTATTACTAATGTATCTTAAATTTGACAGTCATGAAAGAGGAATACAGTAAAATTCCTGATATCTGTAATTCAAGCAACCAGAAAAAAAAATGAAAAAAAAATTTAAATAGAAGTTTAAAATTGTAAAAGTAAATGTTCTCCGAAGCAACACATAACCCCTTGATAAAGATGGCAGCAACATTCAGCCAGCAGAGCGCCCTGGTCACGCGCCACTCGCAGCAGCTGTTTGAATAAGGTTTCAATAAAGTTGTGTATGAATAAAATGGCAGCACCCGGTTGAAGGCCACTGGGGAAACTCCCCAAAGGTATCTCCTTATTCCTGCCTTGCAAGAGTCTTTATTAGTATCAAGTATATTAGTCAAGTTTTATCTGCAAATTTGGGGGAGGGGGTTCAATTAAGATGGTGACAGTTAGCATAACGCTGTAACAGCACCAGCAATAGGGTCCGGGGTTCGAATCACGTGCTTTCTGTGAGGAGTAGGCACATTCTCCCCATGTCTGTGTGGGTTTTCCCTGGGGGCTCCGGTTTCCTCCCACTATTCGGAACATACCGGGGGATGTAGGTTGATTGGGAGGCATGAACTCGTGGGCCGAAATGGCCTGTTACTGTGCTGTATGTCTAAATTTAAAAATATAAAAATTTAAATTAATTTAAAAACTGATATTTTTCAAATTATTTTACAGTCTTTTTAAACTTTAAAAATTTTTTAATACAAGTTGGGCATTGTAAAAGTGTCTCAGGCAATGGAGAAAAGTGTATATCTGACATCGCCATCCCCATAGGTGCTGGATACTGGGGATTTTACTGTGCTTGTCAGATGCAGTGATTAGAACTTAAAAGTTCAAAGAAGGAACACTCAAGATACAAGGCAACTTCAGGCTATGCAGAGGGAAGGTTCAAAGGTGATTAGAAATCTGAGAGAATATTGCCATTCAGACAATGAGCCATCACTGGAATCCCTGGAGGAGTGAGGAGGTTAACAATTCTTTCCCAAATAAGATATACAGTATTATACAAAAAGTATTGTCCTTACCAACAGATAAGCAGTAATCAAATGGCTTTTGGGCCTCTGATCACAGCAGTTTTTGCAGATTGTGAAATTTCTGGCCTAATACAAAGTTTTGGATAGAATATACACAATTTCACATTTGCAACAAAATTCAGGCAATTGGAACCCACTGCCACAAGACCTTTCTTTTCACCGCAAAAACAATGCAACACATATTGAGCATGATAAGAAGATCCCCAGCTAAACATTAACAAAGAGTAGTGCGTGTCTCAAAACAAAAGCAGCAAAGTGATCTGTCTCAAATGTGTCTGTTTACGTGAGTTCTTTCTCAGTCAAACAGCGATCACCAGCTTGGCTGCATCACAGAATCTCGTTAATAAATTGTGCAGGTCCTGTTTGGCTTTGCAAATAAAGGATTTATTATTGCTTCCAACAAAATATCATAAAGAGATTCACTAAGGTTAAATGCTAATAGTTTGACAGTGAGGGACACACAATCTGTGACAAAAATGAACAAAAAAAAAAATCGATGACTAGCAGCAGAAAGAGCACGCAAGACATGCTTGGAAAATGCACAGGATATAGGAAGGGGAAGGGGAAGGAAGGTGATGCCAAGCCTGTTGTCGTAGAGAAGGCAAGGAAAGAGTGGAGCCAGGAATGAAGGGCAAGAGAACAAGATGGAAAGATCAAAACACTGAAGAGAAATAACTACAAAGAACGTGTAAAAAGGAGAAAATTTATGACACGAGGCCATTCATCCCATGATTTTCACGCCAATCAAAAAAAAGCCACCCAATCTAACCCCACCTATCCATGGCACCAGGTCAAATGGGCTACAGGTCAGAGCTCAAACTCATCCAACTGCTTTCTAAATATGGTATTTTTCTGTCTCTGCCATTCTTCGGGTGAAAACATTTTCCTCATATTGCCTCTCTAATCCTTCTACCAATCTTCTACCAATTACCCAAAACCTGCGTGCTCCTTCCTTCCCCCTCCTTGCCCCACTTTTTTATTGAGACGCCCCACCTTTTTATTTAGCCGCCCCACCTTTTTATTTAGACGCCTACCTGCTGTTTGCTCATACCGAAATGTTAATTATATCCTATGAACACTATGTCATGCGCTGAGTTTCTCTAGCACTTTTGTGTATCAACCAAAAAGCTATGCCTCTGCTTTTAAAACATGCCCTTCCCCTCAATCTGAGGCATTACTCTTTCAGTCATGTGGTGACTAAGAGATCATTGATAGGAGAAATGCCGGATTCTGCAACATGCAGAAAAAGAGTTCACATGAGATGTCTGTCTATAAATGTTTTGCTATTCAAAATAAGCTGATGGATCTTAAAACTTGAATTGCAGCAGATAACAGAATGCATTGGAAGAGGGGGGCAATAGGGACGACTTTGAGGACTGTGCAAATTGGCAGGTGATGGCCAGTGGGTTAAGGGCCATTTTCCATGTTGGAAGATTCTACAATCCAAGTCTACCCACATGAAGCTTTCACAAGTGCCAAAAGCCTCATCCTCATTGAAGGCACCTCATTGTTCAATTTTCTTTCCTTTCAAATTGTTAAGTTAAGTCCAAACTTCTCAGGCAAGACTTTTTGCCCCCCCCCCCACCCCCCATCCAAAAGTGCATCAAAATTATCGTTCCTCCAGTCAGGAAATTTTACATCTTGGAGCATGTCATTCTGCACCAAATTACAGACCTTTAAATGCAACCTGACCAAAATATTGCAGAACTTTTGTTATCAAAATATGGAGACTTCATGAAAAGTAAGAAAGAACCTCAAGTTTTTTTTAAACTGGTGCATTTATAAGATTGGTTTATGAAGAAACATTTTGAGTTTCCAAACCTGATGGGGTTCCATATGCAATTGTACAAGGCACAGGAAACATTCAAACTATTACAGTTAACCCTTGACAAAATAACAAGGAGTGCATTAATACATGTTAATGATTTATCATACAATAGATAGTCACCCTTGGAGCAAGGGCAGAGTGAAGATTAGGAACTGCTTAAAGAACATTGAAAAGTGTACATCCATATTTACATTGCCAGCATATCTCCTGCTAAATAATATTTACCTGATACTCTCTATACTGTACTCATCCTCCAAAACAAAGACTCTCAAATTATTTCTGAAGCAATGGTATATGGGATAGAATACAAACCTGCAGTGTGATCTGAGCGAGTAATGGAGAATGGCAAACAGTCATGGATCTTAAATATTTGTAGGAGGTGCTTAACTATCATTCCTGGAAAGGAAGAAGTGTGAAATAAATTATGGAGTTTATGATCATCATTTATATGTCTTACTTAAATTCAGTTGTATTTAAACCTCCAACCGTAAATGTATGTGTTTAGGATAACCTGTCTGATTAACAATTCAGTGTGATGGGAGGAGGGAAAAGCATTTCCACTTTGCTACTGTGATAATGGATCAGAATGAGTGTTTGCATGTTAAGTATGGGCAATCCACAACATAGAACATTACAGCACAGTACAGACCCTTCAGCCCATAGTTATTCTGACCGATGTAAACCCACTCAACAACTATCTAATTTATTCCACTGCTCACACCAATAAACCCTCTATTCTTCTTACATCCATGTGCCTATTTGAGTCTTTATAATGTGCCTTTTGTACCAGCTTCCATTTCATAACTGGCTATGGATTCCAGGCATCCACCACTCGCTGTGTTTAAAAAAAAAAGGCCATGCTTCTCAGATCGAACTCATGTGTTTATACAGTGATGAATTGTGGCAGTGCACAGCCTAATGGCGAAACGGCCCCGCCTGTATCACCACGTGGCAGGGCAGCCATTAGGAGATGGCGTCGTCAGGAGTTTCTTCTCGATTCCAGCATCTCCACCTTTTTACTTAGACGCCTACCTGCTGTTTGTTTGCTCATACCAAAATGTTAATTAAATCCTATTGTGCTCTGGGACAGCAATTATGATGTCACAATGCACCAGGTGACTGAGCTCATGCTGCCCTTAAAGGGGTGCGCTGAATTTGAATAAAAACAGTCGCTAACGATCATCGGTGTGGTGGCTGTGATTTCCTTCAGCTCCTCAGAGCGCCACATTGGTGACCCCGACGGGCCCAGATGATCTTCTGGACCCAACCAACTATGGACATGGCAGAGGTTAACGCGGTAGCCCTCAAACTTTCCACTTTCTGGCCACATCGCCCACGGACGTGGTTAGGCCAAGCGGAGGCACAATTCCACCTCCGCAACGTCATGGCTGATACCACCAAGTTTTACCATGTCGTGGGTGCTCTTGTTCAGGACACGGCGGCGAGGGTGGACGATATCATCCATCAGCCACCAGCAACCGAAAAGTACACAGCCCTCAAGAATCTGCTCCTGGGAAAGTTTGGCCTCTCACCCCAGCAGCGTGCGTCCAGACTCTTACATCTAGACGGGTTGGGCTTTAGCCCCTCAGCCCTCATAGACGAGATGCTGGCTCTGGCAGAGGATCACGAGCCGTGCTTCCTCTGCAGACAGAGGAACAATTGCCAGAGGACATTCGGCTCCATCTGTCTGAAGAGGACTTCTCCGATACCCGCAAGGCAGCAACCCGGGCGGATGCCCTCTGGTGAGCTAAGCAGGAGAACGAGACAGCACTCAGCCAGGTCTCCAAGCCAGCGCCCCAGTATCAGCAGGATTACCCCAAGGGCAAGCCCGAAGAAGCCCAGTCATTGTGGTGCTTCTACCATAAGCGATGGAGGGGGGAGGGGCTAAAGCCTGCAATTGCCGCCAGCCCTGCAATTATCAGGGAAACGGCCAGGCCAACCGCCGTTGATGGCTGTGACGGTTTGCCACATGAACAGCCTCCTCTTCGTCCAAGACAAATCCACAGGATGCCAGTTCCTAGTTACACAGAGACTGAGCTGATCCCCTCCACAGTGGCTGGAAACATGGACTCGAACCCCAGGTCCAACCCTGTGGGCTGCCAATGGCTCTACAATCAAAACCTTTGGCACTTGTAGGGCACAGATACAGATCGGGAAGAGAAGTTCACTTGGATGTTTGTCCTGGCCTCGGTGAGCATGGTGCTTTTGGGGGCTGACTTCCTAAGGGCCCACAGCCTGCTGGTGGTCGTGAGGGCCAGGAGGCTGCTCAACGCTCACACCTTCCACTCGTAGGTATGGCAGACAACGCCAGGTCATAGATCGCCACAGTCGCCGCCGAAGACGAATTCACCGGGATCCTCAGCGAGTTCCCTGCCATCCTGGAGCTTCACTTCAACATCACCTCCCCCTGACACAGAGTATTCCATCATGTCTCCACACAAGGCCCCCCCAATCCACACCAGGGCTAGACAGCTGCTTCCGGAGAAACTGAAGCAAGCCAAGGAAGAAACCTCCAGACTCCAGGAGTTGGGCATTGTTCGGCAATCAGAGAGCGCTTGGTCGGCACCACTACACATGGTCCCAAAGTCATCGGGAGGTTGGAGGCCCTGCGGAGACTACAGACGGCTGAACGACACCTCAACTCCAGACAGGTACCTAATCCCCCATATCCAAGACTTCACAGCCAACCTCTACGACATGCAGTTCTTTTCAAGGGTTGATCTGGTGCGCGGATACCACCAGATCCCAGGCCACCCCGATGACGTTTGAAAGACCGCCATTATAACCCCCTTCAGCCTGTTCGAGTTTCTCCGGATGCTGTTCGGCCTGAATAATGCTGCCCAGACATTCCAGCGCCTCATGGACAGAGTGGGTAAGGATTTGGACTTTGTCTTTATCTACCTAGACGACATCCTGGTAGCTAACCGCACTCATGAAGAGCACAAGAACCATCTCCATATCCTGTTCACCCGGCTGGCAGAATTCAGCCTCACTGTTAACAAGGTCAAATGCCAGTTCGGGAAACAAACTTTTCAGTTCCTGGGGCACACCATCACAGCGTCTGGGGCAGCTCCGGCACCAGAGAAGGTAGCAGCCGTCCAACGTATTCCCAAGCCCTCCTCCCTCAAAGGGCTACAGAAATTTGTGGGGATGGTGAAATTTTACCATCAATTCATCCCCAACTCTGCCCACATCATGCGCCCTCCGTTTACACTGATAGCGAAGAAGGAGAAGACCTTGGCCTGGTCAGGGGAGGAAGACGAGGCTTTCACAGCGACAAAGCAGCCCCTCGCTGAGGCGACTTTGTTCGTGCACCCGCGTCCGGGAGCACACATGGCGCTCTCGGTTGATGCTCCCGCCACAGCGGTCGGAGCAGTGGCTAGGTGGACAGTGGCGCCCACTAGCCTTTCACAGCAGGCAGTTGCAGCCTCCCGAACTCAAAAAGTGCATTCCACCGGGAGCTCCTGGCGCTGTACTTGGCCATCCACCATTTTCAATATTTCCTAGAGGGCAGCACTTTTACCATCTTTACCAACCACAAGCCAAGCATTATTGATGGCCAAGGACCCATGGTCAGCCAGGCAACAGCGTCACTTGTCCTACGTCTCGGAATTCACAACGGACATCCGGCACAGGGCGGGTAAGGACAAAGTAGTCGCTGACGTGCTCTTCCACTTGGCCATCAGCACACTAGCTCCCGATCTTGACTACGAACAGCTCGACCCCGAAACCCAGGCTCTCCACACCGCAGTATCAGGGCTCCAGCTTGAGGATATCTGCCTCCTCGATTCTGCCCAGCCACTGCTCTGCGATACCTCCACCAGCTCAACGCGCCCAGTAGTTCCACAGGACTGGAGGGTCAGTTCCATCCACGATCTCGCCCACCCCTCACTAAAGACTACTGTCCATATGGTGGCTCAGCGATTCGTCTGGCATGGCCTCAAGAAGGAGGTCACAGCACTAGCCCGCAACTCCATCTGATGCCTGACCTCCCAAGGTCCACATGCACACGCAGGCCCCTGTCCAACATTTCGAAGGTTCAAACATATCCACGTAGACATCATGGGCCCCTTGCTGGTGTCCAGGGAGTCACGGAACCTATTCACCAGAGTGGACAGAGCTACCAGATGGCCGGAAGTCATTCCGGTCCATGAAGCATCAGCAGAGACGTATGCTAGAACCCTAGTTGGCCAATGGATCGCTTGTTTTGGTGTGCCAGCGCATATTACGAGCGACAGGGGCACTCGATTTACCTCCACCCTATGGTCGCAGCTGGCGAGGCTTTTAGGGGTAACACTGCAGCACACCATGGCCTACAACCTGCAGTCTAACGGGTTGGTAGAGAGGTTCCATCACCACTTAAAAAGTCCACCCTGATGGCCAGACTTTCTGGCCCTGACTGGGTGTAAGAGTTATCCTGGGTCCTCCTTGGAATCAGAATGGCGCCTAAGGAGGACCTGCAAGCTTCATCAACTGAAATGGTCTACGACACACCACTCTCCCTGCCAGGGGAATTCTTCAGCCCTCAAGTGGAGGCCACGGACAGAGAAGGTGAGTGGCTCACCGACCTCCTTAAACATCTGGGCAACCTGACCCCACCAACCCGTCGCACCACAGCACCCGAATGTCTCATCGGCCCAAAGAATTCGATGTGGCGCAAATCGTCTTTGTAAGAAGGGGACCACAGAGAATACCACTGCAGCAGCCTTACGAGGGGCCATACAAGGTTCTCCGGTGGTCGGGTGGAACTTTTACTTTGGACGTGGGGGGGCAGGGAGGAATTGTTTACCGTGGACCACTTGAAAGCCGCCCACCTAGACTTATCTCAACCGGTCCAGACGGCCATGCCCAAACAGCGGGGCCGGTCGCCCAAGCGACAGGACGCGTAGCCAATCCTGGGGGAGGTTGTGTGGTGGCACACACCCTAATGGCGAACCGGCCCCGCTTGTATCGCCACGTGATGGGGCCTCCATTGGCATCGTCAGGAGTTTCTTCTTCAGCATCCCATCCAGCGCACACCCTGGGCAATAATTATGACATCACAATGCACCAGGTGACTGAGCTCATGCTGCCTTTAAAGGGGCACTCTGAATTTGAATAAAAAAAGTCCTTAATGACCATCGGTGTGGTGGCAGTGATTTACTTCAGCTCCTCAGAGCGCCACAGAATAATATTTTGAAATCACAGAATGGTCACTGAGAACCGCTGTAAAAGGGAGCTTAGAGTCGCTTCTTTTGGATTGGAGGCACATTGAACAGGGAGGCAGCAGTGTGAATGGGGACAAGAGAGAGAGAGAAGGGAAGAATGTATTGGCTAGAAGCTTACTTGTACCTCCAGATGCTTTTAACGAGGGCAGTAATGAAAGTCTTGGGTCACACTAGGCAATGTAGATAAAAGGAATACAAATTACAGGAAAACAAGGAAAAATTTATCCAGCAAAGGCAAATTTTGTTCCTAATTCCATGTATTTACAATGCAGTAAATTGGAGGCATTATTGAAGTGGACTTTTCCTATTTTAGCAGTACAATGTTACCCTTACTGTCACTTAACAAATAAGATGCTGGAAATGCTCAGCAATTCAAATTCGGCTCAATTAGCATCTGTGGGAAAGGAAATAATGGCTAACGTCTCAGATTAATGATTTTTCATTCATTAGTTAATCGTTGCACACTTGAAACATTAACTCAGTTTCTCTTTCCACATATGCTGCCTGACCTGCTGAGTTTTTCCAGCATTTTCTGTTTTTATTTTGATTTCCAGAAAATATTCATTTTATTTTCCTACACAAAAACATCATTTATAAAAATATAAATTATATAAATATAAAAATATATATAAATAAAAATACATATAAATATATATATATATATAAATTAAAAAATATATAAATTTGAATGAATAAATAGATATATTTATACATATAAAAACGTGGGTAGTTAGATTCTCCTAGAAAAGTGGAGCAGTTTGTCCAAAGACATTTACTATAATGTAACCAGAGAATGAAATGTTGTGATACCATTATACTGCATGGATTGATCATAATGAAATTGTCATCCATCAAAGTCACATGCTGTAAAGCTCTATCACAGTAATTGTTAACACTTTATTTGTGGCTTCTCTTGTGAGAAACATTTGATGCGTCTGTCAAAACATTACTCGATATTCCAAGAAGCAGATAATCTTGTCATTAGTGTTAGCGTGGTCGTTAGCACAATATCATTACATCACCAGCAACCAGGGTTCAAATCTAGCGCAGACTGTAAGGGGTTTTTAATGTCCTCTGCGTGGGTTTCCCCCAGGCGCTCTGGTTTCCTCCCACCCTTCAAGACGTACAGGTTGTAGGTTAAAGTATTTGGGCAGCACAGACTCATTGGTCAGAAGGGCCAGCTACTGTGCTGTGTGTTTAAAAAAAAAACATAGGCTTCGATTTGCCATATGAAAATAGCTGTGGTGCTTCCTACAAATCAACACCAACAACACCAGAGAAGAAAATGGCCGTAAAGCTCTCAAGATATCCTGAAAGGAAAAGCAAAACACAAATTGGGGTCTTTTTTTGTTACTGAACCAAGTAAACCAAATCCGATCCTCAAAAATCACATACCTCAGGATATTATTATTTGTGGGAAATGGCAGATGGTGACAATAATGGTTTGGAGGAGGAGGAGGAGGAGGAATCCAACTGGGGATCAAAACATCATCTATATGGCAATACTATTTCCCTGGCTGAAGTCAGAATACACACCACAATGAGGAGTGTGCTGGTGTGCTCCAAATAACTACAAGAATTGGCCAGAGCATGACCTTGATCAAGAATAGTGGCTGCAATTCTCACAATGAGGAGTGTGGTGGTGTGCTCCAAATAACTACAAGAATTGGCCAGAGCATGACCTTGATCAAGGGTAGTGGGTGCAATTCTCCAACGATCTGTGACTTTCTATTGTTGTTGAATACCATGGTACCCAATGTCAAGTGGCTGAGGGGTTTCTTCCTGATTTCTAAACAAACCATGCTCCTTGTGGACATCAGCAAGAATTCCAATTGCAACATAGCACATCCAGAGGAGAAAGAGCAGGACAAGCTGAAGATCTATTCATTGACCTCAGTCAAGTCCATGAGGACCATCGAACATCTTGCAGTAGTGCTTTCCTGTGCTTGGTGCTCAACTTTAGATTGGCATGCATCCCATTACTTTCTCAGCATGTACAGCAATATTCCGCGCCCCTACAGATTAAAAACATCTTTTCTCCAAACCACCTCTTGCATCAAGGCTTCCTCAATCAATTGTACCATTTCTTGCATTATTTCATCTTCACATCGAACACAGAGTAACAACTCTTCTAGCCCACATTACATCTCTCCTTAAGGAGGTGCGGAATGAGTAAAAAGAACTTGCAGGTGCATCCACGTTGAAATGACCACCCCACATAAAGCTCAGTTGGTGCTGACTGAAGGTTTCAATTATCGTCTTCAGGAGGTAGCATAAAGACATTCTACAGAACACTGAGCAGGCATCAATCTGGTTGGCACATCCATTTTGGTGCCAATTGAAATTAGTTCCCTACATCTCCCAAAGTAACATTACATTAAGGCAAATAATGTTTTTATTTCCAGAGCTATTGTTTGGGCTGCCTTTGTTTGAGCTATTGAGCATACAGATTTTAAAAAAAATCTCATCTGTTTATACTTCAGATCAGTTCTTGGTAATTACTTGGAATTGATTTAATTTTGATCTTAAAGCTATCCGTTGCATAGTCCTTTCCTAAAATGCAATATTGGGGCAGCCAAGACAAAGAATACCCAAAAAGAATCTTTGATTTTCTTCCTTTTCTGCAACAACCTGCCTCCAATCCCATGGCTATTCTGTGCAATGAGCAGGAGACAAATTCCTGGAAGTGCACACTTGATATTCAGGAACTGGTCAAAAAAAAAACCACCTTTGGACTCTGCAGATGACACGCACTCATTAGGAAGATAATCTGGGACTTTTCAGTGCATTTTGCTTCCAGCTCATTGTGAGCGAAGGTGGTTTGAATAAAAAACCAAGCAAGCACTCCCATACTTCTCCAGCACCTGACAGTGACCTCCATCAAAAGGCTATTCTCATGGGTGTAATGTGGCAGAAAAAAAATTGGGGGCAAAGAGAGCACATCTTCAAATATTACAAAGGTTTTAATTTTATACTGCCAGCACCATCATCAGTTTAAAGACTGCATTGCATCCTGTTCAGTCTGATTTTTTTTTGTCCTTCAGTAATGGAAGGATTATGTAACTGCTACACTACAGACATCATTTAGCAGCTCAGCAAGCTCTTGAAAACCCCAACCTACTCATAGTCAGTGTGTAATCAAGTTGGATTTTCCCTCATCAGCAGTGGGCACTAGGCTCTGACTAAAATGCACTATCAATCCAAATGGATTTCTGGTTCATTTCTCCCTCAGTGGATTGCAGATCACTTTCAAACCACAGAGAGGTTATCAGTCATCCACTCCCCACAGCATACCTCTTCCCAATTCATGAAGCGTCAGGACTTCATGGAAATGTTGGAGAAATTTAGACCAGTCAAAAATAATTAGAGTCAAATTTTGTGATTATATAATTAGTCCAAATACTGCATCTTATTGACATTTTTGTTCGTTTAAGATTATTCTAACAGCATACCAGAAGAATAATTGAACCTTTTGATGAGATTATCCCTACCTGTGGTCCCATTTTCCTTGGAGTTCAACTTTTTGTCCAGAAGCTTGAGAATGTCCCTGTGCCATTTCTCCACTGGGTCCATTTTTTAGACCTCCTGAAATTTCACAAGAACAAAAGTCAGGGGATGTTGACAAAGGTGTAAGGATGTGCTTGCAAGCCTCAAATACAACTTTCCAGCTGCTCACACAAGAAAGCTCGTGTGATGTGGACCTTCACAGATGGTACATTAGACACCCAACTGACCCATCAAAGTGCCACCCAACATTCTGCTTGGTGATTGTTGGGGCATTGGCTTCACTTTTGAGATTTGGCAAGAATGCTGGAGAATAGGTGATAAATCTCAAATCACCCTCTTATTTAAAAGACTTGTGCAACAATAGTTTCCAGAGTAGGGCATCCCTAGTCCCCGACCTTATTTGATGAAGGCCGTCTCTATCCATTGAAAATTCTGTGCTGAAGATCCAGTGCATTCAGTAGTTCACGGTCAGGTGCAGCAGTGGTGGGAGCAAAGAAGGCAAGGTGCTGGGGCAGTAGTAGCGACAGCTCCAAGAGGCAGCGGAAATCAGGAGCCAGTAGGAAATTGGCAGCATTGGCAACCAGGCATGCTTGGAACAGCGGAGATCATTTCATCATTATTATTAAAGTATAAAATTCAATGGGTACAAAATATGTTGCTTTGCTTATCGATGGGTAGCCAGATCTTGAACTTTTCTATTGATGTAGCTTTGAATTTGGTGAAGTTGAAAAGTTAAAGGATTATGCTTCATTTACACAAGGAGTTAGTGACATCACATTTGGATTTGTGTATACAGCATTGGAATCTTCAAGAAAAAAATAAATAATGCATTGGTAGTCTTTCAGAGAAGGTTTATTGGATTTTTATAAATTTTTATAACAGGAGTGGTGAGTAACTTTATGGGAAAAGACAGGCTGAAAGTTGGGCTGGTATTTGAAATGAATATGACCTTTAGCAATTTTGAATGGTCAGTCAAAAATCTCAAATAAGGGGTTAATACTTAAAATAAAAATTGCCTCTTCAAGGTCAGAAAGATACTTTGCAAACCAAAGGGGTGGAAGTAGAGGGAACCAAGGAGCCAAAATCTACAAAAGGGGATCAGAGGTAGCAGCAGTGGGACAAGAACCAAGCTAACATTTAAAAAAAACATTTATAACAGCATAAAATACAAACTATACACAAAACTACATCTAATAAACTACTTCCATTTATAGAGAAAAAAAATTGCACTTGGCGGACTATCAATACCAGTCCTCTGGTACGTACACTTTACATTCCAAATTAAAACCCCTTTTGTTTTTATTTACGATGCACTCGATTCTCTTGGGGTGGGGGTGGGGCAGCCCACTGATTCCAGAACTCATCCCCCATCCACTCGGACCCTGTGTGCAACTGTTATGTATCTGACAGCAGCGATAAAAAGTTAGCCCAGACAGTTCTATGTTTAAAATATTTTTAAATTATTAATTAACAATGATACAACACCTTAACTAATTTATTCACACATATCTAAACTTAACTAAATTTATCTACACTTATCTAAATATATTAGCTCAAATATATTGGTGCGTAGAATACCCTAAGCCACTCGGAAAGCAGCTCAAAGTTCAGATTCAAAAAATTCAGTGATGACACGTGGGCTTGCTTGAAATTGGTGCAACATGCAGGCTTTGGATGGGTAGGGCACACAGGCTCAAGATAAAGTTAACAGTTCATGAAGTGGGTGAAAGAGATCCGGGGGTGGGGGGGGGGGGGGGGGAAAGTGTTCTTTGTAGACAAGTGCCAACTAAAATTCCCCTCTGGCATAGGGGACACAAAGTTATGGTTATGAATATTCCAGAACAATTTTCGTGGGTCAGCTGAACTCAAGTGACTCACTCTGGACAACATCCAAGCGCAGTATTTCTTTTGCAAGTAGAACCCTTTTCATGGGTCAGTCAAAGTGGTCTTCTCACCCCTCTAAACTAATAGGAAGAAATCTGACAGTTTGTCTATAACCACACAGTGAGCCAAGTGGGTTTTTCAATCCCACAAAGAAGGCTGAAAAGCTCTTTACTCTTGTGCTGCCTTCTTAAAATGGCCTCCTAAGCAAACATGCACGGTCTTTTCAATAACACACTGCCACCGACTTCTCCAGGGGCTGCCTCCCTTCACTCCTTAAATGTATCAACTTAAGAATGCTATCTTCGAAGCCTGCATCCTTTTTCAGTCATTTTCTAAAAGGTTTGTTCAATCTGTTCTCTTAAAGGGGCAGTCCCACACAAACAAGAGGAGCTGAAAGATGGGAGAACGTCACAAACCACTCCAACAGCGTACAGGCCCAGAGGTAAACCTGAAAGAGGGGCAGACAGTAAGCTCATTCAGAATCCTCAACTGCCCGCCACCTTGACCTGTGAATAGCCAGCTTGGCCAGGCAACAACTCCACAGGAGATCCTTTGAGCCCCAACCCCCCCCTTCCCCTCCCCTCCCCTCACTGAGCAATGTAAATCAGGAGCGTGGGGCTGAAGAGCAGCCAAAAAGCAGCTCCTCCAGATAGGTGAAGAGTCACTTGATGCAGGACAGGTACCAGCTCCCACTCAAAATAATAAGCTTTAAGGTTCCAGATGAACACTTATTTGCAAAAATCAGTTACGAGTCCACTACAACTTATGGCCTGGAGCCAGTTCACTCCCTCATATCAAGGCCCTACAGATCATATTCATCAGACAGGTATGGTGATTAGCATTTGGTTTTATAATTGGTTATTGTTACATTTGGAACGCCCATCAGGAGGAGAAACACATTCTCCCATATGCCTTGCAGGTGAGGGATGACAATAATTTTGAAATGATATTCAGAGCCAGGAAAAAGCAGGCAATATAAAAATAACACAGCAGCAATGACATGACAACAACATCTCATGGCAGCAGTCCACTGTCTCCACAGATTTCAAGGCAACCACCACCATCACCCTGGAGCCCATGAAAGCAATGGTAAACAGACTAAAAGACTACTGCCCAGTGGCACTGATGTCTATGATCATTTAGTGTTTTGAGCAGCTAGTAATGGAACGCAACAAAGTGCACCTCTCACCGACATTAGACCTATTCCAGTTTGCCTACCAGTCCACAGATGATACAATAGCCTTGACATTCCACTCTGGCCTGACCCACTTGGGGAACAATGTCTCATATTCCAGGCTGTTGTACATAATATCTCAAAGGCTGATGGATGAACTGTCCTCTCTGGGACTCAACATTCCTGTTTGCAACTGGATTCTAGACTTCTTGACAAAAAGTCCAGATTGGCAACAAAACCACAAGCTGAACAATGGCACACCTCAGGGCTAGGTACCTAGCCCACCACTGCTGATCCATGACTGCACTGCTGGATTCAGCTCCAACAAATCAAGACGATACAGGTGCCTAACTTTTATCTGGAATTCCAAATACTGGCAACCTCCAAACACTGGCACTTTTTCGGAAGATAACATTACATACAAGTAACATCAATTTTCTGTAATAACTTCTTTTTCAGAGGGAGAGCCACCCCCTCCCAGTATCCATCAATCATGGCCCTGCCCCCACGGGTGCTCTCTCTTACCTTCAGTGGAAAGGTGACTCTTGGCTCCCAACACCCGGTGGGAGAGAAGCAGGCAGCAGCTGACTCAATGCAGGAGCAATGGCTGTCTTGCTTACCTTAATTCCCCACGCAGCCAGAGCAGTTCCAGCTGCATGGGGGATTATGGGTAAGCAAGACAGCCATTGCTCTCCATTGAGCCATTGCCACGATCTGGTGTGGTGCTACGTAAACTCCAGGCTCGGCAGTACTGCACCCTGCTGCGTGTCGGGTGTTAGTTTTTTCGGGGGTGCAGTGTGGGAAGCAACAAACTGATGGAGCGTCTGAAGGCTGCCGGTGCTCGGCTCCACCACCCCAACAGTCTGCTCCTCCTTTAACTTCACACCTTGTGTTAGGACTTCTACGCCACTTGGCCATCGACTCCAAGCAGCCCACACTGGCAACCTCCGTATGGCACACATCAAATGCCGCCCCCCCCCACACTCAGTCCGGCCTAAGGTGCAAAATAGTCTGGCACCACCCTGGGGCAGGAGGGGGGGGGGCAGTGATGGACAGCCAAAGGCAGCAGGGGCTAGGAGCAAGGTATTTTCTTAAAGGGACCAAAATCAGAATGATTCTGATATCCGGAAGAGTCTGAACAGCAGGTATCCGGTCTCAACAATCCTGGACAAAAGGTTAGGCACCTGTAGTACCACAGTAGCTGGTTTTATCAGCAACAATGAGAAGTTTTATTACTGAGAGTAGGTTGAAAGGCTCGTAAAATGGTACAAAGAACAAAAACCAGTGCCTCAAAGTAGACAAGACAAAGGAGACGTTTGTGGACTTCGGGAGCTTGAAGGTCAACCATTCTCCACTACACAACAGCAGTTCCATTAAGGAAAGGATGAAGAGCACAGAGTGCACACTGTGTATTGTGTAATTTTGCATACACCATGGTCTGGAGAGACACTTTTGTCAGGTTTTGTATCCACCTCACTGACAAAAGACAAAGGAGGAAAAACCCAACACCCAACCCCAACCAACAAATTTTCCCCTGCAACCGCTGCAACTGTGTCTGCCTGTCCCGCATCGGTCTTGTCAGCCACAAACGAGCCTGCAGCTGACGTGGACATTTACCCCTCCATAAATCTTCATCCGCGAAGCCAAGCCAAAGAAATATATACACTGAAACCTCGTTAGAACACAATTCATTAATCAACAGAATTGCTTGTAGTTCGGGTGTCTGTGGACTCCAAACTTGGCAAATTTTGAAAGATAGATGGTTGGTAAAAAGAATGGGTTTGACAGATTATTGATATGCGTTTTGCCCTCAATATCCATTTCTTTGTTCAAGATGACAAAGGGAACCAACTGAAATTATAAATTAAATACTTATTTTTTAATAGAAGCGTTTGAATGACATTTTATATATTTACAGCTTGAATTTAGTTTTTTTGAAGGTGTTCATCTGCATAAATTACCTCCATTATCGTGAGTCAATTTACTTCTCACCTATTTAACACCGCACTTGATCAAATAGTGCCTCATTAATAATGTTCTTTTGTGTTTGGCTCAACTTGTGAAAATTTAACTGCAATTTAACTGCAAGTATGATCAAGAACCACTACTATAAAGCCCTGGTGCTGGAAGTCACATCAATCGCTCAGAATCTCATCAGAAACAACAATGACAGTGCGTAGAAATACAGAATCAAAATGGGCAAGAGAAAGTGCTACAAGATAAATGAAAAGTTGGATCTGGTTGACAGGATAAGGAATGGAGGGACACAGGCCAAAGTCTGCAGGGAGACTGGCATACCCAAATCAACACTGCAAGGGTGGCTGAAAGAAGAGGATTATCCGTGGGCACTCTGACATATATGCATCTGTTCCGTGACTCAGCTGTAACACTGTATGAAATCTTGGACCCCCAACTACCGCATTCTAACGAGGTTTTACTGTACAATCATTTGATAATAAAGTTGAACTTGACATGGATTCAATCCTAACTTCAGGCAGTCTGTGAGAAGGCTGCACGTTCTTCCTAATAACCATACGGATTTCCTCCAGGTCTACTAGTTTCCTCCCACATCCTAAAATTGACCACTGAAAATAGTTCCCAGTAATTGTATTATTTAAGAAAAGGTTGGACAGGTATATGGATGAGAAGAAGATGGAGGGTTATGGGCATTGTGCAGGGAGGTGGGACTAGAAAGGGGTGTTTGGTTCGGTGCGGACTAGAAGGGCCTAATGGCCTGTTTCCGTGCTGTAATTGTTATGTTATGTTATGTTATGTTGGAGAGTGATGCAATCTGGGGATGCAGCAACAAAACTGGTTTGGAGTAGGGCTAGTGGAATATAAATGGGTGCTTTATTGTCAACATGGACTCAGTGGACCAAAGGACCTGTATTCCTCTAACCTTATGAAAGTCTTGTGTAGAGGAGAACCAATAGAATTATAATTTTATTATTGACTTCAGTAGTCAGTCTGGAAGTCTATAATATCACAAACCACAAGATGAGATACTGTTTCCCAATCTTTCTTGAAGCTTCAATGGAACACTGTGAAGTTACAGGCAACTGGAAATGCACAGTCATATTTGTGGACTAATTTAGGTGTCTTGGAAAATAACTGCCTCACTGTTGCAGAGGAGACAGTCATGAGCCGCTAATATTGTCTACTAAATTGAAAAACAAATAATCCGCCACTTGCAGAAAAAAAGTATTTGGAGTAAAAACAGAAAAGGCTGTTAAAATACATATTGGATCCAGTCCTCTGGCAGAACTAGCTTCCAGTGGTTATATTTTTCACTTTTATTCTCTCTTTTCCAGTTCTAATGTATCCTAGATCTGAAACGTCAAGAGTTTCTCTTTCCATAGACATTCCCCCTGATGTGCATGCCTAGTATTTTCCACTTTTATTTCAGATTTCTGTCATGTTACTTTTTAAAACTCTAAATATTGTTTTGGGGTGAGAAAGATGGGAGAAATAAAAAAGGAGGGTGTTATACCTCCTTGTTGTGGAAAGGATGGTGGTATGAGGAGTGGTGAATTATTTGGCAAATGAGAGGTGTAGCAGGGAGATCAGAAGAAAATCATTCCTTCAGAATAATGGAACAGTTTTGTGGTAGATCAATTTGGGCAAAATGATAGCAGATATTCCATTGAATGTGAAGGCCATTAAAGTGGAAAGCAAGATTAAGGGTAACCCTACTGTGATTCAAATGCAGAACATGGAACAGAGATGTCACATCAACCATAATAGAAGGGAATGTTTCAGTGAGGAAAGAGGAATACATATCAGAAGCATCAGTATGGAAGGTGTCAGTATTGGCAGTCTGGATCCACTGCACCAATAATAGCTTCATAGGATTTTCCATCTATTGCGAGTAATGGTCAACCCCACCACCCCCCCCCCCCACCTTTTGGCCCTGGCCACCATCCCAACTCCCGATGCCCCAAGCGACACAGGTACTTACCGCGGTCGAAAATAATGTGCATGTAATAATCCACCCCCTAAATTTTACCCTAAAATTGGTCTACAAAATTCAACTGTTACACATATACAGTACACAGTAGTTGAATACAACTGGAGCACAAAATGTTTGGCAAATCCACAAAGGAAATGGAAAAAATAGGCAGGACCTACATACACTGCCATAACATGACTTTATAAAATTACACGATTTAGTTTTTGTTTGAAAATGGGTCAAGCATTGCAGATGATCAGACCAGGGTGACAACAAATGCTTCCTTTAATTTTCATGCATTGTGTCTTGAAGAGGTTCATCATGATAGGAAGAGAGTCCCCAATGATCTTTTCCACTGACTTCACTATTCTCTGCAGGGTCTAACAGTCCAAGGTGATACAGCTTCCAAACCAGGTGGTGATGCATTTGCTCAGAATGCTCTCAATACATCCTCTGCAGAATGTAGTGAGGATGGAAAGTGGGAGATGAACTTCCCTCAGCAGGCTCAACTTCCCCATCGGGTACTGTGGTATGATTGTGTTGAATGCCGAACTGAAGTCAATAAACAGCATTTGAACATACAAGTTCTTGTCTTCCAGGTGGGTGAGGGCTAGATGAAGGACGGTGGTGATGGCATTGTCCGTAGAGTGGTTGGATCTATATGCGAACTGCAGGGGACCAGTGAAGGGGGGAGCAGGAGCTTGATGCACACCGCGACAACCCTCTTGAAGCATTTTATGATGGTAGACTTGAGTGCGACAGAGTGGTAGTCATTAAGGCAGGACACAGATGACGACTTCTGCACGGGGACAATGCTGGCAGCTTTGAAGCACATTGAGACCATGGTGCTTCTCGGGGAGATGGTAAAGATGTCGGTGACAAAATCCGCTAGCTGAGCCGCACATCCCCTGAGCACTCGGCCGGGAATGTTATCCGGTCCAAGAGCTTTCTTTGGATTGACTTAACCTAGCTCTCTCTTCATGTCAACCACTATGAGACAGCACCTGATCATTTGGAGGAGGGATGCTCTTCTTTGCAGCCACATTCCTTTTTCGCCTCAAAACACACATAGAATTTGTTCAGTGCATCTGGGAGGGAGGCATCACCAACACAGGCAGATGGTGTAGGCTTGTGGTTGGTGATATCTTGGATCCCCTATGAATGCACTGGACATGAACACGCTTGGCTTCCCTGATGAGCTTAGACAGCTTGGCTCTTGCAAAAGCTAGGGCCACCTTGTCGCCTCCTATGAAGGCCGCGTCTCGGTTCCTCAGCAGCACAGACTCCTTCACAGTCATCCATGGTTTCTGATTAGAGTGAGTACCGATGATCTTCGGCACAGTGACATCATCAGTACACTTACCAATGTAGCTGGACGCTGATATGCATCGGAAATGTTCGTAAACACGAAATCCAACATGTTCTCCCCTCTAATAGCAAGAAATTTAGGTTGCCCTGCCTGACAAGAGGTTGACCTGATTGAAATCCTCAACGATAGTAATCCCGGGGGTGTGCATACAGTTTGCTTATAGCCAATACAGTTCCCAGATCGTCTCCTTAGCATTAGCACTGGTGTGGGAGGGTGGCAGGGTGGGGGGGTGTACATTCCAACTTTGATGACTGCAGTAAATTCCTGCTGTAGATAAAATGGTCTACATCTGAGTCATAAATTCCACCAAGGCAGATCAATGACTGGAGTCCTTACACCACTCTGCGCTGATGTAAACGCACAAGCCACTGCCACAGACTTTATCACAGAGCAGAATCTCTGCCTGCCCAAAATAAAGCTAGCCTACCCAGCTGAACGGTGGCATCCAGCACTATCACTGAGCCACATTTCAGTGAATACCAAAGTACAGCAGTCCCTCCGGAATTGGATGTCGTCCATTTTTGTTCACCAGGGAGCAGACATTGGCAAGCAGGATGGACAGGAGAGCCGGGCTGCAGGGGTTCACCCTCTGCCTAGTACAAACCCTTACTCACTTGCCCCCACATCATTTCCTTCTCTGCAATCCCAAGGCCTTTAGGCCTCGTCCCTCCAGCAGCTCGTGGTCGCATAGATTGCCCACAGATCTTCCCGGAACTAAGTACATATGCTTCAAAATGACTTTAAATGTTGGCTGTAGCCACGTCCAATGATGTCACATCATCCCCATTCTTATTACATTATAGAACAGGCTCAAAAGGCTGGGTGACCCACTCAAACTCCTAACTCTCACACTCTGCAAGGGCACAGCATGGGGGACTCAAAACAAGTTGCAGCCATTTTTATATTGTGCTTTACATTCTGTGTTCATTCTCTTCATCCAGAGTTGATTTGTTTGGTCAAATTCAACACATGGCAATCGCAGGTAGTCATAATTGAGGTCGACACGGGCAGGCACTTATACCTACATCTGACATCAGAGTACAGTTTAAGAAAAATAGAAATCTGCGCATCACTTCAGGAACAAGACTTGGATGAAAGACAGATTTACAAATGGATTTAATTATGAATTCCAGTTAAGAACAGCCCTGCAGCCTTGCACAGAGGCATAATAGAAAATAAACTCCTTCATGTCTCGGAAATAAATGATCCATCAGTTCAATGTTTTCTGATAACTATTTTTATTTTCTCATTTCTGCTGGAAAATGAGCAGATTCCTTCAATGACTCATATTTCTGGTGAGAATAGAAGGTGGATATTCACCCCACTGAGTCCATGTCATCTGTCAAAGAAGCACCAACATTCCCATTCTCCCACTTACCAGCAGTGCCCTGCAATCTATCATCTCTCACGTCTCCACCAGTCCACCCAATTCGCCTTCTACGAGTAAATTACAGCAGCTGATTCTCTACCTACTTGCACGTCTTTGATTATTGGGAGAAAACCAGATCAACCTTGGGAAAACCTATGTAGACACCCGAAGAACATGCAAACTCCACAAACACAGCATTGGGGGAGTGGGAAAGAAGAGCTCAGATCAAATGTAGGTTTCTGGAGCTGCAAGACAGCAACACGAACTTTTGAACCTCAGGACATCTTCTGTCTTTGTCCATTAATTCAAAAGATGCTCCAATCAGTCAAGTTCCACCAACATTCTCAAAAGCTTTTTCCAAGATGATTGACACCTAAAACTACTGTTTGCACTCAAAAGGTATGTGCAGCATAAATACATCTTCTAAGTGAACAACAGTATGGCAGAAAACAGAATTGATATTCATTCCCAGTGCAAATTAAATGGATACACACCATCATTGTGGATCATGCTTCTGAGATCCATATAATCCTGCCTGCATATTCACAATTACTTGTGATAAACAGCTTGCGCGATATTTCAGCTGTTACACCCCCTCTCCCCCTCCCCCCCACCAAATCTCCAAATTCATAACCACTCCAGGAATTAATGAACAATCTCCTGCACTCCTCATCGGATGGGCACCCAGTATGATCCTACATCAGTAATGGACCAAGGCAGCACTGTCGCCATCTACAAAATGGATTCCAATGACTCTCTTCAACTATTCTGACACCAGCAACACCAGACTTTGAACCTCTCCCACTGAATGCACGTGGGTAGAAAGAGAATTGAAACCGTACCACTTGTAGGCTCCCCTGTATAGTAGTCATTGGTGCTGGGTCTAAATTTTGACGGTCTCTCCACAACAGCACCATGACAATACTTTCAATGAAGGACTGTGGTAATCCAAACAAGCCTGCTCGCCGCCACCTTCTCAAGAACAACGAGCGTCAAGCACCATTGCTCTTACCAGTGGCATCCAAAGAACAACAGAAAGAAATGGGTGTTAGGTTTTTTTTTGCAATTACTTTAAACCACTTCATTTATTGGTTTCAAAATAGCAAAGATGGGAAAAAACATTGTGGATCTATTCAACTGGTTACTAGATAACTTGTTCATTTGGATAATGAAATTGCATGAAGAATAGATATATTTGCAGGGGTGCAGTGCTGCCAGAGCTCACTGGGGAGCCGCTCCAGGCACCTGCACCTCATGGGGCTGCTTCAGGCACTTCCTTGTCACCACTTTTGGTGAGCTCCAGCACCTAAAAAAATTAGCACTGTACCACTGTATATTTGGTTACCTGTATTTGGAGTATTAGGCTTTACCATTGAAAGCAGTCACTTCCAGGAATATATAGTATTTACTCAATCGTAATCAGCATCTTACTTCGACTTGCTCTTTATAAACCAAAGTTCTGTACCATGCTCATTTCTGCTCAGGCTTTTAATGTACAAATCACAGTTGACAGGACCTCTGACCACATCTGGCTAAATTTATTGTGATTTGTTCTATAATTTCCCCATCACGTTCATCTTCTGCAGCACTCTCCCATGTTCAACACCTACTTGAAAATCTGCACAATCAGAATGTCTATTTTCATTTTCAGGTGTGGCTGCCCTTTGTTGAAATCCCTTGTTCATTCATCTCCCAATTGTCTTGCTCTTGATAATTACATGCTGGTCTCACTTGCAATGCTCACGTCATGCACATAAAATATTACAAGCTCCTTCATCAGATCAGCTGAAAGCTTCTGGTTCATCAAAGTTTCAACTGCTTTAACTTCCCTGATAATCAAGATTCCTATGGGGCAGCATTGGTTACTACTCATCTCACAGAACACATTCTATTCTAGAATGCCTCTCTCACCATTTATCTCTACATGGTGGAAGGGAAATAATAGAGGACCAGTGTCAATCTCCTTGGTTCTCCCTTTACCTCCAGGTGGCTCCATGTGTAATTTCCCTCCCGATTTCCAACCATGATGTTGGCCTCCTACATTTCCCGTGTGGGCTCAACATATGGCACAGGAATAGTATTTGAATTCTCCTGGACATTACACTCTGTCAGTTGGGGAGCAACGAGGTCTATGCACCAACATCTCCAGACCACCATTACCTCATTTCCTTTACAGCAGACAGTTTCCAGGCAAGTGAAAGATCTGTTGACATCAGAGAGAATGCACCCATTGGATATATTAAGTACGGCCCATTTGTTCACCGATCTAGCACCCACAGATCTGTGCCCACAGTGATAGTCTGATCAATTAGTTATTTGTGAATGGTTGTGTTCTTCCCGAATTCGTGAACATTTTTAAAATCCCCTCTTGCTTCAGAAGCACACTTTAAAAAATAGCATTTTTTTAAAAAAATTCACCCTGGCTTAAATAAATTTCAAGCAAACATTCCCTTCCATACACCCCCCCCCCCCCAAATGCTTTTCTTAAGACTTATAAGAACAACATAATTATAATGAATACAAGCATCAGGATTTTCTACAAAACCTGTGATTAAATCACTCTATTTGTTGGCACAGATTATTCAGTACATTCATATATTGAATAGAAGCTGATTGTCCACCAAAGGACATTCAGATCCAGAGATTTACAAAAGATTCATCTCAAATGCTTTGAATGCACTGCAGGTCAAGTGGCATTTTATAAAGAAAGAAACAATGAATGTTTCTGTTTGTCTTTCCATAGATGTTGCTTGATCTACACAGTATTTTCTGCACTCTGCTTTTCTTTTAGGTGCCATTAACACAGGAAGGGCAAGGGATGGAACAAGACTATAAAGCAATGAAAACGGTTAGAATGAGGCTTTGAGAACAGCATGCTTATCTTGCCTTTGAACATGGCTGCAAGATCTTGAAATCTATTTTCCCAGTGAGTTCCAAAAAAATACCTCAGAGACGAGAAATTTGAAATAAAGTAGAAAATACTGAAAAGCTCAATTCTTGTAATTGCTGCACTAGCAAGTTCAAATTATGCATGATGGGGCTAGGTGCTATTCCTGAAGCTTCGGATGAGTTTCCATGAAACAATGCAGGAAACTGAATTCAGAGTAAAGTGGGATGAGGAAGTGAACGGACAGCTGGCTGGATGCTTGGATTACACTTGCAGATTTCTTTCCACAAGTCAATCACCCAACCTCCCCTTGTTCCCTCCAACATAGAGGTGACCACGTCGGTTTCTAATTCGCGATTCTGTATTCTTAATTTACACTTCATCCTGAACAACCGGTTTTCTTGCTTGTTTAATTATCACACCCTTGAACCTTGTATGACAATCATTATCTATTTTCTTCTGCAGTTCATAATTTCACAGATTTTCGCTTTGTCCCCTTATTTGTTTTAGTAAAAAGAAATTTTCTGAGTGTATTTTTAGGAAGTTTATCTCAACTGCTGAGTATTTCCAACAGTTGCAAATGTAATCAAATTGCAGTCCTTTAAAAGTTCAGATACCACAGCAGGAAAACAAACTGCACATGCTGGAAACATCAGCAAACAATGAGAAGCTTGAGAAACTGAGCAAGCCAGGCAGTATTCACAGGTAGACAAAGCACCTCGATAAGGGGTCCCAACCTGAAATGTTGTTTGAGCTTTTCTACCCATGGATGCTGGCTGACCTTAGAGTTCCTCCAGCTTCTTATCTGATACATCTTGCATCACTGTACTGCTCTCTCATTAAAAGGCATGCAAACTTTTTTTTAAAATTAAACATCACTAGCGCACGCAGACTTTATTTGAAATCTACAAATCTCAGTCTTCAATAAATTCAAAGACAGAGCATCTTAGATTTAAAATACCAAAGATTTACCCCCATCCTCCTGATCTTTGCCTTGAATGAATGTCCCGAGATTTTGAAATTGTGACCCCTGGTTCTCAACACCACACAAAGTGAATTTCAATTCAGCATCTACTTTATAAAGCCTCGGACTCCTTCAATGGGAGCATCTGTGCCTCACTCAGGAGTAAAAGCTCCTGCTGCAGATCCAATGAGGTGGTGCTTAAGTACTGCAGAGAATACACCAATACTTCATGGAACCGAGTTTTATGTTGTTTCTTAGCCCTCCCTGTTGGAGTTATCTGCAGATGGAAGAATTGTACAGACCAGGATTACTGGCAAAATCTAATGATGGAAAAGAACACTGGACCACTAATGAAGATTAGACTGGATTTCAATTGCACTGGGATAGAAGATAGCAAACATAGACGACAAGAGAATCTACTGCATGGAGAGGATAGGTCACTGGCCAGGAGAACTGCACAATCATCTCTGGGGCAACAATTTAGCAAGGTTATGATTGAACAAAGGAGCAATATATTGCATCTTCAACTCCTACTGATTCTCCAGCTGCCTGTTGTGCTCATGTACAACTTGCCTTATGGAGTAGTATGCCAAGTTATTGGTTACTACATTATCCACTGATGGTCTTGATGATGGCTGTTCTGCATCTTCCTTCTGCCAGAAAGGACTCCGAAATGATTGGACCTGATGTGCTTTCATTGCCCACTAAAAATGACTTTTGGCGTTGAGGGTCCAGATGTCTGGGGGATTGGAATGTACCTGTAATCACATGAGTGGAGAGCAGCCAGACTCTCAGTTCTTGGGCTGTATTCGTTGGAGTACAGAGAGATGAGGAGGAGAACCTCAGACACTTCAAATGCTGAAAGGCCTGGACAGAGGAGATAGGGCAAGGGTGTTTCCCATGGTTGGGGAGTCAAGGACAAGGGGGAAAGTTTCTTTAGTCAGAGGGTGGAGAGTCCTTGGAACTTGTTGCCACAAGCAGCTGTGGAAGTGCAGTCATTGGGTGTAGTTACGACAGAGACTGACAGATATTTGATTAGTCAGGGCATCAGGGATTTCGGGGAGCAGGCCAGGGAGCGGGAGGATGGATCCAATGGGACTGCTTCTGCTCCTGTATCTTGTGATCTTCCAGATCTTTGCTGAGGCTTTCTTTAAGATGGGTTAGTGCCTGATCGCTGGTAGCAATTAATCCCGAAGATCCTGCTCAATTCTCAAAAATCTCCCGCTCCTGTCATTGCTTCCTCACTTCCAAGTATCTTGCAAAGCGAGACTGGACGCCAACTTCATTGAAAGACTGTCTGGAATGAAGCCACTTGCAGAAGCAGGCGCGGAACCCCAGGGAAATCGCAGCCCCCCCACCCACTGTTCAACGAGAAGTATCCGCAGCCGCGGCGATTGCAGTGTCATCCCCAGAGGTCGCGCAGCCTCCAGAGGAAGCAGATCTCCGAGCGACAAGCGTTTCGTTCCGCGGGGGTCCTCAGGCTGCCGGCGGAGACGCTGCGTGAGCTGCCCCCAGCACTTTTGTGCATGAACCCTCAAGGTTAATTTTGCGGCCCCGCCGAAATCCCGGCGCTTGTGCGTGACCGGAAGGCGCTGAGTGTGAACGAGCGCCTTGGAGGCGAACTCAACAATAGCCGGATCAACCCAACAGCCCACTCACCCCGAGCGGTCTGTGGTTGCTACAAATAATGGGAACCCCCCCCCCCGCCTTACTTACCCCGCTCGACCGACAGTGAGCAGCGGCCAGGCGGCTCCATGACGGCCGCCTCCAGTTACCTTCTGTGAGCTGCACGCCTTTTCTTGCTCCATCTGCGGCGTTTTTGTGGGTTTCCTGCCGCCGTGGGCGCGCTCAATCACTGGGGGGTCGTGGATCCCCGCCGGGGACACAGTGCCGGGCTCCCGAGCGCCAGGGATACGATCGCGGCGCTGCCTTCATTGAACGTGCACTCAGTTCTCCAGATCCCCGTCCGGTCACAGGAAGATGGAACAGACTCTTTGCCTTGATGCGATCTTTGAACACGTCCCCTTAGTGAACATGCACGCTTTAGAACTCCATTGGAAACTTACAAATACCCATTAGTTTTTCTCCGATTTACTTCTAATTGCCTAATATGGACAGAAAAAGGGTGTTTTTTGATGATCTTGGAACGACTTTTGAAACACTGAAAGATAAGAAACGCATGTTTCTATTTCAATTCAATTATACCCAGAATTACAGCCGTATCTATTTGCAGAAAGCACCATTCTAATACTAAAAAAAACCCCACGATTCCATTTACAAGTTTGCTCATTGGTTTTTGTCCGCCCGTTGCTGGTAAATGGGGTTGAATGAGATAATTTCCCCTCCACGCGTTGCCCTCTGTCGATTCATTACCACCGATCGTTTAATGATCAAGACCGAAGAACACGGAACAATCCGGTGTCAATTTCAGATCAGGTCATAAAACATTACACTAAATGTTTTTTTAAATGCAGCCTCCTACCTTGCATTTTGTAGTTATGTTTTAAGTAAGTATGGAATGCACGTTAAATTTCATTTGACAAAGGGCTGCAGAGAAGCGTTGAATAAACAGACTTTATAGCTTTCCCCACCTGGTAGAGATCTGGAGTTCGGTAAAAATATAAATAGCCATCCACCAGTGTCACGACACACCAATCTCCTCCATCTGTCCCTTCTGAAAAGCTATCGTCGACCCCCCTCTCATTGACCCATGATCTAGCGAGATTGAACAATTGGGACGCCACCTTGCTGCAATTGGCTCGTTTACCTTGGATACAGTAGTGTAATTTCCACACGTAATTGACGAAATCCTGAGAGACCCGAATTAGGAGTTTCTCGGAAGGATTGCTGCGAAAATCAGTCATTTGGTAGCCAAATAAGGGTAATCCTCAGACGTCAGCTCACCCCCCCCCCCCCCCCACCCCCCACTGCACACACACAGGCCAGGGCAGAGACCCAGCAGCCTGGATGATGAGCATCCCTGTCTACAATACACGGACTCGATCAATGCACTGCAGCAATTCACACTCCTGAGGCAGGACCTTCCAAGCCCTTGACCAGCTGGAATGTGCCCACAAGCCACACATCATCCTGACTTGGAAAGACATTGCCATTCCTTCACCTTCAGAAGGTCACATTCCTGGAACTCCCACTCCGACATCATTACGGGTTCATCCTCACCTCAAGGACCTCAATGGTTCAAGACCCACCGTCTCAAGGGCAAGTGGGGATGGGCAATAAAATGCTGTCGCAGACTGCAAAGCCTACATACTTGGAGTTAATTAAAAAGTTGAGTACAGAATATTACAGTGTAGTGTACTGTAAATTTTTGCAGTCTAGAGGTTGCTCAAATACATTTCTGATGCATCAAGAAGCAACTTTTGTTCTTCCTGGGACTAAACTGAACAGAATCTTGTGTCACTGTGATTTAAAGATTACATCATAATGACAGGAAAAGAAGCTTGGATGATATACCAGGGGAAATCCGAACCTGATACCACAGAGTCCTTGACCTGAAATCTTTGGCTTGGCTTCGCGGACAAAGATTTATGGAGGGGTATGTCCACGTCTGCTGCAGGCTCGTTGGTGACTGACAAGTCCGATGCGGGACAGGCAGGCACGGTTGCAGTGGTTGCAAGGGAAAATTGGTGGGTTGGGGTTGGGTGATGGGTTTTTCCTCCTTTGTCTTTTGTCAGAGAGGTGGGCTCTGCAGTCTTCTTCAAAGGAGGTTGCTGCCTGCCGAACTGTGAGGCGCCAAGATGCACGGTTGGAGGCGATATCAGCCCACTGGCGGTGGTCAATGTGGCAGGCACCAAGAGATTTCTTTAAGCAGTCCTTTTAGCTCTTCTTTGGTGCACCTCTGTCTCGGTGGCCAGTGGAGAGCTTGCCATATAACACGATCTTGGGAAGGCGATGGTCCTCCATTCTGGAGATGTCACCCACCCAACTATTTCTACCAATGGGTGCTTCTCACGGGTAAGTTTGAGTTTGAGGAGATTTGGTATGCCACGAAAGATTCTTGTAAGTTTATACAGATTGTCTGGTTCTTTCGCTGTCTGGAATGGAGGTGTCAATACACGGGACAGGAACAGGCTACAGAGGGTTGTAAACTCAGCTGGTGCCATTGTGGGCATTAGTCTTCACTTCGTTAAGGACATCTTTAAGAGGCAGTGCCTCAAGAAAGCAGCTTCTGTTATCAAGGAACCTCACCACCAATGCCATGCCCTTTTCTCACTGCTATAATCAGGAAGGAGCCTGAAGGCACACACTCAAAGTTACAAAACAGCTTCTTATCCTCCACCATCACATTTCTGAAGGGACTATGAACACTACCTCACCTTTTCTCTTTTCCCCGCACTATCTATTTATTTTTATTTTTATGTTGTGTTTTCATAATTGTAATTGAAAGTCATTTTGTTGTTCTGCACAACTGCCACAAAACAACAAATTTTGTTAGATGTGTTCATGACAAATAAAACTGAATCTGATTCCTGGACTGTCAAGTTCCTCCAGCAGCTCATTCTTTGGCCCTGATATGACAGAACTACTCTGCAAAGCTCCGCTCCCTCCAAAGTCCTTGAACATGTTGCTGCCACTCAAACGCATCTGTCCCACAGCTCAGCACTTCAATCTAACTTTCATTCCTCTTCCAGTATTGACCAACACCTAGCATGGTCACTAATGAGAGCCTGTCATTTCTTATTGTTCTCAACCTACCTGCAGTTTTTGGAACAATAATAGACCATAATGACCCTCTCTGATTTTCCTCCAGTGGAATGTATTACAAGCTCCCATCTTAGTAAAATGGGATTATCACTATAAGGGATAGTATGGACAGGAGGGACTGAATGGTCACACAAGCACAATACGTCTCAGCCCAGCGATAATTTGATACATTGGAAGAACTGATGGAAGGTTTGTCACAGTCCATTCCAGAATGCGATACATTTGCAAAGACACTGTGATTTTGGAAGGGAGAACCATCTGGCTATTGAAGAGAAAACAGCTTTTGAAAGCAGCTCTAGTGGCCGGCCATTCTTGTGGAATTCAGAGCAAAGTATGCTCTGTGAATGACTGGACTTCTTCAGTGGATTGACCTGTGCCAGGAGGGTCTTTTAGGAAGCAAAGTGCTTCATTTTGACTGTGACTAATAGTAAAGGTCACTTGGAGAGATGGTTTCACTTTAAGTGTGACTAGCAGTGAGGGTACTTAGACTGGTACAATGGTCTTGGAAGCTTCGTGGAGGCTGCCAAGTTTGAGTCTTGACTACAAAAGGACCAGGAGTGTTATGACCACAGCTCGTGTAGATGGACATTTCTTCAAAGGCAATGCAAGGAGAATTTGTGAGTCTGTAGCAAAAGCGCTTTTACTGTGCTGTATGTCTAAAAATCTTCTGAATTGTGATTATACTCTGCAATTTCTTGGTTTATCTCCTGCCTTCCTGAATAAATGCTGCTGTTCTCTCATTATCTGACACCTCAGATAATTTTGTGGTCACAAAATGTTGAAAATCTTCTTCCCTTTCATGTGTAATTACAGTCTTAGCCGCTTTTAAGCCTGCAAGGATGGCTAATATCTCCTTAACTTCACAGGTTTAAGTATTTCACAGTTCCCCTCCATAATTTGTCCATTTTCAATGTACTTCTAGTGAACACGGATATATATTCACTGAAGACCTCACCTATGGCTCCACACCCCCAGCAAGGAGATTTGGTCAACCTTGTATCCTTCTTCTCTTCTTTTCTTCTTTGGCTTGGCTTCGCGGACGAAGATTTATGGAGGGGGTAAAAAGTCCACGTCAGCTGCAGGCCTTAATGTATTGATAAAATAGGGAATTTCTTTAATCCTGATATCTTGTGCCTCCACTTTGCCCTTCTATTTCTTTTAAGTATCCCTCTCCAATTTCAATGTTCCGGAATGACTCCCCCATTTTCTGTTCTCTCATCCTTCACTCATTTCTCTATCTACCCCTCAATATCCCTTGATGATCCTTTGAGTTCCTTTCACCCTTATGGGAACAAGTTGGCCCTGAGCATTCGTGGATTCACTAATGGAGGAAGACCTACCTCGAAGTAAAAGTCCCCAGTCTACATTGGCAAGGTCCTGCCTCATATTGAAATTGGCCTTACCCTCCCCAACTCAGGACTTTAATTTATGGTTCAAGCTTACTCCTGTCCATAACCACCTTGAAACTGAAAGGGTTATTGTTAGTAAATCCAAAGTGCCGCAAGGAATAATCTTGGCACAAATGTACATTTTACAATGTTTTTTTTTTTTTTTTTTTTTTTTTTTTTTTTTTTTTTTTTTTTTTTTTTTTTTTATTTTTCACACCATAAATCACAATAGCCATGATATACACTTTTTCTTTTCCACACATTTACAGTGACTTTTTCTCCCTCCCCCCTCCCTCCTCCCAAGCCACCCCCCCATCCCTCCCCCCTCTCATCCATTTTAGTTATACAATCTAGGTTGCATTAATTCAGTTAGACAATGTTGTCATTCAACAAAAATACACCAGAAATTCTACTGAGTCCATTTTTTTCTTCTCTTCTCCTTCCATCAACTTAGGTAATGTTTGTTCCCGGTAGGTTTTCGCTATTGTATTTAATGTAAGGCTCCCATACTTGTTCGAATATTTCAATATTATTTCTTAAACTATATGTTATTTTTTCTAATGGAATACATTTATTCATTTCTATATACCATTGTTGTATTTTCAAATTATCTTCCAATTTCCAGGTTGACATAATACATTTTTTTGCTACAGCTAGGGCTATCTTAACAAATCTTTTTTGTGCATCCTCCAAGTCAATTCCAAATTCTTTATTTTTTATGTTACTTAGGAGAAAGATCTCTGGATTCTTTGGTATATTGTTTTCTGTTATTTTATTTAATATCTGATTGAGATCATCCCAAAATTTTTCTACTCTCTCACATGTCCAGATTGCATGAATTGTTGTTCCCCTTTCTTTTTTACATCGAAAACATCTATCAGATACTGTTGGGTCCCATTTATTTAACTTTTGCGGTGTAATGTATAGTCTGTGTAACCAATTATATTGTATCATACGCAGCCTCGTATTTATTGTATTTCTCATCGTTCCAGAGCATAACTTCTCCCATGTTTCCTTTTTTATCTTTATATTTAAATCTTGTTCCCATTTTTGTTTAGTTTTACCATTTGTTTCCTCATTTTCCTTTTCTTGCAGTTTAATATACATATTTTTTATAAATCTTTTGATTAACATTGTATCTGTAATCACATATTCAAGGTTACTTCCCTCTGGTAAACTCAAGTTGCTTCCTAATTTATCTTTCAAGTAGGATCTCAGTTGGTAATATGCCAGCGCTGTATCTCCCGTTATATTGTACTTATCTCTCATTTGTTCAAAGGATAAGAATCTACTTCCTGAAAAACAATTTTCTATTCTTTTAATCCCTTTTTTTTCCCATTTTCTAAAGGCAAGGTTGTCTATTGTAAAAGGGAGTAGCTTATTTTGCGTCAATATTAGTTTTGGTATTTGGTAATTTATTTTATTTCTTTCTACATGTATCTTCTTCCATATATTGAGGAGATGGTGTAATACTGGAGAAGTTCTATGTTGTACCAATTTTTCGTCCCATTTATATAATATGTGTTCAGGTATCTTTTCCCCTATTTTATCTAATTCTAGTCTCGTCCAGTCTGGTTTTTCCCTTGTTTGATAAAAATCTGATAGGTACCTTAATTGTGCGGCTCTATAATAATTTTTGAAGTTTGGCAATTGTAAGCCTCCTTGTTTATACCATTCTGTTAATTTGTCTAGTGCTATCCTCGGTTTCCCCCCTCTCCATAAAAATCTCCTTATTATTTTCTTTAACTCTTTGAAGAATTTTTCTGTCAGTTGTATTGGCAATGCCTGAAATAAGTATAGTATCCTTGGAAAAATGTTCATTTTAATACAGTTTATCCTTCCTATCAGTGTTAGTGGTAGCTCTTTCCAATGCTCTAAATCGTCCTGTAGTTTTTTCATTAGTGGATTGTAATTGAGTTTATATAATTGGCCTAGATTTTTGTTTATTTGCACACCTAGGTATCTTATTGCCTGCGTTTGCCATCTGAATGGGGATTCCTCCTTAAATTTTGCGAAATCCGCGTTATTCATAGGCATTGCTTCACTTTTATTTACGTTTATCTTGTATCCCGACACTTCTCCATATTCCTTCAATTTCTTATATAGTTCTTTTATTGATAGTTCTGGTTCTGTTAAGTACACTATCACATCATCCGCAAACAGACTGATTTTATATTCCCTGTCTTTTATTTTTATTCCTTTTATATTATTATCTCTTCTTATCGATTCTGCTAGTGGTTCTATAGCTAGCGCAAACAATAATGGTGATAGTGGGCATCCCTGCCGCGTTGACCTGCTTAAGTTAAATTGCTTTGATACATGTCCATTTACTGTCACTTTCGCTAACGGTCCCTTATATAATGCTTTAATCCAATTAATATACTTCTCCGGTAAACTGAATTTTTGCAATACTTTGAACAAGTAATTCCATTCTACTCTGTCGAAGGCCTTCTCTGCGTCTAAAGCAACTGCTACTGCCGGTGCTTTATTTCCTTCTACTGCATGAATTAAGTTAATAAATTTACAAATATTGTCTGTTGTGCGTCTTTTTTTGATAAATCCAGTTTGGTCTAAATTTACCATTTTCGGTACCTGTTCTGCTAATCTGTTCGCTAATAGTTTAGCTATTATCTTATAATCTGTGTTTAGCAAAGATATTGGTCTATATGACGCTGGTGAGAGTGGATCTTTCCCTTGTTTTAGTATCACTGTAATTATTGCTGTTTTACATGAATCTGGTAAGTTTTGTGTCTCATCAATCTGGTTGATTACATCCAGGAGGGGCGGTATTATTAGGTCTTTAAATGTTTTGTAGAATTCTATTGGGAGTCCATCCTCTCCTGGTGTCTTATTATTTGGTAAATTTTTTATTATCTCTTGTATTTCTACTGTTCCAAATGGTTCTGTTAATTTATTTTGTTCCTCTATTTGTAGTTTTGGTAGTTCAATTTTAGTCAAAAATTCATCTATTTTCCCTTCTTTCCCTTCGTTTTCGGTTCGGTATAATTGTTCATAGAATTCTCTGAAGTTTTCCTTAATTTCTTTTGGATTATATGTAATTTGTTTGTCTTTTTTCCTTGTTGCCAATACCGTTTTCTTAGTTTGCTCTGTCTTAAGCTGCCATGCTAGGATTTTGTGTGTTTTTTCCCCTAGTTCATAATATTTCTGTTTTGTCTTCATTATATTCTTCTCCACCTTATATGTTTGTAATGTTTCATATTTTATTTTTTTATCCGCCAATTCTCTTCTTTTGGTTGTATCTTCCTTTATTGCTAATTTTTTTTCTATGTTTATTATTTCCCTTTCCAACTGCTCTGTTTCCTGATTATAGTCCTTCTTCATCTTGGTTGCATAACTTATTATTTGCCCTCTAATGAATGCTTTCATTGCGTCCCATAGTATAAACTTATCTTCCACTGATTCCGTATTTACTTCAAAGTACATTTTTAATTGTTTTTCAATAAATTCTCTAAAATCCTGTCTTTTAAGTAGCATGGGGTTTAATCTCCATCTATACATTCTTGGAGGGATGTCTTCTAGCTCTATTGCCAATAACAGGGGTGAGTGGTCCGATAATAGTCTAGCTTTATATTCCGTTTTCCTAACTCTCCCTTGTATGTGGGCTGATAACAGGAATAGGTCTATCCTTGAGTATGTTTTATGTCTAGTCGAGTAGTATGAGTATTCCTTTTCTTTTGGGTTTTGTTTCCTCCATATGTCCACAAGTTTCATTTCTTGCATTGATTTAATTATAAATTTGGTTACTTTGTTCTTCCTGTTAATTTTTTTCCCCGTTTTATCCATATTTGGATCCAAATTCAGATTGAAATCCCCTCCTATTAGTATGTTCCCTTGCGTATTAGCTACCTTCAAAAAGATATCTTGCATAAACTTTTGATCTTCTTCGTTAGGTGAATATATATTAAGTAGATTCCAAAGCTCTGAATATATCTGACATTTTATCATAACATATCTCCCTGCTGGATCTATTATTTCCTCTTCTATTTTAAATGGCACATTTTTGCTAATTAATATAGCCACTCCTCTTGCTTTTGAATTATACGATGCTGCTGTTACATGTCCTACCCAATCTCTCTTTAATTTCTTGTGCTCCAATTCAGTTAAATGTGTTTCTTGGACAAATGCTATATCTATTTTTTCCTTTTTCAGTAAATTTAGTAGTTTCTTCCTTTTAATTTGGTTATGTATTCCATTAATATTTAGAGTCATATAGTTCAGCGTAGCCATTTTATATTTTGTTTATCTTCTCTTTCCGTTTTTCCATCATTACCTTTCCTCCTTTTCCATTTCTGTTTTCTTATTTTCAACTCTTTACCAGACAACATTCCTACAACATCCAACATTTTCCTTATTCTCCTATTTCTATCTTCTTTATCCCCAATCTCCCCTTCCCCTCCTGAGTTGCCCTTTATCCCTTGTCGGACAACCACATCTCCCCTCTCCATTTGGATTTGCGAATCCACTCGCAAGCGTCAACTGATTTTGCAGTGACCGCTCTTTTCCCCCCACCCAGCCCCCCCCAGAAAAGATTTCGTTTTTTATATGTCACAAAGGTCACTCTTTTAGTTCCCTCCTTATTCTCTCTATTCCCTTACCTTCCCTTATTAATTCTTGTCTATACTTTCTATGTTTTCCTCTAATTACAGATACTTTCACATATGCCCGTTGTCTCTATTCACTCTTATACCTCTTTACCCGCATACATATCAATCGTGGTCATTTTTACCCTCCTTACCCGTCTTCATCCCTCAGTCTATTTTTGTCTTTACCCACATACATATCAATCGTGATAATTTTTGCTCTCATTACCCGTCTTCATCCCTCAGTCTATTTTTGTAATTGTTCTGCAAATTTTCGTGCTTCTTCTGGATCCGAGAATAGTCTGTTTTGTTGTCCTGGAATAAATATTTTCAATACCGCAGGATGCTTCAGTGTAAATTTATATCCTTTCTTCCATAAAATCGCTTTTGCTGCATTGAACTCTTTTCTCTTCTTTAGGAGTTCAAAGCTTATATCTGGATAAATGAAGATTTTTTGCCCTTTATACTCCAGTGGTTTGTTGCCCTCTCTTACTTTTTCCATTGTCTTCTCCAGCACCTTTTCTCTTGTAGTATATCTTAGGAATTTTACTACAATAGATCTTGGTTTTTGTTGTGGTTGTGGTTTAGGGGCCAATGCTCTATGTGCCCTTTCTATTTCCATTTCTTGCTGTAGTTCTGGACATCCTAGGGCCTTAGGGATCCATTCTTTTATAAACTCCCTCATATTCTTGCCTTCTACATCTTCCTTAAGGCCCACTATCTTTATGTTATTTCTTCTGTTATAATTTTCCATTATATCTATTTTTTGGGCTAGTAATTCTTGTGTCTCTTTAGTTTTTTTATTAGATTCCTCCAATTTCTTTTTTAAGTCTTCTACCTCCATTTCTGCTGCTATTGCCCGTTCTTCCATCTTGTCCATTTTTTTCCCCATTTCTGTTAAGGTCATATCCATTTTATTTATTTTCTTTTCTGTGTTGTTTATTCTTCTTCTTAAATCATTGAATTCCTGTGTTTGCCATTCTTTAAATGACTCCATGTATCCTCTAACAAGAGCAAGTACCTCCTTTACCTTGCCTATCTTTTCTTCTTCTATTTCCCTGTACTCTTCCTCTTCCTCTTCTTCTTCCTCTAGGTTGACCATCTGTTGTTTCTTTGCTGCCCTTTCCTCCTCTTCTTTCTTGTTTCCATTGTCTTCTGTGGTGTCTTCTTGCTGCAGGTGTTCTGCAGCTGTCGTTGCCGGCTGTGGAGATCGACTCCCCAGCTGGTCCCCCCTCCCGTCGGTGTGTTTTTTTGTATGCGCATCGCGCATGCGCGAGGAGTCGCGCATGCGCGGTTGCGCACTTTTACTCGGCTCTGTGAGCCATTGTTGTAGTTCTCTTTCTACCGACCTGAGGTAGTGGGGTCTTCTCTCCACAGCGGGCCTCTTCGGACAGGTAAGGCCTTCACCTTTTTCCTCCGTTGTCTTCTCTTCCTCTCTTCTTTCCGTTGATTTTGATTTTTCTCCTTTTGTCTCCATCTTCTTTCCACCTTTATATTCACTTTTCTTTAACTTGTATTTCTGTGCCTTTGTATTTTCTCTCGTTTTTCCCGACTTTTCTGGAGAGGGCTGGAGTTCACCGTCCGGCCACTACTCCATCACGTGACTCCTCCACATTTTACAATGTTCATGACAATAAACTCATCGTCATCACAAGTGTTCTCCTACTGACTCTTTATCACATGATCCACTTGATGAGTTTACTGGCTTAAAAAAAGTTCTTTGATGGTCTTGAAAACCTTTCACATGAAGACAAGCCCATTTAATAACAGGAACATTGAAATCCCCTAATACTCAATCTCTCTGTGATTTGTCTGTATATCTGCTCCTTTGATTTGTGCTGACAATCAGGAAGTTTGCAGAGCCCCCCCAGCAAGGAGATACACTCCTTTTCTTTCCCCAAAACTTAACCCCTTGTGGCCTTATTTCAAGAGCAGCCTGGGATATCTCCCTCATTACAGTAGTATTTTCAGAATAAATATTATTAATAAATGACTCAGAGGCAAAGATCATGTTTCTAAATTCTAGAGTCATGTGTTTCAATGATCACTATAGAGAAAAATGCAGATCTGAGGATGAAGCGTATTGAACATCAGTGCTTCTGCCTCCATATAACCATATACAGCACAGAACAGGCCAGTGTGGCCCTACTAGTCCATGCCGGAACAAATCCCCACCCTCCTAGTCCCACTGACCAGCACCTGGTCCATACCCCTCCAATTCACTAAGGGATATTAACTCAAAGCTCTATCCTCTCAGCTGGATGGATGAGAACCCTTGGAAACATTTGAGGAACAAGAGTTCTCCAGGTTTTTAATCAGTCAACCAATCACCTTTACAATTATTTGGTACTTAACAAGAGTACACAGAATATATTGAATACCTTCTTTCTCTTCTTTGTGATTCAATGATTTCATCTCTGTCTTTTGCCCTATATTTCAAGAGTAACTGAACTTAAAAATGTAGGATTACGAGCTCCCATTTCAAATAAAATGTGATTATCACTGTAAGGGAATAGTATGGACAGGAGGGCCCAGATAGTTGCAATTAACATTTAACATTTCACACAAGTGCAACTCAAGTCACAGCCCAGTGATAATTGGAAGAACTGAGGGAATTCAATATATTGTGATTTTGCAAGGGAGAACCATTCCGACTGCTCGAAAGAAAACAGCTCATGGAATTCAGAGCAAAGTGAATGACTGGGCCTTTTCGGTGGATTGACCTATGCCAGGAAGGTCGTTTTGGGAAGCCAAATGCTTCATTTTGATTGTGACTAAACAGTTGAGGTCACTTGGAGAGACCAGTGCCAGGGTCTTGGAGCCCACTGAATTTGAGTCTTGCCAACAAAAGGTCCAAGAGTGTTATGTCCACAGCTCGTGTGGATGGACATTTCTTCAAAGGCAATGCAAGGAGAATTCGTGAGTCTATAGCAGACACAACTCCAGTCTTCCCATCATTTCAGCATTAATTCTGGGATATCAAATTTCAAAGGCCTACACTTCAACACTGAACTTTTAACTTTCTGGATTTTGGCCTGGACTGTAATGGTTTGCGTGTATCCCATACACACACATACACAGTTGGGGATAGATTTAGTGTTAAAGATATTTTAAAAGTTAGAAATAAAATTAGTGTTTTCAAATTAAACACTGTCTGGTTCATTGTCTATTGCTGCTTGTTACACACAGTTCGTAACAGTAGTTAAATGGTTTAAGCATTTTGACATGTCATAAAGGTTACAAGAGCTATTAGATGAATGCAGCTTCCTTTCACAGAGGAAAATATAAGCAAAGGTATCTATTATAAATTCGATAATTTCATCCTTAATATGTTTCAGTGTGAAGCAATCCAATTGATTGTATCTTGTACATCACAGGTAAGACTCAATAATAATCAAAATATGTTATAATTCACATGTACAGACAACATATATATAAAACATTCATGACTTTAGAAACACCAGGATGAGAAGTAACCTAAAATAACTCTGGGCCAAGATCTGGGAAAATATTTCTCAATCAGGAAAGATACAAGCGTCAAACCAAGTTTTCTAAATATGTACAATATCAATAATTCCTTGGATAGGTTGGGTTTGGAGAGTTGGATCCAAGAGACTGAAATGATATAATTACTCTTTAGCAAAACATGTTTTGCTCTCCAACTCAATCCTGCTGCTCCTGGTCACATTGGCAACATTACTCAGGTCTGACGGTAAAAAGATTTCACCCTCACTCTACCACTGATGTGCACTTGTCTGGGCTGAGAAACTCCTAATACAATGTCCAGTGGGAAGGGATTATAACCTAACAACTATAGACACTTTCATTAATGTGAGATATGCTGCCAGTCATTGAATTTTCTTTTGCATGTGGTTGCTTGGAGTTGATCAAAGTCTATCTCTGGATATGGAGTGAAATGGTCCTGATAACCTAAACTAGGTATCAGTGACAGAACTATTGATGCATTCATGCCACTCAATAGAGTGTGTGTATGCGTAAGTAATTCACGCATAATTAAACATTAAAGTGCATATTCTAAATTTTATTCAAGGTTATATGTATACATTTTAGTTTGATCATGTAGCAATTACAACACTTTTTAAACATAGTTCCCTCATTTCAGGGCACCAAAATGTTTGGGACATTTGGCTTCACAGATGTTTGTGTATACTCAGGTATGTTTAATTACTTCATTGGGGCAGGTATAAGAGAGCTTTTGATCACCTGTGGAGCCTGTAGTTGCCATTTTTCAACATGAGAACCAGAGTTTCACCAATGAAAGTCAATGAATAAAACAATAAGAGACCTCCCAAACCTTAGGATTACCAAAATCAACAGTTTGGACTATCATTAAGAAGAAAGAGCATATGATGAGCTCAGTAATCACAAAGGGACTGGTATTCCAAGGAAAACCAACACTGCTGATGGCAAAGGAGTTCTCATGATAATGAAGAAAAATCCCCAAACATCTGTCCTACTGAACAGAAACTCTCTTCAGGTGGATGTGTCAATGACTACTGTCCACCAAAGACTTCATGACAAAAAAATACAGAGGCTACACTGCAAGATGCCAACCATGGCAAAGGTAGAATGCTTTGGATCTTGCACAGTTCTTTAGCACATCCACACTTTCCTCTTGCCATCACTCTGATGCAGATTAATCTTGGTCTCATCTGTCCACAAGACCTTTTTCCAGAATTCTGCAGGCTCATTTAAATACAGACAATCCCCAGGTTAAATACAAGTTCCGTTACATAGTTCTATCTTTAATTTGAATTTATATTCAAGTTGGAACAGTTACATACAGTCCTTATTTAGCATCAGTTGGTCAAATGCTTATTTTAGTATATAGAATATATTTTATCTTTATATGCGTATAAAACACTTCACATACATTAAAACATCTTAACATAATAATACACTACATAGCAATGATACAGGTAATAATACAGCACAACAGAACTTTAAGGCCAAGCGGTGGCCATTTTGTGGGGCATCATGATGGCGCACACTGCTTCTTCTTCTTTCCCCCCCCACCCCCATCCTCCCTCCCTCCCCCTCCCTCCTCAGTGGTGCAATCGTACTGTAAGGCCAGGTGGCAGCCATTTTGCAGGGCCGAGCAGTGGCCACGTTGTGGGCAGTGCGGCAGCACATGCTCCTTCTTCTCCCTCCTCTCCTCCGCCAGACTGCTCGCCACCTCACCCATCCACTGCTTTGCCCATGCTGTGTGTGGCATAGCCTGACAGTGGATGCACGTCACTGGCTGCCTGATGATAGACGGGTCAGCAGGCCAATAGAACGCGAGCTCCACTCGAGCTGGAAGTAGACTTCATTCTCCTTCCACCAGCTTGTCAGTTTATAACAATGGGTAAGTTGGATGGCTTCTGACTTTCATTGGTGCAACACTGTTCTTCATGTTGAAAAATGGCAATTATAGACTCCATAGATGATCAAAAGCTGAGAAGCAAGTCTATCTCTCTTGTACCTGCATGAAAGAAGCAATTAAACATACCTGAGCCCACACAAACACCTGCAAAGCCAAATATCCCAAACATTATGGTGCTCTGAAACAAGGGGACTATGTATAAAAAGTGCTTTAATTTCTACATGGTCAAACTAAAATGTATACAAAAAACCTTAAATAAAATCAGGAATATGTACTTTAATTACATGTGAATTGTTTGATTCCAACTTGAAAACAGTGGAACTCGGGCAAATAAAGGATATAAGTGTGTGTGTGTGTGTGTGTGTGTGTGTGTGTGTGTGTGTGTGTGTGTGTGTGTGTGTGTGTGTGTGTGTGTGTGTGTGTGTGTGTGTGTGTGTGTGTGTGTGTGTGTGTGTTTTCAGTTTTCTTCATATCTGTGGAGATAATTGGCTAAAACCTCTCATCTGTGATAGTTGGGATAACCAAGGGAAGCCCACTATCCACAGCATTTCTGGGTGAAGACTGTTGCAAATGCTTCAGTCTTGCCACCAATGTTCATGTGCTGGGCTTCATCTTCTTTATGCATAAATGTGCTCAAAGACCTTCATCTCCTGATAATTACATAATGCCCACCAGCTTCAGAACTGCAGAGCTTTCACCAGATGCATTGATTCTCGAGCTCCGTCTACACATTACTTCCACTGCTGAGCATGGATGCAGTTCTATGTTGCAGCTTCTTCATGTTTGTACCATTTTGGATTAGCTCAAAACTGCTTCTGTCAATTTCTTATATGCTTATTGTGTGTCAAGTTCGAGGGTAACAGCAGAGAAACTGTGAACCATGAGGCTACTTATGAGATATTATCTGCAGAAATCATTTTTAAGGACTCTTACTTTGCAAATTATTTATTAATGGATATTTTTTTCTGTATTTGCAGTTTGTTTACATTTCTTTCTTTGATTATATTTCTCTTGAATATATATAGTTTTTCTTTTTTCATATTTTATTTTGATTTTCATGGACTTGCAAAATTCTTGCACTTTTTTGAGTCTATCCAAATGTAATTCTATTAACTTATTCATACCCATCAGAACAATAGAATTTCATTCCATTTGGAAGAAATGTTAAAGCCAGAAAATGTACACTGTGAGCATGTGAATTCAAGGCCCATCACTGAGAGCCCATCACCACTGGCTGCATCCCTAAGGATGTATCTGATAGATTAAGCACATGGAAAGAGAACTGACTTGAGGGGAATCCATCTGAAATTCTACTTATCGTTAGTGTAAACTGTACACAAAAGTATAATCTTCCAACATTCATACAATATAGAATCTATCCCCCCACCCACCCCCTCCCCCACATCCCCACCCTTAAGCCAACTAAATAAGTCAATTAAATTTTACAAATACAAATTACATTAGGGTCATAGACCCCTATAGAATCTAGGAAAAAAAACTCAGGATGGGTAAATAACAAAGGCTAAAGGAAAAAAAATTAAAAGGAGAAAAAACTTAAAAAACTAAACTGAAAAAGCATGTCACCTGCACCATGTCCTACTTTCATGGTCACTTTTGTTTCCCTGCTGGGATGGATTGCTATCTTACCCCTATTTCAAGGTGGGGGGGGGGGAATGCTAATCAATCAGTGTGCCAATATATTTCAAGTAAGGTTGCCTCACTCTGATGAACGTGTCATGTTTCTTCCTGAGATTGTGTGTGATTTTCTCCAGGAGAATGCAACTCTGCATTTCCATATTCTATCATGTGGTATTTGGTTGGGTGTTGGACTTCCACAAAACTGCTATATATTTCCTGGCTACTGCCAAGGCAATCTTCACAAACAGAAATTTGATCTTTGGTCAATCTAACTCTCATGTTCCAACTATCTCCCAGAAGGGTCAACTCCAGATCCTGTGGAAAATCCACTTTTGTAATTTTTTTCAGAATGTCCCCCAGGTCTTCACAGAAGGGTCTCACCTTTGCACATAACCAGGTGGTGTGACAAAAGTTCCAGCCTCCACACCACACCTAAAGGACATATTTGAAATTACAGGCATGGATTTGTGTAATTTTTGTGGTGTGAAGTTCCATGGTGCATGAAATTGTACTTCACCAACCTGTAGCTGGCGTTGATGACCCCCGTCACACTGTCCACACACAGATCTTGCCACCACTCTATTGATTGATGTGCCCAAGTCTGACTCCCATCTCTCCCTTGACCTGTGTAAGCCCATCTTTGGGCTCAATTTGGAATATTGAAAAAGATTTACACACATTCCCCTTTTGAATTAGAATCATTATGTCGCTATGTAACTCTTTCTTGTGTACAGTTTACACTAACAATAAGTAGAATTTCAGATGGATTCCCCTCAAGTCAGTTCTCTTTCCATGTGCTTAATCTATCAGATACATCCTTAGGGATGCAGCCAGTGGTGATGGACTTTAAGTGATGGGCCTTGAATTCTCATGCTCACAGTGTACATTTTCTGGCTTTAAAATTTCTTCCAAATGGAATGAAATTCCATTGTTCTGATGGGTTGAATAAGTTAATAGAATTACATTTGGATAGTCTCAAAAAAGTGCAAGAATTAGCACAAATGAGCAAAGTTTATTGAGAGCTGAGCATGAGATAAAATGTACATTGGTGCACCTCAGAGTTGTGTACTCAGCCTGCTCCTGTTCACGCCGTTAATGCCAGATCCAGCACCAACAGAGTCATTGTTTGTAGATGACATGACAGTAGTTGATCACATCAGCCACAATGATGAATCACAATACAGAGAAGAGGTGGAAAATCTCATGAAGTGGTGCAAGAATAATAACCTGAGTCTCACCTGGACAAGACAATGGAGACGATTATGGACTTCAGGAAGACCAGAAATGACCACCCTCGTGATACATTAATAGCTCAGTAGTGGAAAAAGTTAAGAGCATAACATTTCTCAGTCCATTTAAGAAGTGACCTGTTACAATTTGATAATTGAGTTGACTGCCCCACATGGGTAGAAATGGAACTAAATTTTACTATTTCTATTTTGGAATATCCTCTTCTTTATAGAAATTAACTGACAACCCAATCATTAAACATAGTTTGAGAATATGGGCACAATTTAGAAGGTTTTTTTGGATTTCAGTTTTTCCATTACTATTGTAACTAATTACCTTTTTCCAACCTTCTTTACAAGATACAGCTTTTAATGAGAGGCACAGATTGGGTATTAAATGTTTTAAAGAACTTTTTGTTGACAACAATTTTGCATCCTTTGAACAATTGGTTGTAAATTTTAACTTATCTAAAGCTCTTTTTTTTTAGTTATTTATAAATTAGGCGTTTTCACCAATCTCAGATTCTGAATTTTCCTAGAATTCCCGAGGCAAATATTCATGATACCTTTTTTTGAACTACAGCCTCCCTATAAAGGCTTAATACCTCTTATTTATGACAAATTGGCTGATCTAAGGCAAGCCTCATTAATTAAAATCATGAATGCCCGGGAGCAGGATTTGAACCTTTCATTGTCCAATGAGGTTTGGGATTCTATTTTTAAACTGATTAACATTACATCCCCTTGTGCATGGCATTGTTTGCTAGAATTCAAAGTGGTTCATAGAGCACACATATCTAAAGTTAAATTGTCTTGTTTATATTTGGACGTAAATCCCCAATGTGACAAATGTAAAACAGGTGATACCTCTTTAATTCACATGTCCTGAACCTGCCCGAGCTTAGAAAAAAGTTTTGAAGGAATTTTTTAAACATTATCAGCAATTCTCATTTTAAAACTGGAACCTAACCCTTTAATAGCTCTTTTTGGAACACTCCAAGATGATAATGTTTTACCAGCTTCTATTTAATGTCACATCCTACCTTTTTCTTTGTTAATGGCCAGACATGCAAATTTGATTAAATGGAAAGATAGTACTCCACCTATGAATACAAAATGGCTAAGGGATATTATGTTTTGTTTAGATCTGGAAAAATTAGATATGCTATCATTGATTCAAATATTAAATTTCAAATGATATGGGGCTTGTTCATGGACTACTATCATAACCTTAAGAGTTAGTGTTGATTCAGGATTTTGTGATTGTGCCGTCCTTCTCCAACATTGTTCAACTTGGATTTTTGAAGGTTAATCCTGAAACTTGCTTAGGGGAAGGAGTTTAGAAATTATTCCTTTTTTCTATTCTTTTGTTATATTTTATTGTATCGTGATAATCGTGCTATTGTGCCTTCTGAATATCTTTCCTAGTCCTGCAGCACATTTCATAATTGCATTGTTTAATTATTTTTATTGTAAAAAATATTTTTTTTAAAAGAGAGAAAGAAGTGACCCTTCCCGGACACATTACATCTCCTCACATGTCAGGAAGGTACAACAGTGACTGCATTTCCTTAGAAGGCTGAGGTGAGCAATGCTACCAGTCACCATTCCATCAACTTTCTACAGGAGCTTCATTGAGAGCAGCCTGGCCGACTGAATCCCAGTATAGTATGATCAGTCTAGAGCAGGGTTTCCCAAACTGGGTTCCATGGAAAAGAGTAAGGGTTCCATAGAAAAAGTGACAGGGAGTAAAACTCATAAATATAAAAGGTCCCTACTTTAAAAAAAATCCTCATTTCTTTTGTCCTAAAGAATCTAAACTTATTTGGGAAAGCAGCAAACTGTACACTCTCCTCCCCACCAAGAGTCATGAGATCTGACATTAGCAGCACAAATGGAAATTAGCTCATCATTATTAACGAATGAGAATCAGAAAATTATCAAATATTACAATTTATTAGTAATACAGTATTATTAGGGCCTAACTAAATACCCACAAATATAAAAATGATTCAATTTTTTCATCACTTTGTATATTTACATATGCATTATTTAAATTTAAAAGTATCACCCCTCTTTCATCCTTTTTTCAAACACAAGGTAAATTCTTTTATTTATCTCTTATTATTATCATTATTCTAATAATGAGGTAGCACTGAACTGAAGATTAGGGTTCCACCATTTACAAGTGCTCCCTAAAAGGGTTCCGTGAGCTAAAACATTTGGGGAAACCTGCTCTAGAGCATTGAATCACCCTCTGCTATTGATGTGATGTACTTGGATTGTTGTTTAAAATCTGTACAGACCCTTGCCACACTACGCCTCCAGTTACTCCTATCGGCAAAGAGATACAGAAGTATTAGAGCTAGATCCACCAGGCTGAGGAATGACATCTTCACATGGGCAGTGAGACCTCTGAGAAGCTAAAACAGCACCCCATAACTCTGCTACTTATTAATAATATTTACTTCTATATATATGTCACACACAAGTCATGTATAGAGGTTCTATGTATCTGTTTAATCATTTGTCTGTATGTGTTTGCACTGTGGACCAGAGAATGCTATTTTGTCAGGTGGTACTGCTACAATCAGATGTTAAATAAACTGAACTACACAGAAATGATAGCTTTCACCCATGCAAAACAAATAACATTAGATTTAAACCAACCACTGAATGCATTAGGTTGAAACATTGGGAAAGGTGGTGATATCCTAGATGGACTTTAACTATCAAAGATGAAAATTATAAATCTCAGACTAGCTATTGGAAAAAAAAACTAGCAGAAATAACTTTAAAATATGAGTCATTTGATTAATAATTGAGTGAGGGAAAGGTAGGAAAAATATATTGGCCACTGATGCTCGACTATGCTTGACAAGCCTTATTTGGGAAGAGACCTGCAACCGTAGTCAAATAAATCTCTGTTCGTGACTAATATCAGCCTATAGTAGTGATGCTTGCATTCATGTAGCATTGGCCATTGCAGCAATACTTGCATTTATGTAAGTATGCTAAATACACTTCACATGAGCATCCCTGAACAAAAGCTGACACAGGACCATATAAAGGAATAAGATAATTGTAATGGAGAAGTGGTGAAGCAGAAAATTAATGGTGAATTCTGAATCTCAACAGCTGAAAAGATGGCTGTCACTGTCGGAGCAATAAACTGCAAATGGAGATCACTGGCTCTCTTTGTGAAGAATTAAAAACTTTCAATTGATACCTGTGGCACAGACTGATTTTAAGGTACCCTTGTTAGGTGTGAGAGACATTGGCCAGATGTTTACTGTTTCCTTCTTTGACGCTTCAGATTGGATTTCACATCCTTGGGGTCTGAATATTCTTATAAACATGGGATGAGCCAGGAGGTGGTTGTTACTTTCACACCAAACCCACCATTCAGAAAAGGGTGTCACGAACAGAAGCCCACATTCCCCTGTGGGATTGTGCTGAGCAGGAACTAGGGACCATTCTCCTGTCAGCACAAACACAGTCCCCTCCCATGGGGCCTCTGCAACTACAGCTTCCCATCTTTTCGTTGCAGAAGTTAAGATGGCTGAATGGTTGCATCAGCCCCTGTCGGGCACCTAATGACATCCAGAGTTAAAAATCTCGCATCAAGGATCTGCAATAGACCAGAGAGAGGGTGGGCAACACAAGAGGAAAAAGTAAAACATGGCAATTTAACAAATATAGAACAAAGATAATTCAACAGGAATAATTGCAAGGATGTTAGCAGAAACCCTTTGGTCCAAATCTCCAGCAGCTGGTTTGCATTTTATATCCCTCCTCCTTCTGTACCTGAAGCCTCCGGTAACAATTCTGCACAAGATATAAATATATTGTGTAACTACATATTTTACATCTAAACTCTATTTTATCAGTGTTTCCTCATTGGCTTATTCAACATTTTCCATAGCGACTGCCAATTGCAATGGAGTCTATGGTGGTTGCCTTAGAAACTGTGACCAGCCAATCAGAAATTCTTACTAATAAATGCTTAATTATTTTATACGATGGTTAACATCTCCTCACTGTACATGTATTGTTGTCTCTTTTAATCACATAAGTATTCCCTTAATCTTTTTGGCATAAACAACACTAAATGCAGTAAAATAAGGAGATAAATTATCATGTGTTCACTTGCTTTCAATACTTATTGTTCAGATGCTGATCAAAGTAAATGTTTAAAATAACATTTGGGTTTATAATCAATCTGTTGACTAAATATTTAAGAATATAATTTGAAGCTCATAAATGGATCCCACAGTGTGGTCCCCATTGGATCCTGCTCACTGCAGACTCAAAGTTCCTTTCTTGTCATGGACACAAATCGGAACATTTTTTTTCCTTTAAAGGCACGTGAAGAGTGGCACTAGCCCACTGCACCTACCAACAAAAAAGAATCTCTTCAGGGCCATCGAGGGTCCGTGAATACCACCATCTCCTCGAATTCCTTTGCCTCCTACGCTCACATAAACCCTGTGGCTGCATGGCTTCCTGTCTGTTTCAGCGGTGAACTCAAGCTCCAGGTATCCAGGTCATCTTTCTTAGCCCCTGGTTATGTCCCCTATGATATTATCAGGAAGCAGCCTTTCGGAAGCCTTGCTTGCTATGAACACCTTCCTGATCCCAATCTTCATGTGGAATAAGTTAAGATGGTTGGATGCCTCCTGTCAGGCACCAGAGTTAAAAAAAAATTGCATAGATTGAACTGAGAAAGTGGGTAGGGCAAGAGGGTGAAGTAAAACATGGCAACTTGACAAGTTACCTTTCTTAACTGATTGAATGGAAATCTTGCCAACGGTTGTAAGGCTCCAAATCTAATTGGGACTTGAATTATCTGAATCCTGTTCCTGATGCATGTAATGTATTTGGAAATATGGTGGAACATTAATTCCCAGTCCAAGATGGACACATGTTCACTCTCCTCCCCTTTCACACTCCCTGGTTCACTCTTCCATTCCCACCAACCACTCTCTTCGAACTGCATTCTCCCTTACAACTGCAGGTGATGCAACCTTCTACCTCTTCCTTTCTCACCTTTCCTGTTTGCACTTCCATCCCAGTGCACTACGCTGGTGTTCACAATGTGGTTCTCTCTACATGGGGGCAACCCTGCTTCTAATTCTCTATTCCACTCCCACCCTAACCTGTTCTCCTGTATTGTTTTTGATGAGGCACAATGCAAGCTTGAGGAACTACATCTCATCTTCTATTTGGGCACAGTGCAACTTCTTGTACTGTGAATTCTACAACTCCAGGCATTTCTGCCTGCATCAGTTGTCAATTTGTGGTATTGCTTTGTTTGTTTATTGTTTTTTTCTTTCTATTTTTCCCTTTGGGAGTGGAGGATGTGCATGTGTTTTCCTGCTTTGTATTTCACAACTCCTATCTTTTTCCTATGTTCTTGTGTGGGTGATCTCTCTTTCTCACTGCCCCCATTCATTCAGTAATCAGCTTACCTCATTACCAGCTCATCCTCAGTTTTACCTGTTGGAGACATGCCACCTTCTCCCACCTTCTCTGCAACTCAGTGAGCTTCTTTTATCTCCTGCCCAATACTCTTTGACCTGAAGTGTTAACTCTGTTTCTCTTCCCAAAGACATGGTTTAACCTTCTGAGTCTTTCAACATTTGTTTTGTTAAAATTTTAGATTTTCAGAATCTGTTATTTTAGTTTTCCACCAAAGGATGTTCTGTGAACTGTCTACCTACGTTAATTTGCTCAAGCTATGTGTGGTGCGCTATCGAACAGAAGCAAACAAACAAAACATAAAGTCTGTTCTACAGGCTTTATTCAACATAAACTTCAACAGAGCTGACTGTGAGAATGCTGTTGCAAGCTCTGAGACTGGCTTCGAAGGGCCGGATTTAGCTTATATCCCGGAGGGTGATTGGCAGCTGTCCGGGTGGGGGCTTGGTCAATTCAGGTCGGCTGATTGACAGCTGGCCAGGTTTTGCCTTGTCCTCCAGTGCTCTTCTGCAGGTACACAGGTTGCCCCCTGCAGAAGGCTAGTGGTGTATCACCACACAATGGATAAAGTATCTTTCAGCGGTTCATTTAGGCTTCCTGGGATATTGAGCATGCTGCACATGTGCTGACACCACTGACCAACTAGGGATTGGAGAAGAATCTAGCCTGTGTTGCTGTTGTTGAGTCTCTTCTATTAGGATGCCAGAAACTGAGAGCATTCTACTCAATGATGTTTGCCGTGCTGATGCTATCTACTAACAAGTCATCCATTTATTTCCCATGTTATTTGCACCTTTTGTTATGAATCTATTGCTTTTTTATGAGAGGAATATTCTTTCTCATTGTGAAGAGTAATAGATTCACAATATCTCATTAAATTCTTGACCTTTTTTTGAAAGATTTCCATTCAATCAGTTAGGAGCCCAGGTTCTGGAGGCTGCTAAATGTTGTTAACCATGTGATAATATAATCCTTTTGGCATCATGAGATACAGAAAAAGAAATGCCAAAAGAATCAAATTCATGGCTTAAATTTCCTTAAAAAAAAACAATGCCCACTATCAGATTTTAGTTCTGTTCTTGTGCCAGAAAGAACAAATCAATATGCTTAAGATTAAAAACATAACAAGCAAAAATTCCACAATGAGCCTTTGCTCCCTATAATGTTCTTGATCATAATTTCCCTTTCTTATCCTGGTTCTGTTCCTTGATTCTAGCCAAAGCATGCTGTGTTTTCACCTGTTCTCAGCTCCAGGAAACATTCATCGTGTGGAGTATTTTGGATGAAGATGACTCACGTTTTTAGGCAAATGAGATTGAACAGCATTCAATGACTCAAACAGCCCGCCTACAACAGCATGTTAGAATTTACTAAAAAAAGAAAGGGGGCAAAGCTGCTAATCGGATGACTGCCTTAGAAAGCATGCCTGGTGGTGTATGGGGATCCTGAAATGTTTGATGTGCTATTGTCTTTTCTAGCCATGAACTGCTATACTTTTAATGAAGCTGTATCTGGTCCTATTTCTTACCAACAATGATGGACATTCTCAGTATCTTATGCATCCATGATCTTATAAAGGAAATACAGATGTTCCATGGGTGCAAAATAATTCAGAGTGCTGGTCCTTCTCCTTTCTTCTCTGCGAGTCAAGGTGAGATGCCTTTCTCCTCTTCAACCACACACAGTTGTTGCAAGGATCTCAGAAAGTTCAGCCAAGGTGGCCCACTCCTGTATCACTGCTGCAATCGACATTTCCCTACTTCAGCCTTGCAGAGAATTCTGCTGGATTCTCCTTCACCACCTGCTGCTTCGATATGGAAACAGACTGAAGAGGGAACCCGATTTTCTGTCATTTTAAAGCTTTGCGTGTGAAATTGTGAGAGGGGAGAGAGGGTCTTTTGTTTTTTTAAGCATATTTGTTTCATGAGTGAAGAATTTTCTATTTTTACTCATGTTTTTAATTGAGTAAATTGAAAATATTTTACATTCAATGCAAGGATTACATAACTAAATCCATAATGGTTCCATTAGAAGAATGATTGAGAATAATGAGGACAAGGCAACCAGCTCCCACCATGACAACATTTTACAGGACCACAAACCAGAGTGTCCTGTCTGGCTGCATCATTGCGTTGTATGGTAGTTGCAAAGTATTGGACTGGAAGACAATACAAAGGATCATCAAAATGGCCAGGAATATCACTGGGGTCTCCCTTTCCTCTATACTTGACATTCACCAGGATCATTGCTTTAAATAGGCCTGAATGATTGATTGAGGAGCCCTACCACCTATCGCACAGTATGTTTGACCATTAAAGAGGAAGATAGGAGCATCAAAAATCAGGCTGGGAAATTGCTTCTTCCCACAGACTGTGAGATTGATCATCAGTATTCTGTAACCTTCAGTTGTTTATAAATTAAAGTAAATTTTTCCTATGTATACTTATACACATATATGTGATAATTATGTGCTGTGTGATAAATGTATTATATATCTACATGTGTGCAACATGGGCTGGAGAAATGCTGTCTCATCTATTTGTGTATATAGTCAAATGATAATAACCTTGAACCTGGAATGAAACAACATAATGTCAAAATAATTTTCTCAAATTTCAAGAAACTTGTGCTCCGAAGCAAAATTCTTGCTGGTACTTCACATCTTAGAAAAGCTATCCGAGGATGTTTTGTATTAAGACAAGAGGAACTCAGCAGGTCTCGCAGCATCACAGGAGGTAAAGATGTATTACCAACGTTTCGACCTGAGCCCCTCTTCAATGCAAGAACTGCCAAGTCATTCACTTAACATTAAAAAAATCACAAAAGGAAATGTCAGAATATTCTGGGAGATTCCCTCAACACAGGTGGAGCTGGCCAATAATTCACTCCAAGACAGGATAGAAAGCTCACAGTGCGATGCTCAAGCCAGCCAGGAAGGGTGATGACACCAGAGAGCTCAAGTAGACCTAATAGGAATAGGGCAGTATTGTGCTGAAGCCGACCTGAAAGGATGAAGGGCCAGCGGACCGTGTCAAGTGAACCTGTGACGGGATGGACAGTGTGTTAGGACAACTCACCCAGGAATCCTCATCAATTATGGGCTGCCAGATTAACCTGGGAGGATGGGGAGCTGGTAGTGGAGCATGATGTGTTGATGTGAATGTTGACGAGGCAGGAATAGATTGACAAGCAGACCTGGGTGGAATCTGACGGCGTGTTGCTCCAGTCAACCTTATAGGATGAAGGCCAAACAGACTCGAAAAAGTGAGCTAAGAGGGATGGACCGAACATAAAGAAACTCACCCAGGAATGTGCAACCATCATCAACGGCAGGGCTAGGCATGAATAATAGGGTATTTGGAAATGGACCGGGCAATGTGAGAAGGTGTTGGTTGAAGAGCCAGCAGATCAGATAGTTTGAACCAGGAATCAATTGGCAAAGACCTAGATAGGAGAGGTCAGCATGAGGGGCAAGCAGACCTGGGTGAAGGCAGCAGGAGGGGCAAGCAGTCCTGGAAGGAACATAGCTGATGAGCACACAAACAGACCTGGACGGGTGATGGCCCAGCAGACTGATGAACCAGTAACCAAGCATTAGAGCAACTCACCCAGGAATTTTCGGCAAAAGGGCAGCCGGGTGTAGCAGGCGGGTGGGGATTGGAAATGTGAAAACGTGCAGGGTGATGAGTCAGTCCCTCAAGTGTGGTTAAATGGATTGGTTGACAAAGATGTAAAAGAGAAACTGAAGACCACCAAAGCCACTGGATAAAGTAACATTGGGCTATGGCTTAAATCAGGAAATTAAAGGCGAAGGTGTCAGAGGTAAAACAAACATCAAGGCAAATTCACCTATGCAGATCAGCTGAAGTATTTTTTTTTAAATGCACGATTATTTTGAAACATTTTATTTATACAAGTAGCTTTTCTAGATCAGTCTAAATGCAGTTTAATAGACAGTTGGACAAAGAAAAGAAGAATGAGGGATGTTGGCCAACTAAAGGCCAATGGGACAAGCCCAGGTAAGGATGAACAAGTAGGGCCAAAGGACCTGTTTTCATGTTGTACAACTATGACACAATCCCTGACCAGTTTTGCAAATGCCAAAATGAAAACAAAATTCTGACCAGTCCAATTAGAATAATTTGGGGGCCATATGTTTTTCTAGTCACTCAATTTTCATAATTTTGGAGGTGTATTTTCACCCTCTTCTCATATACAGAGGAACCCCCGTTATAAGGAAATAGCTTAGGACAAAAAAAAATAGTGTTTTAATAAATCATTGAAATAAAAACACAAATTAATTATTAGTAAACTGACCATCCCCGCTTCTGGCAGCAGCCTGTCATCCAAGTCCAATGACTCATTGCATCAAATTGGATCGCATTAAATTGGGGTTCCATTGTATAATCATAATTCAGTTGCAGAATGATGACATTATTGTCTAATTTTTAGAAATAAGTTTTGAAAAATGCAAGCATTTGAGGTAGAGGTGACTTTCAGTGCATTTAACTTGCATATTTCTTGGGCATTACATGTCAAGGATCACCCATAAACAAAGCAAAATGCTCCATCACCGATATAGTTTTGCCCAGGAACAGACTACGGTGTATTTCACTTAGCACTAACCTTGTCAGCCACGCTACATGTTGGAAGGCAGTGAAAAAAGTTTCCAGTTAGATTTTATTTTAAGATGCAATCCACAAAATAAGATTTATAGAATCAGTATATGAGCAAAATGCTGTCAAGAGATTGGAATGGATTGCCCACACTTACCTGGTAATAAACTATTAAAACACTCGATAATGTTATATGGTAATTTCAGGACAAAAAGGTAGTGTTGAAATTATATTTCAGCCCTGGAGGGAACCAATATGGTATTCAATATAAACACGCACATAAAATACCATCAGACTGCTCTTATAGAATTCTTGAACAGAGTAAAAGAGCTTCCTTACCACAGATCTGTGGTTCATATGAGACATGATATTATCAAAATAAATCCAAATATTATCAGATATCTCTTCTACCACTGATCTCTGAAGCAAAGAGATTTGCTCCACAGAAAGAATAACCTATATAATGCAAATCAATAGGCTTCCGAAATGAACCAGGGGTTGTAGGTCATTTAGGTGTCATTTGGGCAGCACAGGCTCATAAATAAATAAATTGAAAATTTAATAACATTAATGGCTCAATACCTCAAGCATCTTTACTTACCTTGAGTGGCAGTTCGCAATGAAAGGAAAACAAAACATTGTGAGCAGGTGTCCACTTAATTCAAACAAATTAATTCACATTGTTGATACTTTAAGAGCCCGAATGGTTTGGCGCTGAAGCCCTGGGCCTTCACTCCCTCCAAAATTTCAGTGTCCAGGTGAAATCTGTCATAACCTGCCAGGACGATCAAATCAGCATTTTGGAAGGTATCATCATGATTATAATAATCACATTTCTGATTAAAATTTAAAAGAACACATTCAGAGGGAATAATTGACACAAAGACTGAAGAGTTTAATATTCAAATTCTAGGTTATAATTGTTGTGGGATTGTTTTATATTATCCTTCAGTTGCCATTAATAAGCAGTCAAACCGGTTCCAGAGTTAATTGTAAAGCAGTGTAAAGATACTTCGCTTTTCAACAAAATCGCCAGAGAATGATTTACCTGCACAAACAATTAAAGTCCTTATTTTCCAAAATAATTTAATGTGCCAGCAACAGGAAAAAAAAAATCCCATTGAAATAATTGGAGATGTTATTGATGTACCTTGGAAAATTGTGTGCTGAGATTGAAGAACTTAAAGTTAACACAAACCAAGATTTTGTTTGAAGAGAATGCCTTTGAGTAAATACATTAATGAAGGGAATTAAAGAGAGAAGTGCTTTAAAGAAATTATTATTAGGCACAATCAAATTCTGAAATGTTTGTTTGAAAACCTATTTTAAATGTTAGACATTTTCATTATAGTGTATTTTCCTTCCAAAAGATTTGTGTATTGTGTAGAAGCCCAGTGGTCATTCTGTTATATATTCGATTATAATCATTAAAAATAGTAACTGTTGTGGATCACAATTTGTAATTTAATCCCTGATCAGAATGGCTTTTTGTGAATTGAAACATTATTTATTGTATTCTAATGTATCTTACAAATTATAATAAAATATACTTTTGGAATAAAGCAAGACTGCAGTTTGCATAAAGATTTTTATGTAACTATTTTGGATAATGGAAATACCAGTTATTTATTTCTGAGAAATTCATCAAATGTACACTATGAAGATAATACCTGATGCTTATTTCCCTTGATTATAAGAGTCTTTATTCAGCAGACATTGTGAGTGGATATAGGAGGAAAGCTCATGTATACCCCAAGCAATGAAGTAACCAACAAGGTACAAATCAGCTGCCAGATGTCTGCTGCCTACACCATTAACGAGTGCTCAAAAAGGGGAAGAACAAGTTCTATTTGTAATATTGAATCAATATATTGTTCTCCAACCAGTGATTAGCCCTGTCTTTTCCACATAGCCTGAGCAAAACCTTAAAGCTGAATTTTTAAAGCTGAAAACATTTGGGAAATACTGAAATTAATATTTAACCGTAATGGCACTCCTACAAGCTATTTTACGTCAACACCATCCTGAATCGTTCTGGTCTTCAATTTTTGTGAACGCCATCCCATTGGTGACATTGAGTATGAGGTTGTTGTTGGTGCATCATTTGGCCCATGTTTTCTATCTCCCTCCTGTACGCTGACTCATCACTTTTTATATAACCCACTACCATGGTAACATCAGCAAATTTGTAGATGGTGTAGTTGTCATACTGAGCCACATAGTCATAACTGTAAAGTGAGTAGAGTAGGGGGCTGAGAACCCAGGCCTGTGGTGCTCTGGTACTGTTGAGGGTTGTGGAGGAAATGTTCTTACCAATCCTCACTGGAGGTGAGGAAATCCAGGATCTAATTACACAGTGGGGTGCTGAGTCCCAGGTTTTGGAGTTTGCTGATCAGTTTGGAGGATGATTATGATGTTAAATGCCGAATTGTAGTCAATAAAGAGAATCCGGGTGTATGCACCTTTGTTGTCCAAGTGTTCCAGGACTTTGTGATGAGCCAGTGAGATGGCATCTGCCATCGACCTGTTGCTGTGGTAGGCCTATTGGAACAGATCCATGTTTTTGCTCAGACAGGAGCTGATATACTTCAATACCAGCCTTTCAAAACACTTCATCATTGATCATGTGAGTGCCACTGCTCGATAGTCATTTAGGCAGGACTCATAAATGGGGCCCCAGAAAACAAAACAAAAGCTGCCATTAGATACACTGTGTAATTGTGGACAGTAATGATGAGAAAACGCTCAGATCCACAATTCAAGACAAATCAACGATGCATAGCAAATGTGACAAATAAAGGTTTAGTGGATTTTATTGTACCTGTGGACTTGCTGTTGTCTTGCTTACATATTTCTCGTAAGAGGCCATACAACTCATTGAGTTTATGTTTGCTCTCTCAGAAATCCTATCAGTTCCATTCACCAGCATCTTTCCCTTCAGCCATTTCTTTCTCACATGACTTCAAACTCCAAACACCAATCTTTGGTTGACATTTATCATCAAATTTAAAATGACCATTTAGTCTAATATTAATTGTTCAGTCTGTTGAATTGGCTCCGAACTTCATTCCAATTTGTAAAGAATCTTCCTTGATAATATACTTCCCACACAGTTTCTCGGTATCCAATCTATCCATTCATCTCAATACTTTGGAGCTTCAAATCACCCCTTTAACCCACCAAATTCCAAAGCCAAATTGAGAAATTGTTTTTTTTTCCCCCAAACACACAAAAAAATCTTTCTCCATGATCAGTTTTACCAGTTACCATGTCCCCAAATTCAGCCTTAAAACATTTCCTTTAAAAGGTTTGGGTCTGGCTTCCATCAACACAGTTTTGTTTCAGTGTGTTACCTGTCGTAGATTTGGTCCTGAGAGCAGAACACAAAGGTCGTGTAACCATAGCTTTGGAGCTGATTAATTGCCAAAATCTTAATAAGAAACTTACAGCAGGAGCATTTCACACTAGATTATTTGGTTACAGGATCAAACATCACAATCTGAGCATTGTATTTTCCACTGCTATCCACTTTAGCCTCTCCCGTTTACAACACTTGACAGATTGCTCATAAGAATCAATTGGCCCTTCCATTTACCATGGCTTTGAGACTGAATTGGAAATGATGTGTTGAAGTGTGACACAACCTGGAGCAGGTATGTGGGTTGCCTTTGTAGTTTCTTACAAGCAACTGATTAGCTCTGCATTTTTTTTTGTAAAGATGTTGATACAATAGAAATTATGAAAAAATTCTTGGGATTTAGAATTCAGCCAATGGATTATTATTAAGAATTGCAATGATTTACTTCAAATTTGTTATCATCCAATTGCACACGTACAATTCGACAAAACAGAGTTGAATTATCTTTACATAAGTTTACAGATTCTTTTTTTAAACAAAAATTTCATTTGTGTCATATCCGACCAGCAGTTCCTTGATGTGGTGTACTGTTAGCCAGAATCAGACACACACAAGGTAAAGACTGTACAACAGGCTTTAATCCACAAAGACTTTCAAAGAACCAGGCTGACTGGAGCTGCAGTAATTCTGACTGAGCTTCGGGAGGCCAGCACAGGCTTATATCCCGGAGGGTGATTGACAGCCAACCGGGTGGGGCTTGATCCCTTCAGGCCGACTGATTGACAGCTGGCTAGGTGTTGTCCTGTCCCCTTACCTTCCTGCAGGTACAGAGGTTGCCCCCTGCAATAGGCCAGTGGTGTACCACCGCATTCACCCCCTTCTTTAAAATTATTCCAGGGGGGCAGTAATAAGGGTTCATACCCATTATATACATACAATATTTACAGGTTGAGACGATTCGGCGGCTGCTGGGGTCTCTGTGACCATCGTAGGACTGGTTCCTGGTCACTGGTTGGAGGGGAAGTGGGGGAGCTGGCAACAGGGGTCTGTGTGGCTGGTGTGGTGCCGCACGGAGGGGTGGCTGGGGGTGCCGGGGTCAACATATGAGGGTTGTATGGGATGGGTGGGGGCGCGGTTTCATCCCCCAAGGCTGAAGCGGGCCCCTGGTGGTCAAGGAGGTCCTGCGCGCCCCATAGCTGCCTAGGGACGGGGATGTATGCCCGGTCAGTGTCGTCCTGGGCTGGAGGGTGGCAGAGTGTGGTGGGTGCTCCTGTTGGTGCCAGGTCCCTGGTTGAGATGGTATCCTCTCTGCCACTGCCAAACCTAATGTAGGCATAGTTATAGTTTGCATGTAGGAGGAAGACCTGCTCGACCAGGGCTTTGGCCTTGTGTATCTGTACATGCTTACGCAGGAGCACCAGTCCCTGGGGTGTGAACCATGCTGGGAGTGACATTCCAGTCGCTGACCTCCTGGGGAATGAGAACAGACGTTTGTGAGGGATCTCGTTGGAAGCTGTGCACAGGAGCAACTGAATGGCATGGAGCGCCTCGGGCAGGGCATCCTGCCAGTACTCAACAGCCCACCCTTTTGACCGAGAGCCAGGAGGAGTGCCTTCCAGACCACCCTGTTCTTGTGTTCCACTTACCCATTGCCTCTTGGGTTATAGCTCGTCGTGCAACTGGTCACGATGCCCCTCGCCATCAGGTACTGGCGCAGCTTGTCACTCATGAAACTAGACTCCCGGTCGCTGTGGATGAAGGCGGGGTAGCCAAACATGGTGAAAATCTGCCCCAGGCCCCTGATGATGGTGGCCGTGGAGGTGTCCGGGCAAGGGATAGTGAAAGGAAAGCGTGAGTACTCGTCCACTACCATGAGGAAGTAAATGTTTCAGTTCGTGGAAAGCAGGGGACCTTTGAAGTCCATGCCGAGATGCTCGAAAGGCCAAGTAGCCTTTACAACATGGGCCTGGGGTGGGTGAAAGAAACGGGGTTTACACTCCGCGCAGACCCAACAGGCCTCGGTCATGTCCTTGACATCTCTGATGGTGTTCGGCAGGTTTCGGGACTTTATGAAATGGTACAACCTGGTGACACCCGGATGGCAGAGGGACTCATGCAATGCCTGCAGTCTGTCGTCGTGCATAGATGCGCAGGTGCGAGAGAAGGCATCGGGGAAGTCGTTAAACTTCCCGGGGTGGTACAGGATGTCGTAGCTGTAGGTTGCCAGCTCGACTCTCCAGCGCAGGATCTTGTCGTTCTTGATCTTACTCTTGTGGGGTAGTGTTAAACATGAACGCCACGACCCGCTGGTCCATGAGGAGGGTGACTCTCCTGCTGGCCACTTCCACAATTGCCTGGGCCTCCTTTTCAATGGCGGAGTGCCCTAGATCAGAGCCGTGGAGGGTCCTGGAGAAGAAAGTGATGGGGTGCTCCCCTTGGTTGAGGGTAGCAGCAAGGGCCACCTCGGAGGCATCGCTCTCCACCTGGAAGGGGGAGTCCTCATCCACAGCCTGCATTGTGGCATCCGCAATGTCTTTCCTGAGGTGGGTTAAGGCTGCCTGCGCCTTGGGTGGGAAGGGAAAAGTTGTAGCTTGGGCCAGTGGGCGGACCTTGTCCAAGAAGAGCGAGTAATAAGAGAACAGGCCAAGGAACCTGTGGAGGGTCTTTAGCGTGGTGGGGAGGGGTAACTCCATTAATGGGCACATCCTTTCTAGATCTGGGCTAACAACTCCATGGGCCACAATGTACCGAAGGATGGTAAGGCGGGTGGTGCTAAACACGCACTTCTGCTTGTTGTAAGTGAGGTTCAGCTCCCCGGACATCTAGAGGAAATTTTCCAGGTTAGCATCATGGTCCTGCTGGTCACGGCCACAGATAGCGATGTTATCCAGGTATGGGAATGTCGCCCTCAGCTTGTGCCAGTCTACCATGCAATCCATCTCCCGCTGAAAAACAGAGACCCCATTCGTGACCCCAAAGGGAACTCGACAGAACTGGTACAGGTGCCCATCCACCTCAAAGACGGTGTAGGACTTGTCCTTCGGGTGGATGCGGATTTGGTGATAAGCCGACTTCATGTCAATCATGGAGAAAACCCGGTAGCAGGCTATCTCATTGACCATGTCGGCAATCCTCGGCAGGGAGTAGGCATCCAGCTGGGTGTACCGGTTAATGGTCTGGCTGTAATCCATGACCATCCTCGGCTTACTTCCCCCTTTGGCCACCAGGACTTGGGCTCTCCAAGGGCAGGGACACCTTCCGCCAGGAGTCACTGCACCTCTGCCTTGATGAAGTCTCTGTCTGCGGTGCAATAGCACCTTCTTCTGGCAGCGATCGGCTCGCACAAAATATGGGAAGAGCACCGGTGGGGTGATGCACATTGTGGAGAGGCCGCAGGTTTGCCGGGGCTGGTAGGTTGGCATGCTGTGTAATGTGAGTGGAGGTTGGGGCCCCCCGAAGGCAAGGGTGACACTCTGCAGGTGGCACTGGAAATCTAGGCCCGGGAGGAGTGGGGTGCAGAGTTTGGGCATGACCAGGAGCCTGAACGCTGTGTAAGTCTCCCCTCCCACAGTTATATCGGCTGAGCAGCACCCGAGTGTACCAACAGTCTTAACCTTGGCGGCGAGGGCAATCGAGAAAGTGGTGGGGTGGACTTTTAATCTCAGGGAGTGGGCCACGCTCAGGTGAATGAAGCTCTCGTTGCTGCCACTGTCAAACAGGCACTTTGTTACCTGCCAGTTGACTTGCACATCCATCACGAGCACCTGAGGGATGTCCCTGGTCAGCGTGGTGGCGGCCAGAGTTGGAGTCATCGCTCTCTGCCTGTGCGCGGCGATTTATGGCTTCCGGAGACCTGGGTAGTGTTGGTAGGGCGGCCTGGTCATTGTCTGTGTTGACCACTTAGACATCGGTTGTGGGGTGCGGCGTGCTGTAGCTGATGGCACCCAGAGGTGTGGGGAACATCGGTAGGGCGGCTTGGTCATCGCCCGTGTTGACCATGTCATTCTCAATGTCGTCAGGGCTCTCCGTGTCGGCCGCTGCCTGGCCCAATATGGCAGCAGCACATGGGGGCCCACTGCGTGGCTGGCCTCCTTCCCCAGCCGTGTTCGTTGCACTGGGGGAAGTGACGTCATCACGGCCAGTGGCCATGACATTGTTCCGTCAGCCAGAAGTGATATCACGCCATGAGCCGGAAGTGGCGTCGCTGTATTTCTCAGCGTGCGGCCTTGGTGAGGGCGGAGGCTGGTGCAGGTGCTCGGGGCACATACTGCAACAGTCACCGGCAGGACCGGATGTTGCACCATCAAAGTCGGGGAAGGTGGAAGTCGTCGCGGGGTCAAAGCGCTGCCCGACATGTGCATGTGGGGGGGTCCACAGGGGAGCTGCCATCAGGTTTTGAGTGGTACACTTTTTCCTTTCTTGCTGCATGGGAAAAATAATGGTTCCTAGTTGGGCAGTTTTGGCATGATCTTCGATCTGACCCATACCAGGACCCACAGTATTTACAGGGGCACTGGGCACCTGCCGCAGCAACATTCTCTTCCCCAGCTTGGTCTGGGGCTGCAGCTGCAGTGTGAGAGGGCCATGAGGGACCCTGGGGGAACCTGGAATCAAAGACTTTGATATGCAGGGCTGCTGCTTCCAGGGTTTGGACCACTTGCACTGTCTTGGTCAGGGCGTAGATATTGTCTTCCAGCAGCTTTTGCTGGATGGCCCTCGAGCATAGCCCTCGGATGAAGGCATCCCAGAACAACCTCTCGAACTCCTCTGCACCTACCCTGGGTTCAGCCAGACATGGTTGGACCAACTCTCACAAGTGTCCCAGATAAAACTCAGCCATCTCCCCGGATTGCTGGGCTTGGGTGTTAAGGCGGTACCTTGCACAGACCGCTTTCATGGGTGGTTTGTACAAGTTTTTGAGAGTATCCATTGTGCTCTTGTATGTGGAGCAGCCTTTGGTTGCCTGGAAGGCGTGGGGACCCAGCTTTGACCGGAGTAGGACTAACCTCTTCCGATCTGAGTCCAGGATGCCTCAATGATTGCCTTGACCAGGTGCTGCCAGATCTCGAAGCGTGTCTGGGCTTCCGGGTGGTGTGGGTCAACCTCGAGGCTCCCTGCGCACAGAAGTTTTTCCATGGCAGCCGTGGGAAAATTTGTGGATTAAATTGTGGTGCACTGTTAGCCAGAATCAGACTCACACGGTAAAAACTGTACAACAGACTTTAATCCACAAAGACTTCCACAGAGCCAGGCTGGCTGCAGCTGCAGTAACTCTGAGTGAGCTTCAGGAGGCCGGCACAGGCTTATATCCCGGAGGGTGATTGGCACCTGACCGGGTGGGGCTTGATCCCTTTCGGCCGACTGATTGACAGCCAGCCAGGTGTTGTCCTGTCCCCTTACCTTCCTGCAGGTGCAGAGGTTGCCCCCTCCAGTAGGCCGGTGGTGTACCACCACACTTGACATCCCAGGAAAGTGACTGTATTCATCTGTTGCATGATAGTAAGTTCTTTGTACAATTGTCCAGAGTGAATAATGGTAGCTTATCGTCAGAGGTGAATGCAAGGCATCTCATGATACATGGGAGAGATTTGATATTCAAAGCATGCCTCAAATGTTAATCCTCACAATGCTGAGAATTGATCTGTTTTTTTTTAAATCAGACTTTCTGCTCAGCACAGTCTGTTGCAGTGTCTCATCAAAGGCCTCCAGGCTACAGTGGTATTCCATGGCCCCTTATAGCTGACTGGATGCAAACCAATCCTGAGGCACAGGTGTGTGACATGCAGCCTCTGTGCTTCTGCGGTGAAAAAGGTAGTTTCCCAGATATAGTTCATATTCTGCATCCACTCAACCAAGACCAAGGGAGCACAGAGTCATCAGGTATTAAAAAAAATGGGTAGCCAATAAAGTAAATGGAAGCAACTGGTAACTGTATGTGAAACTGATGGATGGTTTATCATTATCTTTGTTGGCTTTTTACTTTTTTGCCTCCGCTTGCTGAGGTAGAATGTTTCAAAGAGAGCCATAAGTGTAGTGAGAGCTGGGGAATAATAAGGGTCGAAACAAACCATTGTATAATATTGCCATTTTTAGCTTCTGAGCCAGAAGAGACTGCAAGGGAGGTGTGTGTGTGTGTGTGTGTGTGTGTGTGTGTGTGTGTGTGTGTGTGTGTGTGTGTGTGTGTGTGTGTGTGTGTGTGTGTGTGTGTGTGTGTGTGTGTGTGTGTGTGTGGTGAGTAAGTTTAGATACAGGTACAAACCTGTGCACATAGTCCTAGCCTTGGCCATTTACTGTGGAATGAAAACTGGCTCCTGCAGACATGGGGTGTAATGCAAAGCACCTTTCTCAATTGGGTCGCTGCTTAATGCTTGTGATTTAATTGTCCAAAGGAGGGGAAAATGGACCAGTGAATGTGCTTAGAATTTGTGCTGGTTATGCTTCAATAGCCAGTTATCTGAGAAATCTTTGAAATGTGGATGCATGGCTTCTGGTATTAAGTCTATAAGAATGTAATGTTGAGGTATGATCAAGATTGTTGGTAGGTGAATAATGCAACTACTGTGTGTTAAATAGTGGCTGAGACTGATGATGCTATTGATGTGATGCAGGATTTGAAGATGTAGTCACAGTTATTGTCCACACATTTACCTCCAACATTACATCCATTTCCTCAGACATAGACTACCACATCTCTCTACAAGAGCAGCTGTGTTTCTGGAAGACTACCTGCTATTGCACTCCTCACCACAGAACATTCTCCCACATTGTTCCTCCATCCAGTACAGCCTGAGAATTCAGTTGAGGCCCACTCTCCTCGGGATTCTACAATGCCCACTATCTCCCTGGTCAGAAATGAGAACCAGCCAAAATCAGTCGTGGCCACAATGAACCTCCCACTGAAGATGCAGATCACTCTTCAGTTGCACTAGCCATTCATGAAGGAGCTAATAAAGTGTGCAGTCAGCACTGCATTCTTGTAGGGTGTAGCCACATGAAGCTTTTGTGCTGCATCTATCAATGCAATGCTATTGGACTAATCATGCATCACAATTTCTAGGACTGACCAAATTTGGGGGTAGTCAATCTGGGGACTGGCCAGTTTTGTCCCAACACTTTTGTCTTCCTTCCTTCAAATATACAAAATACAGCTTTATGATAATTCATTGTTGAGATGGTGCATGAGTGGACCTCCTGGGATATTGCTAATTAGAAATCTAAGGCCTAAACATTGTACAAACACAATGCTGGGGAAATTCAGTAGGTCGAATGTACTTTATATGGCAAATATCAAGATACAGAACCAACGTCTCATATCTTTGCTCTACACCAGTGGTACTCAACCTTTTTTTTCCCACTCATTTACCACTTTAAATATTTCCCTATGCCATCGGTGCTCTGTAAGGGATTGCTTAAGGTGGTATGTGAGTGGAAAGGGAAGGTTGAGAACCACTGCTCTCGACCCAATTGTTATTGAAATATTTCACTTGAGAAAAATTGTCATTGGCCCATTTCCTTTGGAGTCATGAAACCGTACACATAACGAGTCAATTAGGGATGATTAAAACAGTGATTTCAAACTTTTTCTTCCCACCCGCATACCACCTTAAGCAATCCCTTACTAATCACTGAGCACCTAAAGCATAGGGATTGCTTAAAGTAGTATGTGAGTGGAAAGAAAAAGGTTGAGAACCACTGGCATAGAAGGTGCATTTTTGAGAATAATTAGGCATAATTGATGTCACTATTGTCCCAGTGCAGTAACACTGCCTGAATTTACTACAGTAGCAGTAAACAAAGTCAATTAACATTCTCTCATCGATTTCCAAGTATGCAAAGAAAGCAGAAACTTCATAGTGGAGCTCAGAACGGAAGCACCATGGTTATCACGAGTCTAACATTGTGCATTTAAGGCAAAGTAGCTTCAGCATGACAGCTAATGTACTGACTTGATGACAGCATGCAGTTTTCATATTAAGCAGCATTTCCAAGGTGCGTCACACTCCTGATTGCACGGAAATTACATTTAATGATTTTGTAGCAGATGTCTGGAATACGTCTTTGGGACAGGTCAGGCAGTGCCTCATTTTACACGACATACACCTCAAAAGTGAGATGACATTCAAGCTGGATCCTGTAGTTACTATTTCAGTTGCCTCATAATACCTGAAGAACAAGATTCATCGGGGAAGGAAATCCCAATAGAAGGAAAGATGTGCAGAAAAGTTTTCTCTCTAGTCCCAAAATTGTCTGCACATTCAAAAATCATATGTCATCTCTCCTGTACATTGTCCTTTTAATAGAAATACAGACATTGCAAATAGGTTTTTCATAAATGTTACTCTCATCTCCTGAAAGTATTTTTCATAAATAGGATCACGAACCCTTATGAATAACTAAAAACACAAGAAGTCTGGAGGAACTCAACAGATCTCACAGCATCCATAGGAGGTAAAAATATATAACTGATGTTTCAGGCCTGAGCCCTTGTTCAAGGTTTGGGAGGAATACTTCTTCAGGGTAGACATCCGTCAAAGAGATTTCACAGTGGAGCAACTGAATAGAATGAAACAAAGTCTTCAGACACTGCATTTCTGTGTCTTTTACTACAATCACAGACTTTTGTGTTTCAATCCTTGTGAATAACTATAGTCCAAAATCAATTACTGACAGAGTAAATCACATCAGAGGTCCTAACCAGGTGAGATTACACCCACTACAAAATTAAACTGGGCATTTCCAGTTGCGATTCATGTTTATATTTTTGGATGAGTACATGTTTAATGTAAACTAAATAGTCAGCACAGACTGGTGAACTGAAGGGCCTGTTTCCATGCTGCATGCTTCTCTATTATATGACATTTTCCAACATCAAACATGTCCTGAATGATATGTCATCCTACAACGTACACTGCAACCTCTTGTGTCACAAAATGGAGCTTAAACTTCCAGGAAACAACTTTACATTCACAGTTCTTTGTCGAATGACAAGTGAAAAACCTTCTCTGCTAACATAAGGCACCCCTACAAGGCAGATCTAGAGCTGAGTGATAATTGCTCGAACTGTCATCTGAATGTGCTCAAATTGCCAGGAGATACAGTTGAAGTCCTAAAATATGGACTGCTTTGGGATTGAGTCAATTTTCCAGATTCTCAGGCAGTACTTTTAAAATTCAAATTTAAGGAGAAATAAAGAAGAGATGAACAGGTAAATTATGATAGTTTATTCATTCGCAAATACACCATGCTTCATTTACCAAAACAAGCAGTTTTCAAGAAAAATAAAGTCAACACTTGCCAAAAATGTAATATAACTTTTCTTCACTGCTGGCTGTCTAGATGGCCATTGACCTACAAAAGGGTTCATCCGCCCCTTGACAGGTCTTCTTTTTCATCCTGCAGGGTGTCTATCCACCCTCACACCAGGCAAGCCTGGTGGGGCAGCCGGTTTAGTCACCGACCACCCAACCATGTGACAGGGAGTGCTGGGTTACCTGGTACCAGTAGCACTCAGGCGAGTGACCTGACCAGTTCTTCACAAAAAATTAATGTTTGAAATTATGTTTAAAAATGAATATTGTAAAACAAAAACAGTATACACATGAATTTAATTGTGATAAGATTACCTGTATTAAGCGTGGGTGCTTGTACCGTTGTGCATCAGTGGCAATTACACATGCACACACACAAAACCCACAAAATTTAAAAAATTCTATGAGTTTTTGAAAAGTCTGGATTCTCAAGTGGTCCAGATTTCTGTAACCTGGATCTTTTGGACCTACTACATTTGTTACAGCTACACATTCAATGGCAGACAATTTACTGAAGCCTCAGGTTAGACAGCTCAGAAAAGGTCATGGTCCATGGGGCAGAAAGCACAGGAGTGTCCATGCACAAAGATCAAGAAATAGAAGACTTTTCAATGAGCCATATCTTCACAGGTTCATAATTTTAAATACTTCAGCAATGAAGTTGGTGATATTCTGCATGACAGATTTTTGCCATACTCTTATGCCTGACTGCTCTCTTAGTGGAATTCAAAGCATCTTTCAATGCCCTAGAAGCTGGAGAAATCCAGTTTACCTATGGGTTTCTTCCCAGTGCAACTGTGAAGAGGTCAGTGTAGTTAGGTGGACCTTGTATACTGTGGTATCATTGAGGAGCACATGGCATCTGCTGCACTGGGAGCTGCCAGTATTGGGGGTTTCCTAGAGGTCAGGCAACCTTTGGCAGTACTCGTGTTTTCCAATGTCTCCCTTGAAAATCTCAGTTCTCTTCGTGTACAGAAAGGATTTTCACTCTGCGGGTTATAACTGTGTCATGATTTCAAAAGCTTTAGCCTCCAATCGACATTGATGGAGGACATTTCCCATTGTTGTCTGGCATCCCGAGGCTTAGTTTAATCGATCAAAACATCTTGTCATTCTAAAACTCAAAAGTATGGATGTAGAATCAGGGGAAGATGGAAAATTTTCATTTTATTTCCACCATGCAGATGTGGTCATTAGCATAAATATGCCCATTGAGGTAGCAATTGAACCCATACTTAAATGGTGCTTCTAAAGAATGGGTGACATTGAATAAATAAAATAACTTGCACCAATGGGAATCTATCCTTCGGACAGTGCCATTTTAGATTAAGTAGGAGAGACCAATCTTGAGATAGGTCAGGAGGTCATACTCATGCAGCCCATAAATTACAGCAGTCCTGGCCTAAGTTGCACTTGGTGCTCATGTTGAGCTTTAATGAGCCTATGTTTTTATCTGGTTATCAAATATGACCTTAAGCAAGTTAATCTGAAATACATGCCTTTGCTTCACCAAGTAAAGATGCCAGTGCCAGGCGTGCAATAATCTCAACAGACCACTGTGACTTGCTTCTGTAACACAGAACAGCATTATGTGCCCTGGGGATGTGGCAAGATGGCATAGAAGGACGTGTATTCCACTTTTCCCCAGCTGGATTACTAAATACCAGTTTTTAAAAAGCATAAAAGTGGTTAAAAACAATATTTACAGTTGGTTTAAATAACAGTGATTTATTATGGCAACTAATATAAAAAAAATCTAAACCTCAACTTCAGAAAAAGTTACCATATAAAAGTGCAGAAGAACTGAGGCCCACCTGCATAGCTGAATCCATGGAATTATCGTTGGGAGCCTCCAAGCCTCAGAGGACTCCAGCCCATTCGAGTTTGACCTCGGCACCGATCCTGCTTCCGCAAGATGGCACCGACACTTTGGTGAGTTTGGTCGTTGCCAACTTGCGTTTATGTGAAGCAGTGCACGTGGGCGGCATGGCCATCAAGGGGACCCACGAACCCGCAACCTTTCTAGGCAGCCCAGATACACACAGTGTAGCGTCGGAGGATGCTCCTGCGACTCCGGCGGCTTTGCCTGGCTTATGTGGGGCATCCCGGGTCCGAGAATTGCTGGGCAAAGTATAGGCTGTAGAGGAGCCTGAACGCTGACATCCCAAAGAGATCGGGAAACCGGCGTCGGGTGTCCAGACCCGCAGCCGTTCAGCTAAAGGATTTACGATGACTGAGGAAGAAGAGGAACTTACTTTATTGGAATTCGTCCTGTAATTAAAGAAGGTAGACCTCAAAAAGAGGAGGTGATATCTGGAATGAATTCAGTGTTCACTCTTTTGGAAGGGATTGCTTGTCAAATGGACAATATGTCAAAATAAATATCAACTCAGATGAATCAAGGATTTATGGAGATGAGAATAAAAATGAACACCTTGTGTGATGAAATGTCAACTATGAAACAGGAAATGACTGTAGTTAAGAGTGTTATTAATAGATGTATAAAATCAGTCGATACTGTGCAAGATAATTTTAAGAAAATTGAAACAGCCTTTTCTAAGTGTCAAAATCAGGTGGAACATAATAGAAAAAAAATGGAAAAACTGGAAGGTTCTTTTGTAGATTGGGGAATTCAAAGAAGAGACTTTTTTTTAAATTTTATTTTTCAGTATGAACCATACTGACCAAAATACACACAAACATTTCCCTCTTGAATATACACAGTGTCATTTTCTCCCCTTTTTCCCCCTCCCTTCCCTCCCTCCTTCACCCCCTCTCCCCACTCACTCAATGTTCAACATATACAATACATTAAACCCATTAAACAATGTAATCACACAATGAAAATAAACAAGAAATTTGTGTCTTCTACTTTTACACACTGGGTCTTCTTCTTCATTTCGTCTTCTTCTCCTTCTGTCATTTTAGGCGGTGGAGGTCCGCAGTAGGACTTCTCTATTGTGTTTCATGTACAGTTCCCAAATTTGTTCGAATACTGTGATGTTATTTTTTCCAATGGAATACATTTATTCATTTCTATGTACCATTGCTGTATTCTCAGGCTATCTTCTAATTTCCAGCTTGACATAATACATTTTTTTGCTACAGCTAAGGCTATCATAATAAATCTTTTTTGTGTTCCATCCAAATTGGGTCCAAGTTCTTTACTTCTTATATTACTGAGAAGAAAGATCTCTCGATTTTTTGGTATGTTGCTTTTTGTGATTTTATTTAATACCTGGTTTAGATTTTCCCAAAATTTTCCACTTTCTCACATGCCCAAATTGCATGTATTGTTGTTCCCGTTTTCTTCTTACAGCGAAAACATCTATCTGATACTGTTGGGTCCCATTTATTTAACTTTTGGGGCATGGTGTATAGCCTGTGTAACCAATTATATTGTATCATGTGTAACCTTGTGTTTATTAGAAGTGTTTTCATATATCCAGATGAAATTTGTCTTTTAAGATCCTTTTGACCACATTTTATGAAGGTTTCAATGTACTAGCTCAACATCACAATGCCCTTCGCAGCACCTGTGCCTGCCACCTGGAACTCAGCTCGGTTTTACCAGTCCACTGGTAAATGTGATTACTCACAGAAAACTCTTGCCCTAAGTGGGATGATCATAGGTTACTGATTTCAGCAATACAAGGAGGAGTCTAGGGTGGGACATGTTTGACTCAGCTGCTTGTTAGTCTGTTACTGGAGGTGTGCTCATTAGGAAAATCAATGCCCTGCATGCCAAGCACCCTCTCAGGAAACTGGACAGAAAATAGCGAGGACCTCCATTCTCTCCCTCTGAACTAATTTGCACATGGCAAGGGCAGCCAGTTTCTGGGAGAATCCTGTGAGGTGACAGATGTAATTATACTCAATACTCACTAGAATCTTTTCATCCCTCCATTTTGATTCCTGCATTTCCATCTACTGCATCTCTTTTCGTTCCTCCTGCCCAGTGCCTTGATATTCTGGTGAGGGGACATCAGAAGTCTCCCATCTCCATTGCAAAGAGAATTGTCCATAGAGGTGGCATCCAAACACCTTCATGGTGTTACAGCAGCACATAAGCTACAAAGATATATAATGCTGATCAATACAAAGGGAACATTACAATTGCAGGCCAATCCATTTCTCATGATTTGAACAAAGGTTTTGTTGTGATCAGGGCACAGGGAGCAAAAATCACAATAAACTAATTTACATATTATTTCAATGAGTACATACTTGTTTTATTCATTTACAACAAGGGTAGCCAACCTTTTAATTATCAATTTAGACATGCATCAAGGTAACAGGCTATTTGGGCCCACGATTCCATGCCGCCCAATTAACTTACCACCCCCCCCCCCCCCCCCACCCCCACCCCAGTATGTGCTCTAGGCCGAAATAGCCTGTTACCATGCTGTATGTTTAAATTAAAAATTAAAAGGTTGGCCACCCCTGTTTTACAATGTTAGCATTGGTGGCAAGACCAAAACTTACTGTGCACATCTCAAATGGCCTTTGAGAAGGCATGGATGGGTTCTCAAACTTTTGCTTTCTGTCTGATAATCAACTGTTCTGGTTAGGCAATTCCAGGGATTAGACCTGCAGCAGCAGTGAAGGATCAATGATAGATTTCCAGGTGACTGATCTCGAATGAACTTGCTTCCATGCACCTTCTGCCTTGTCTTCTTTGGTGGCTTGCGACCTCTTAGTCACCCTACATAATCATCAGGAATGACACTGTTTTACTCCTGAGCCACTGTAGTTAAACGTTTCTCATTCTTGTCATTAACGCTATTGAAAAACTGATTTTACTCTCACATTTCCCATTCCAAGTGGCAAGAGACCATTATTAACCTAGTGTTGAGTTGAGTAAAAAAAAATACAAATTTAATTCAGAAACCAGAACTTTTTGATTTCTTGTTGTCATTTGGTTAAATTAATTTTTTTAAAAATCCCTTAATATGTTATAAGCAAAAGCTAACCAAACCAAACCATGCTTGCAAACTGAACATGGTTACCCTTCTTATTTTAAGGATATTATTATACCCAATATACTACAACACTTTTTAAAATTAAATATGTCAAAATAAAGTGCAATATGACTCATGCTTGCTACATATTCTGTGGGGACTCCATCTGTTCAATGGAGTGGATCACACAGTCAAATTCAAAGAATACAAATCCCCTAACCTCAGCCAATAAATTAATTGGTCATTGATCTAACAGTACCAATGGAAACTTTCAAAGTGTGAATTTCTTGTCATAATAAAGTGATCATCCTTCCAAAATAATTTTTATATGTGGAACTTTCTGAGGATGTTGGAAGGAGAAGGAAAGAGTAAGCTTCAATGAGGCTACCTAACAACACATTTACAGTAGCACCATCCTACTTCTGATTTAAGATCATAGATCTAGGAGCAGAATTGGCCATTCAGCCCATTGAATCTGCTCCACCATTTGGTTGATGTATTTTGATTTTTTAACATCTATGAGAAATTATAGATTAAAAACAAGAACCTCACTAGTCATTAGAGACATAAATAGAAAATGCTTGGAATACCAAGCATGTCAGGCAGCTTCTGCAGACAGAGAGAATAGGCTGGATCACTTGATCCATTCTGTTTTCTGTGTTCACTGTGCAGCACCCGATTCTATCCTTGTGGCCACTCTAATTTTTTGCTCCTGTGGTTAGCTTCCTGTGATCTCAAGGCTTCAAGTTCATTAGGATCATGTGAAATTATTTGATACAAACAAATCAAAATTTAAGAATATACTGTATATTTTCTGTTTTTGAAGACACTGAACTAAAGGTAAGTGATTAAAACAAACTTACCTAAACCAACCTTCTTAATGAAGGTCGATAACCCATTCAAAAGAATAAGATTTCATCTTTTGCGTGAGGCATGGCTGAATCTGCGATAAAGGTGTGTGAATGAATGTGGAGGGTGCCCAGCTTTTTCCCCACTAGATTATCGAATCCCACTAAGTCCAGGGCTCAGCTAAGAGGTGAGATTCTCAGGCCTGAAGGAGTGTCCCGCCAGCAGCTCCAAATGATACAGGTCACGAGCCCTGGAAAAAGGATGGGAATGGTAAAGATTTCAGATGCAGGGGGAAAAGTGAGGGTGGGAATACTGTGATGGATTAGGAGGCAGGAGATGAAAGTGCAGGTGAAAGGGAAAGGGCACGTGGCATGAAACAGAAAGTTGGTCTGATGGACATGTAATTGGAGGGATCAGAATTATCTTGAAACTTCTGTGGGAAAATATTGTGAATGTTGGAAATCTCATAACGTTGACGCACATGAAAGTTTGATCCCATAGCACTTTTAGGCTCTATTTTGAAACTTCTGTAAATGACTTTGAATCCCAAAGAGCAATCAGCCATCTGTTAAGTAACAGCCAAAAGGCAACAATTACTCTTGACAATTTACACCACAAATACAACAGTCCAGAGGCTTTAATATGCTCAGTATTTATATTAATGTCTTTGAAACAGTGTAAGAGGTAGAGAACTGGAAAGAGAGAGTGAGAATGAGATGGAGAGTAAAGTGATAGGTGATGGATGGAAGTGGAGCTTGATCTTGTCGAGGCTGAACCTCCTCATCACTCCCACTGAACTAGTGATCTTCACCCATCCTCTGATTCCCATACTTCCACAAAACAATTCACCACAATTTTCTGGACAGTCCTTCCAGTTAAGACTTGAATGCCAGCATGCTTGTTTCTGCTGCATCCATAAGCATCCTTGCACATACCCCCCCATATTTATCATGGTAAGCATAGCAATCATTGCAACACTCTTACAGTGCCAGTGACCACGGTTCATATCTGGTGCTGTCTGTAAGGAGTTTGTACATTCGCTCCATGTCAGCGTGGGTTTTCTCCAGTTTGCTCCCACCCTTCAAAATGTTGAAGGTCAAATGGGTGCAATCGGGCGCTGCAGGCGCATGGGCCTAAAGGGCTGTTACCATTCTGTATTTTTAAATTTTTAAAAAATTATTCAGCAGACCATCTCAATGAGTTCCAACATAATGGCACCCATTATCCACTAAGTTCAGCATCACCTCATGCTCCTTAACTTTGGCCTTGGTATCCTCATCCTTTCTGCCATCCTGCAGTAAGGACAGCTTTTGTCTGAATCTGTAAATAATGAAGCATGCAGACTTATTGATTCCTTTAATTTAACAAATGCCACTTTACAATATTACTATAAAGCACAAGGATTTTTACAAATTCTGCATTTATTAAACATGAAATGACAGAAAACAATATAATGAAATTTAAATATCTTTGTAACATTTCTGATTATATACATAAATGTATTATTTACATGCACTTGCTCACCAAAATTTCATGCACTTTCCATCCATTTTCTTGAGTTTTTTTTAAAATCAAGACTATAATAACTTGCCATTGCTTCATGATTCAAATATACACACTGAAGAAAGCTGGTGGAAGGCAAATTCAGCAAAAATATTCTGGGCACTAAGGAAGTGCAGAGCATTGACCTTTAAAACCAAGCAGAATTTGGGGATATTGACTTGGTAAATGAAGGCCCAGTGAAATGGCTAGAAGGAAGAATGGCTGAAAACTGGTGTAATGTGCTGAATAATGCAATTGGTCTCTTTTTCCCCAAATTCTGCTTTCCTTTTTAATTCTATGCTAATGTAGCAATATATTTGAATGTATTAATTTTCATGATAATTTCTCAATATAATCAGTTATTTTACAAGTTCTTGTATGGAGAAATTACCATGTTAGAAGATTGAAACAGATCATAATTTCCTTGGAAAAGTGCTTCTGTAAATTGACCTACCACCTGCAGAGACAGCAAAAGACTTCAGTAAAACTCTTTTAAGCCCACTACCCACCCACACATGCATAAAAAGAGCACAGAACTGTGAGCAGACGATTGGGTGGTTCTCGATTAAACAAATTTCCAAGTTAAAACTAAGAGACAGGTTGTATGATAGGCAAGTCGAGGGAAACAATTTGCTTAACCAAAAATCTCAATTTAAAATCAACTATAATTTATTCCTTTCTGATTTTAAGTCATGTTTACTTTAACACACATATTTCTTTCCCGGCATTAGTGAGATGGTACAATGCAAAAATTTCATTTACATTTTAACATCTTTTTTGTCAAATATGTATAATCAAATGCAGAATATTAAGAATCATAATTTTACATAATAGTATTATGAGGCTTTTGAGGGTACTTAAATTGGCTGGGAATAAAACCAATCTAAATGATCCTCAAGGAGAGGCAGGGGTCAAGAGTTTCATTATTGGCTTGGGAGGAGAACTTCTCTTCCTCCTCCTAAAGGAACAATATTTTAAAATGGCTAGCCTGATTAAGAGGTGGGGGGGGGGGTGGGGGGGGAGAAACAAACCTTAGTAAAGTTATAAGGCTTCAATGTATGCTTTTGGGCTACAGAACCAAGTTAAAAGTGTCTTCTTCCAATCCTGCCAGCTCCCCACTCCTACATGGCAAAAGCTAAACCACAGGTGCTAGCAAGCCACAAGAAACCCAACCTTCCACGTCATCCATTATTTTTTTTTTATTGCCAGACAAATCTTATTAAAACTTGGCTCTTCATTAGTTGAATCCTAAATTATATCTATTTCTGAAAGCTGACAATGGATGTTCAATATATGTTTACTGAAGCCAAAATAGTGGGACATTTGTTTTAAGCAACGCGCATTCAAATGGATGCTCCATTTTCCCCCCAAGTGCAGATTTTGTAATGGCCTCCACGTGGATAATGCAAACACATTGCACCATAGATGCATTATTACAGCAATATTTAAGTGATGTGTGTCTTCAATTAAAGAAACACATACAATGAGCATGCTAGCACTTGCAATTCAAATTGCAATTACAGCAGGTTTTTTTGTTGGCTTGGGAAAAGGAAAAGCACGCAGGAAAGAATGAGATCAACACATTCATTGCTGCACAAAGCCTCACAACAAAAGCAATTTCCAGGCCCTACCAATTGGGAAATGCAATTTTAAAAGATTCCAGTAATTGCCATTGCAATGTTTGAGTTCATCAATTCATTAAATCTAAATGCAATTAAATCACCTGCAATATAGCTGGGCTGCTGAATTTGAAGACATTTTCAAGCACAAAATTATTTTTTTCCTTTATCTTCAGTGTTAAATTATGCCACAATATGTCACAACATAATAAATACAGTACACAAGTCAAGTCTGATTCTAGATTCCATCAACAGCAGTAAACATAGTCCTGTTGGATTCTACCTTAGGGTCCTAAAGCTAGATGGGACTCAGGGTCATCTAATTCAATACTGAATCCAGAAACTGAAATCGGAAACCTTGATTATATATGATTCAATATGCTTTCAATTACATCCATCTTTATTACTCCAGCCCTTCAGGATAGGTACCTCTGGCCAAAATAAGTAAATTAGGAAAAATGTTTGTCATGTAATTCATGTGCAGCTTACAATGGGAGTATGAACTACTTTCACTGAAGTTTATATCCAAAAAAAGGTTTCAGGTTACTTTACACAGACTATAGTACGATTTTGTTTTCTCAGCAATTCCCCTTTGATGTAAAACAAAATCACAGATCAAGTACAATTCTAAATATTCCAGTCCATCATAAACGTACATAACAATATGATTGATGTCAATCTGGGGGGGGTTTTTTGAGTTGCAGTAAAATAACCAACATTTACCTGGATGGCAGGTTTTAACTCAGCCACTGAGCAATGTAGAATCTGGGACTAGGGCTGGGCAGTAAAATGATGAGGGATTGTCTGGAACAGTGTCAGGGTTGGGCTTGAAAGAATTAAATCTGAGATGAAAGACAAGCAGTGATCCTTGCATTCAGAATAAGGTCAAGTTACAGAAGACCTACAAAATGGTCTATGTATATCTAAGTATTGTCCATAGTAACATAGATAAAGTGTGAAAAGATACGAAAGCTTCCTTATAGGAGGTGAAGAAAAATATGTATATCGAAAGAAGTATTTTAATTTACTTTGCATTGCAAGTAGGTAAGGTGATTTTAAAATGTCATTCAATTAAAATTACTACTGGGAAAATAGGATTTAAAATGTAATCTATATTTGATCAAACAATGGGATAATTTTTTTTTAAAAATCAGAGCACTTCTTTCCAGATCTGAAAATAATATACTTGTGCTATTTCTCTATTATATTTGCCCTTGAAAATATTGCAAATATGGGTGAAAAATAGTTTGCCCACCCAGCTCATACATCGCAGAACCGACATGTGTTTTTATTTTAGTATGGAGAAATTCATGGGAAGAACATCCTGAACAGATTGAGATCAGTTGGTGTGACCATGTCCTGCTCCCATTCATATACTATGGGCAGATGAGGCAATTAACCCTTTAACAACAAATTGACAAAACTGCTCTCAACAATCAGAAATATTTTAAGTACACATACTATCAAACCTTTCAAAGTTCAAAGGTTATCTTCACAGGTAAACTGTGGTAAGGTAAATGAATAATATTGATTTGGATTGAGAATGGAGTGAACATTACCTGGTTTTCCCAAAATCTTTTGGAAGTGATTGCATATTCACCTTCAGATCCTACATGGGGTCTCTATCAAAGGTCCTGCCCCAAAACATTTCCACCCATGGATGCTGTCTGGCCCTCCAAGTTCCTTTCAGCATCAGGTGTTTTTGTACTTGAGTATCCGGTTTTTTGTTTCTTTGTGGCAATGATCTCAAGAGACTTTGTAAGATGAGTGCATCTAATCTGCAAGGATTCTTCTGTGACAGCTGTTTGCTCCATGCAGCAGGAACACTTCCTTTCGAAGTCTTGGCTACTTATAAAGTATCGGAATCTGAATGGACACATTTCATTCAGTATTCTAATCCCTGGGCCCCAATCATCAGTCCAACCCCATCCTCATCCACCACTCAGGAATCTTGTAGAAGGCTCCTTTTGTCTATGAGGTTTGCTGGCCATTTCTATGCAATTAGCTGAACTTATCACAGACTTTTAGGGCCTTTATCTATTAGTTAGGATACATTCCCAAAATGGCAGAAAGATTTCTTTATCTTGCTTATGTAGCTACTCAATAGATTTGGTCCCAGCTATCAACTCACTGGAAGTTATCACATTTTAAATTCTTCTTAACTCAGCATGGTTCTATTAGCAATATCAGCTCTTAAATATTTAATCAAGGATCAATGAATGATGAACAAAGTAGATCCTGGCCAATTCTTCCTCCCAGTTTCTGTTCTGGAGATCAACCACCTCACCACAATCCAAGGACCCTATTCAAATCTTCAAACTTCACGATATTGCTGACTGTAAGCAAAATAAGAATGTTCTTTCTTTCATTGCTTCATATGTTATTACCAAATCTACAATCATAATGACGGTCTACCATTAAAAATCTAATTCAGACTTGGAGATAAGTAATCCTTGAATTACAGTAGTGCTGCAGTTTATTCAGAATAAATCATTATAGTTTCTTTATTTTTACAGTGATTGAATTTTCCACAATGGAAATTCCAGCTTTCCACTATTTCTGGGCTGCCCTGTATCTCTGACTTATACCATGCTCAACTTTACAATTTCAACCAGGATTACAAAGAATTGATCAAGTACCTGTTTAATAAATACCTTCTATATATATATATATATATATATATATATTTCTATATTTACTTTAAGAAATTAAATGCAAAACATTTGAAGTCCTCCATTTGGATCAACTCCTGGATTCAGTTCAATCCTTCATGGCATATATGTTTGGTTCAATGACTTTTGCCTTTTTGACAAGAACTCAATTTAAGCTCTTTCAGTGCTTTATCCACTTCCTCTTTGGGTTGAAGAGAGTGCCATTGTGCAATTGGCCGTCTGGGATTGGCCAGCATGTCGGACCAGTGGCGTAATTGATTTCCAGTGGCACCACAGCCAACAAAGAGTCTGCCAATGGCATCGTTCTTTGAGATCTTGTCATGATCCCACACAGAGATCACCAACTGCACTTTCTGTTCGATAAAAGAGGAAAGAAAATTATTGGTAATAGACACAGGCTTTAAGAATACTACTTTAACTACATTTTGCTTCATTCCTTTATTTGTTTCATGTGATACTAAAGCATTCCAGGCATAGCAGAGTAATGCATACTTTTCCACTTACAAATAAAATCCTGGTTTCATTAATTAGATAGGACAATGCATCATTTGATACTTCAACTATGAAATGGTTTGCATGGTCTCACTGCATTGCATGCACCAAGATTACTGCTAAAAGAAATATGCTGATTTTCCCATATTCCATCCCAGTCATGAAGTTCTTCCTGAACTAAATTGTCAAGACAACATAAAAAAAAATGCATTAATAAATAGCCTCTTTAACATTGTAAACCATCCACAGGCATTGCGTACAAGTCCTTACAAATGATTTGACACCAAATCACATATGAAGGCAGATGAATAAAAAGTAGGTGCAATTGAATAAGGTTTTTAAAAAAAGAATGGAGAGGTTGAGGAAATCAATTTCATACTACTCGCTGAAAAATTAGCAGCTAATTGACTGCTTAAATTGGTGTTTTATAAGGAACTAGATTTGAAGAGTACAAATATTTTGGACGGTTTTAGGACAAGGAATTATAGACTTGGACAAGGAGGAAGATTTTTTTAAAAATAGGACAAGGTTTTTAACATTCCACATTGCTCAACCAGAAAAAAAAAGTTTTGGATTGAAGAGATGGCTGAATGAGGGCAGTGAAAACTTTGGATGATTTGAAGTAACTTAAAGTTTAAGAGTGGAAGATGTAAGACTGGTAATGATGGAAGAGTCACATCTAGATATAATAAAATCATGGAGGCTCTCAGCAGTTGAGGCAAAAGGCAGAGAAACATTCAGGCAATGGAATTGGAAATGGTAGGAAATAATGGGATAAATGCATCATCAAGGAGATGAGAATTAAGAGGACGTCAAGGGTAAATCCTCTAGAAACACCAAAAGCTACGCTTCGGGAAGAGGAAGCCAACAGACTGCAGCAATTGTACACTGTAACGTCTTTTCTAATTTCTTATCATGAGATCTATATTATTACTCAGTCATTTTGCACAGCAAACTATTAACAAACATGTGAAGTCTTTAATGGGAGCAGTTTGATTTCTAAATGAGCCCACAGGAGATGTCTAACTCAGAGTACTTAAATTCTGTTCCTAACATTCACAAGAACCACAGCTTACCTGCTGCCATAGTACCTCACTGTTGGTCCCAAGGCTGAGTGTCAGCAGAATGCTTGACTGGAAGGTCTTCCAGCTAAGTTCACATGTTTTTATTTGGTGTCTGGAGTCAAATGCTTTCTAGTCATTTTTTTTTGTGGGAGGAATGGGAAGTGATTATAACTGAAATCTTCATGGCCCTGGTCTGCTGAGGCCAGCAGTGAGAGCACAAACCAATGGCTCACCTAAGATTAATGTAAATGACAATTGTCCAGGCAGCTGGAAGGACAGTCATTCAGATTTTTAAGCGAGTTCTACCACTTCAGAATTGTTAACTTCTTTACAAATACCACAAATGGAGTCTGATTAATATCACTTACTATATAATTATTTAATCATAGAGTTGTTTTATATTCAGGCAAATAATAGATCAGTAACATTGGAACTGCATTTCTAATGGCCAACTTTGATTTGCCTGGGAAGGAACCAGATTGAGGTTATCTTGTTGATGGGCAAAAGTATCATAATGCTACATCCCCCTTTACCTTTACCCAAATACTAATATGACGGACAGGAACCAATCAATACCAGGTGCCACATCCTGTGAAGGATTACAAATGATACAAGGAGAAAGAGGTGGAGTGCCAGCCTCTTCCCCTCTCCTGCAACCCTCAACATGTTTAATTTGTTTTCTGTGAATGCAAATGAAGATCGCAAATCCTGGTCCAGAGTGCATATATGTGCGATGGTGAGCAGGTTTGTGAGAGGCCTCAGGCGTTGATGGTCAAGAAGCTACAATCTGAACATGCAGTCAAGCTAGGTTCACTGCTGAACATGTATATATATATATAGATGCTATAGATGTTACAGAGGAGACAGTGAGATATATTGCCACTTGATATCTTTGAAGACTCTTTTCTGCTTCTCTTTCTTGTTTTAAATAACTCTTAAATTGTTTGCCTTTATAGAACATTTAAAGAACAGCCTTTCAGATCATCTTGTGCACATGATAATGAATGGAATCTTGAATATGTGTAATGGAATTGTACCCACCTTGAGTTCCAAGTCAAGAACATGTTAAGGTGCAACATGGCCCTGATAAAGGACTTCAACTCAACTCTGAGTAGATCCTCATTTACATGATATTCATTTTCTTCTCCTGGTGCCTTGTATCAGAATATCAATTTTGAAATAAGCTTCTTTATTATTTGATGTTTTAAACATGGACATTAGTGAGCCTGTAATCCTTAATTTTTCACGTTTGTTCCTCACCTGTATTTCTTCAAAAGCGACATCAAAAGTAAAAGACTCATTGAAATATGGGCTTAGGGTGTTCTTTTTAACAGATGTCTTCTTCTTCCTTACTTTTTTATTATTGATCATCAAACGAATCTTCACATAGGGGTCTACAAGAAATACAAAGAAACTCCCAATTATTGATAAAAATAAAACCCTTGGGGTTTATACTCCATCTTGGCCTTGCAACAACATGTGGTAAATATTTGCCTTGGAGCTTTGCAGACACTGGCTTAACAAAACAACCACCAACATTCTGTTTAGATAATGCTTCATGAAATGCTTGCATGCAGGTAGGGGTTTTGTCCTCATATACAGATTGTGCTCTTTGCTGGAGAGCACTTGATGTGAACTTGGCTCCACTGCCAAGTCTCTCCACTGGTTAAGAAAGATGCCATTTAGGACAACTATGTAATAATAAGTGATATTATTACACATAGCACATCAATGGAAATCATGAGGGAAACATCATAGGCTCGTTATTAATTAGCTCACAAACAGGTGGGGCTGTTTGTTGCAGTTCAGCCAGTACGTGATCCTCATACAAGAAGATAAGTGATTGAATTATGTATTTCTGTTTCAAGACTCTTACCAGATAAACCATTTTTATCCATTATCCTTAGGTTCTTGGCTTCTAAAATAGCGACTGTCAGCTTGTTTGAAGCAGGGACATAACGAAGGGAAAAACAGATATCGCCAAGTTTCACTTCCTAATAAAGAAACCAAGCAAAATTAAGATGTCAAAGTTCAAGCAAATGCCATTCAAGTGCAAGGAATGACAGGGAGCATTGTTTCTGGGAGAACTCAGCAATCCAATGCTCCCCACTGGCCTAAAGTTATTTTTGTAATTTTGTGACAAGGAACATCACTTTTGGTGTGAAATTTTGCAAGGTTTGGCTGTGTAACTCCTCCTCAAATATGTCATCATCCCTCACATTAAAAAAATAAATCCAAGCCTACAAAGAACATCAACCCTAAACACAAATCTGCTATTCCTCTTTGACTGAATGTGGACCCTACCTTATAGAGTACTTCTGCAGATCTTTTATTATTACAGATGCACAATGGGTGGTTACCTGCCTTTCATCAGTCGTTATTCCAACATTAGTTTGATTTGAGGAAAACTGGTCCATACCAAAGGTCCAGACATTAAAGGTTTTCGGATACAGCCAAATTTTATTTTGGAATTATCAATTCAGAGAAAAATATGGACTTTTCTTTTCTGTGTTATTTCATGTGTTCAAATATAATAATTCCCAGAGTTTTGGGATGCTATTCCCATTTGTGTCAAGTAGAGCTCCAAACTTCCAACTACTGAAATATGTCTGTCTGAACATAAAAGTGTCTTGCTTATGACAAAGTCTCCCTGGTCACTCAAAACCTCTGATGTAATAGACATGATTCTTGATAAATATTACTCTTAATTCTTTGATGCTAAAGAGCACCACCTGCACAGATCATGTTTCCCCCAAGAACCTGCTGCTTCCTTCTATTCTGGAAAGAATTATTGGACTGCAAGTGTATCAAGCGGTGATTAATTTTCAGATTGGAACCAGGCAGGGGGTTTAGCAGTAAGATCTGGATGCGGGATGTGTAGCTTACCGCTTACAGAGAGTGTAACAAACAGCTACAATCTCTGCCACAGAAACCAGATGAAGCCAAGTCATTAAATATATTCAAGAAGGAGTGAGATATTTTCCTTAAGGCAAAGGAGATCAAGGGATATGGAGAGAAAGCTGAAGTAATATACTGAATTTGGATGACCTATTAGCATATTGAATGGCGGAGAAGCTCGTCAAGTTTAATGGTCTAATCCTCCTCCTATTTTCTACATTTCTGTATCACTTTTTAGCTTTCGAATATCCCTAGAATTATACTTAATAAATTACATTGTCAAATTTATCTGATTCCTTAAGAAAAAAAATGAAATGTATGTCACATTATTTTTAAAATAGCAATCTTCACATCATTTCATAGATTATGATCCATATACAATTAATAAAATGTCTTCTGTTGAACTAGAACTTTGATTCATTTGCACTAATATTTTCAACATAAATTGTTTTGCAAAACCTTTAAAGCATTTGTCCCTCTCTCAAGTGGAAATCATCCCGAATAGTATTTTAGACTGGAGATTTCCAGCTGCAGTTCAAAATGGGTGACATTTTTGTGACCTCTTCCACTTATGTGGTAATATGGCTTTCTGACAGAAAGATTTTGTAATCCATCACGGGTGCTTTTAGATTCTAGTAAGTAGAAACAAAGCAGAATAAAGGTGACAAATGGACATAAAATTACTGTTTGGTCTATTCATGTACCTAGCTGAGTTGGACCTGCTTCTTACACTGAAAGATAATTATTAGGCCTCACTGGAAAAATGCTAATAACGAAAACCACTAATGAACGCAGACAAGTTCTGACTTTTATGGGCCTAGGTGTCCCATGCTGGCGTGGGACACTCACAGCATGAGAGAGGATCGATGATAATAATTGCCTGGGCGTGGTGTGTACAGGAGATGTGGCAGCACCTTCTGAATACACATCCCTCTGACATATCATAAGGAAATGTGAGATATATAATATGACAAATAAATGCATCTAAAAGCAACTAAACATTGTTTAAATCTAATTTTTAGGTACAGGTACTTTATTTGATGGCACATAAGACCCATTTTTCCCCCTAAAAAAACCCTCAAAAATATCCCCCAGGTCTTGTATGCAAAAACTAGAGTGATAATGGTGAGTAACGCCGACAGTGACCATCATCGCAGCATGGCTCACTCGCATCACTGCCATCTATTGTTGGGGTCTGGTGGCAGGCTATCGGGAGATTCTCTCAGCGGCACGCTGATGGTCCCCACACTGATCCCATTGCCACACTCCCTCCCGACAGCCCACCATCAGCCCCCACACTGATCCCATTGCCCTGCTCCCACCCGTCAGCCTGGCACCAGCCATCAAATAGAGTTAATGGCATAAAATAAAATTGTCTTTAATAATCAATTTTTAAATGGAATGGATGGTGACATTTAAACAGTTTTAAATGCCGTTCAGTCCTGTTGAATGTTAGAACAATGAGAAACACATTAAAACATTAACAAGTAAGATTATTAAAATAAAGTTAACAAATAAATCATTTTTGTTCTCCACATGGAAGATGACTGCTGTCAAATGGTTGGAGTAGCTATTTGTACACCAGCCTTCTCTTGCATAAAGCTGAGGGGGTGAAGGAACATGCATCCAGTTCATGGGTGCTCCACAGCTGGGACACATTTGGCTGACGCAACAGAGGTCTTAGATGTGCTGATCCAGGAGGATCCATCAGGCATCACTGAGCTTGGTTTGGTTCCAACTCTAATTTAAATTTATCACTGTACCCTGACAGCGTACCTGGCAAGCTATTGAAAATCTGCGCCAACCAAGTAGTCGGAGAGTTCACAGACATTTTCAACTTTTTCAAAAAGGCATCAATCATCCTGATACCCAAGAAGAGTAGTGTGGGCTGTCTCAATGACTACCACCCAGTAGCACTAACTTCTACTGTGATAAAATGCTTCAAGTGGCTGGTCATGGTCAGAATTAACACATACTAACTGAAGATCAGGACCCACTGAAATTCACTTATCGTCACAATCACCTTGAAAACAGCAATTCACACATATGACTGCACTTCATCGACTACAGCTCGGCCTTTAGTACCATTATTCCCTCAGTCCTGGCCAAGAAACTACAAACTCTAGGCCACTGTAACCCCCCTCTGCAACTGGATCCTTGCCTTTCTCATTGAAAGACCACAGCCAGTATGAATTGGAAACAATGCCTCCTCCTCACTGATTATCAACACAGGCGCATCCCAGGAATGCGTGTTTAGCCTGCTCCTCTATTTGTTATACACCCACGACTGTGTGGCCAGGCACAATTCCAAACCCATCTACAAGTTTGTTGATGAAATTGCAGTTGTCGGCAGAATCACAAATGGCAATGAGGAAGCGTGCAGGAGGGAGATAGATCAGCTTGTTGAATGATGCAACGACAACATCCTTACACTCAACATCAGCAAAACTAAGGTGATTGTGGACTTCAGGAGGAAATCAGGGGAACATGTCCTCATCGAAGGCTCACGAGTGGAGAAGATAAAGAACTTCAAATTCCTGGGTGTCATCATCTCTGAGGATCTGTCCTAGAACCTCCAAGTTGATGCACTCTCAAAGAAAGCTCACCACCGGTTATACTTTGTGAGATGTCTGAGAAGGTTTGGTACGTCACCAAAGACTCTAGTAAATGTCTACAGGTGCACCGTGGAGTGCATTCTGGCTGGTTGCATCACTGCCTGGTATGGGGGCGCCAACTCTCAGGACAAGAATAAACTCACAGAGGGTTGTTAACTTGGCCTGCAACATCACAGGCACCAGACATTAATCCACCAAGGACATCTACATTAGGCAGTATCTTTGGAAAGCAGTCTCTATCCTCAAAGACCCCCACCACCCAGGACATGCCCTCTTCACTCTGCTACCATCGGGGAAAAGGTACAGGAGCCGAAAGACGAGCACTCAGCAACACACTGCAATTCCTCACTGCAATTCGATTCCTGAATCATCAGTGAACTAAAGATACTGCCTTACTTTTCGTTTACTGTTATTATTATTTTATTTTCATGGTAATGTCATAAGATAGTTCTAATATGTAGGTCTGCACTTTGATGCTGCCACAGAACACCAAATTTCATGACTTGTTCATGACAATAAATCCCGATTCTGATCAATTTAATTCTCTAAATTTTAACAAATTGATTGGTTTTGAAATGCAAACATAGGGGCCTATCTAACTGGTACCATTTTCAGACTGCATTGGCCATTTTCATTGCTGACGATCAATAACAATGTAGGGGTGATAACAGGAACTTGGTTTGATTGATTGAATTGTTTATACCAAGAGACAGTCAAGTCCTGAACTATAGCAACTTTGAATTTTTATTATCTAACTTTTGCATGATCTCTTTTTCAATTTAATGTATGCTTGTAGTTGATTTAAAAAAAAATAAAGTACCTGTTCTGCTGTAGCAGTCAAAAATTTTGATGCACATCTACAGTGTACAATGTATATGAAAATAAACATTATTCATCATCAAAAGTTCAGGATGCAGCATTACAATAAATCTCTAAGTGCTGTGTAAAGTGTTTCTAAGACAACGTGCAGGATATAGGGAAAAGTACAGTTAAAAACTGTGCAAGGGCATCATCTTTTATGAATGAGAGCTCCATTTTCTGCAAACAGCAGAAAAACTGCCCTTGAATCTAAATCTTCTCCCTGACAGAAGGGAGAGAGGATTGTGTGATTGACACTTGTCCAGGGTTCATAGTTTTGATTTTAATGTACCTTCAGTGATAAAACCTTACCTCGTTCTTCAATGCACAGGATAGGTCTTGCCATTCTTCCACTGCATGGTTCAGGTTAACTGTGTGAAGTGGAATTCTCACTTCCCCAATTATGTCGTGTTTGGAGAATCTGTTGAAGTCGTTTACTTGCATCACCACAGTTTTATCAGCTATTTCATCTTGGGTGGCCTTGGGTTAAGAAAAATACTACTTGAGTAAATTAGAAAAATTAGGGGCAACTGAAGCAGGCCAGCAAATTTTCAGTAATTATCAAATTACCTTGGGTCTGGCTGTATGTTAATTCCAAGAGAGTAGTCAGGTTTTTTTTTTAAAGAAGCTTACAATAAACCCATTAAACAATGTCATCACACAATGAAAATAAACAAGAAATTAGTGTCATCTACTTTTACACACTGGGTCAGTTCATTTCGTCTTCTTCTCATTCTATCATTTTAGGGGGTGGAGGTCCGCGGTAGTACTTCTCTGTTGTGTTCCATGTACGGTTCCCAAATTTGTTCGAATACTGTGATGTTATTTCTTAAATTATATGCTATTTTTTCCAATGGAATACATTTATTCATTTCTATGTACCATTGCTGTTTTCTCAGGCTATATTCTAATTTCCAGGTTGACATAATACATTTTTTTGCTACAGCTAAGGCTATCATAATAAATCTTTTTTGTGCTCCATCCAAATCGAGTCCAAGTTCTTTACTTCTTATGTTACTTAGAAGAAAGATCAGGGGGGTGAAGGAGGGAGGGAAGGGAGGGGGGAAAAGGGGAGAAAATGACACTGTGTATATTCAAGAGGGAAATGTTTGTGTGTATTTTGGTCAGTATGGTTCATAGTGTGAAAAATAAAAATAAAAAAAAATTAAAAAAGCTTGTCAATGGAAAGTTTGGTAGGAATTAAAGGTCAATTTTTTCCATTTCTGCCACATTAATGAACAAAGAGGCCCAGAGCTAAGGATGAAAGGTGACAAGAAAAATCAAACCTCAGGATAGAAAGTTCTGATATGTGATGATCACTCTCAAGAAACTGTTATTTAATTTTATAACAAGAACAGGATACAGAAAGTACATAAATCACCAGGACATGGGCTGAATCAAGACATCTCCTACATTTTCAAGTTGAAAGTAATGGGAGGATCATTCAAACTATTCCCACATAAACACCTATTTGAATCTTCTGACTACATTGGCTCAGATCCTGATGGCTGCTGCTGGGGCTAATGCTGGACATCTGCAAGGATGGAATGGTGGGTTAATGGAGCAGAGGCCTGAGGATCCATGGGTCTGACCTGCTTTCTGATTGACAGCCTGAACTACTCTCATGTTTGTCCTTTCAGAAAAGAGAGCTTCTCCAAACCACTTCAGACAAATCACCCACATGTTCCATAAATGCTGGAAATCATGTGATGGTCATCAAAATCTCAATTTTAAAAAGTCACATGAATCTTTAATGGAATTAGTTTTATAGAAAAATACACAACCTTGGGAGATGTCTGAAGAGAAACAACATGGGAATTTATTTTGCTCCAACTTCCTAGTTGTGAATTTGACAATGGAAATCAACCATCTCTGCGACTTTGTTTTATCCTTTGAAGGAAATGGGGTTTCCAGGCTCAACCAACATTTAATTACGGATCTTTAGTTGCCCTTGAGAAGGTGGTGATGAACTTTTTCAACTGTTGAAGTCTGAGTTATGGATACATTGTCAGGGAAGGAGTTCTAGAGTTGTAACACAGACACAATGAAGAAACAGTAATGTATACAGTAAAACCCCTGGTATCTCGTACCTATGGAGATGCTGGATAAGTTAATTTTCCAATTGCTTGAGACTGCATGTTGCGTGAATGGCAAACTAGCTTCCATTTTAAACTTCCAATTTTTAAATCTATTTCTTTTCCACAATTTCTTTGCCAGTTGAGGCTGCCGTTTGCTTGAATCCTGAATAACAGGGGTTTTACTGTATTTCCAAGTCAGGACAATGCATTGTTTGGAGGGAAACTTCCAAGTGGTGGTATTACCATACTGTTGTTGACCTTGTCATTCCAGCTGGTAGAGGGTTTGTAGGCTTCAAGGTGTTGTGTCATTGTACCATTTGCAGGAGGCACTGTAGCAAACTGCTGCACTGTCTGTTAGTGCTGGAGGGAGTGAATGGTGGTGGATGGGGTGCCTACCAAGCAGTGGTGCAGAGTTTCTCCAGTATTGCTAAAGCTGCACTCATCCAGGAAAGTGGAGAGTATTCCTGATTTGAGCTTGTGAATGGCAGATAGGCTAACAGGAGTTTGGAAATGAGTCCTTACTGTGGGACTTTAATTTCCATTAGCTCTTCACAGGTGCCTACTTTTCTTTCTTTGCTGGAACCACCACACCCTCATGAATGAAATTGCAGGAACAGCGAAAAATCACTGCCACACACCAGTTTTGTACCAATTATCATGTTATAATTTAAATGAACTTTTTCCTCTGAAATTTAAAAAAAATTCAAACTGTTAACAAAATAGTACGATCTCAGAGCATAGCATGTTGGTGTGAAGAGAAGGTGAGTTAAGGCACACAATTTTCAGCCACCAGTCTCAGCAACTTATTAACATTCTAAAATGTTGCCACTGATTAAAAGACTTTTTTCTTTTTCAAAATGGCTTTTTGCAACTTTTGTCAGTTTTGCAAAACATTTCCAAATTTAAATAACCTGTCCATGTTCCCAAAGAGTAGTCATTTGCAAACCAATATCAGTTCTTTATTCTTGATTTTTATTCAAATGTTTTAGTTCTGTGAAATTAAAAATTTGAGATCTGTTCATTGCTTTAAAAATAAATGCAAGTAGTACCTTAAATGTGAATCGTTCTTGAAAATTTGGATTTAGTGTTCGTGCATACACCTTAGTTTCAAATTTCTGTGTCTTTTCTGGGAGAAGATAGATGGTGACATAAGGATCAGATGTTCCTCCAAAATCCATAGCCTTTAAGTCCACTGCCTTTAAAACTCCAACAATAAGCTGCAAGGAAACACAGGTCCAGCCAATGTAAGTTACTCACTTCTTGAATTGCAAATTGTCAAATTAATATCAGATTTTACCAAAAAAAAAATCACGATCAGGTTTTACTATCATTATCCAAGATATTTGTGATTAATTCTGGAATATCCACATGCCCATTTCTGATCAGAAATCAAAAGAGGGTTGTCATTGATTCATTCATCGCTCTTTCTAAGAGTCTGCTAATTTGCAGTCTTTTCCTCATAAACTCCAGAAATCAGTGGCTTGACAAATGCTTTAGTAAATTTCCAAGTTATTCTTGTCATTATTATTCTTTATTATCAAGTTTTCATTATTAACCAAAAATTAGTGGCTAATTAAAAACTCCGAGCTATAGTTCAAATATAAATTATTTGAAAATATTTGTGATACTTTTATGAAATACCCACTTTATTGTTTTGCATTCAAATTTTATTTCACTCTCTGCAAAATGTTTAAAATTTAAATGAAAAATTGTGCTTTTTGTGTCCCTTTTGTTATCCATGAGAGTTCTGAAATGTCAAATGGCAATTCAGCTAGATTGATGGCATCACATTGCTGGACTGATGCCTGACAGTAAAACTCCACTGGGAATTGACCCTTATGGACTGCTGTCTTCAGATAATGGGAAAGATGATCACTTCACTGTTGACTGAAAAATGTAAGCCATATTATAAGTTACCAGTGGCATCACTAGAATTGATGTCACCTAGTGTGGTAACTCATGGCGTCAACCCCCCCACCCCCCCAGGGACAGGAGCACTGACGGGGGGTGTAGGTGATGTTGGAAGCGCTGACCTTGTAGTGCACGCAGACGAAACCACGTGATTCATTTTGGTGTCATCCCCTCTGCTGGTGCCATCTGGTACGATCCACACCCCACTAGTAATGCCAGTGCATACATTTCCTCTTTCTATAGAAACTTTGGCAGCCAAAAACTGGGAGCAGTAACCAACACTATGGGTGGCACCCAAGTTGGTGCTGCATTTGCACTGAAGATATGGCTCAGAATATCTTTCAATTAACCATGATCAACTCAATGGTAGATACACTAGGATTAAACAATTATTTCATTAATTGTCCGTCTTTTTTTTTAATGTATTCCTGACCTGAAATATTGTAGTTCGGTTCTAGAGACACAGAAGTTTTTTCAGCTACGAACCTAAATGGATATTCTGTGTGTGCATCAAAGTAGAGAGAGATAGAGAAAATTACTGACTGGAAAGCATCAAAGATTACCTTGCCTTTTACTCTTACCTACAGAAATGCACCTTCAAGTAGGAGGTTTCTGAGTTGTGATAAACAGACATCCTAACTGAATATATTTTCAGTCTGTCATTTCAAAATTTAAGTCATTCTTATAGTTTACAGTTATCAACAACTAAAATCAGCTACCGTATATATGTGTGTAATATTCAATACCATGTAAAAGTCAACTCCTTATTTTTAGGCCTAAAAAACTAGTATTTTCTATATATCGTGTGTAAAAATCAACCTTTCCCCCCTCTCTATTTTTGGCCCTATCTGCCCATCCATGGAGCTCCCAACACCCTGACCACCATCTCTTGCCCAGGCCCCGGCCTCCCACCTATTTGAGCTCCCAACACCCCAATTGTTGTCTCTCGCCCAGGCTCTGGTTATCTGGCCTCCAGATCTCTTGATGCCCCAATCATAGACTCTCATCTAAGCTCCAGCTGCCTGCCCATCAGTACTCCTGATGCCCAACCACGGATTCTTGCCTCGGCCTAGGCTGTCTGTCTGAACTCCCGATGCCCTGATTTAACTGTCTCCTTGGCCACCTGCAAACCAGAGCTCTCGATGTCTCGACTGCAGACCCTCACCTCGGTCTCCTGCCCATCCGAGTTCCAGACTATGGATCCTCGCCTCAGCTGCCCACCCCATCTGAGCTCCTGACACCCCAAACACACTTGCCACTTGTTCCCAGCCTATCCAAACTTCCAAGGCCTGGTCCCAGCCACATGCCCACCCATCCAAGCTCCTGATGCCTTGAATGATGCAAGCATTTACTGCGATCAAAAGTCAACCCTCTAAATTTTAGCCTAAAAATTGGTCCACAAAATTTGACTGTTGCATATATGGTACTTACCTGTTCATTGTTACCGTCATAATACAAAGAATATTGCAACTTTCCACGGTTTTCTATAGTTCCATCTAAATCTTCCATATCTGGCTGAACCTTTAAAACACAATACAATGCTGATCACCAGGAAAAACCTAAGTCTCTCTCCCTTATAAGCATGTAAACTGATTCTTTGTGCTGAAGGCATTTTGACAGAAACATATTAAAAATTTTGTTTAGAATTAGTAATTATAATGACATGTTTTGAATAGCCAAGTGCAAATGGAATGCATTTCAATCAGTTAATATCAGTCACTTCTCAAGTAAAAATAGGTCTTCTGACATATGAATTCCCATGAACCCTCTCCACTTCTGCCCCTCCAATAAAGAGAGGTGTGCTGCCCCCTCAGCCTTCTCTTCCTAACATTCACAACCAGCTTCTTGGTCTTGCTTGGTCCTTGGTCTATGCCTCTGGCGTACATCCAAAGTAACTGCATATTTGTGTAACCTAACATCTAATTTTTCTTGGCACCAACATTTTAGGTAACATCTTGAGAAACTGGATTCCATTAAAGTCACTGGAGATGATTTTATTTTGAATTTAATCAGCAGAAAATCATTCTGCATGGTTTAGAATTGTGGATTAGTCTATTCCTCTTAAGTCAGACATTGGGAAGATTGACCATCAATTTCAAAACTAAAAATGTGGGAAGGGGAGGCAGGGAGAAATAGGATGAACTTAAATTCCTTGAGCCAGTGACCTGGGTTCGAATCCGACTTTGTATGTAAGGAATTTATGCCTTCTCCCCATGTCTTGGATTCCTCCCACTTTCCAAAGATGTACAGGGCTGGTAGGTTAATTGGTCACATGGGTATATTTAGGTGGTCCAGGCTCGTGGGTAAGTAGGACCTGTAACCATGCTGCATCTTAAATTAAATAAAATTAAAATTAAATTGTCATGTGTATGCAAAATAGTGTTTTCAAGTAGAGAATGTCTGCATATCTCCTCAGCAACCCAGAATTTAATTGACGAATTTGGTTCAGGTGCTTTTCGTACCTACCATCTCTCACGCCTTGCGGCTCAAACCTTACTCTGGACTATGTATGCTTCAGCTGTCATTCTTATTCTCTCACCTCTGTAAACTCTAAACACCACCAAAGATAAATTCATATCTTTGTGCTTCTTCAAGCCTTGTCCTTCCACTTAGGCTGATCACACTTCAGTTGAGTGCTGTAACATGTCTTTTTTTAAAAAAAATGCTCATGTTAAATTTATATTTTAATATTATTGTGACTTTGCAAACAAGATGTCTTTTTTTTTATATAGTAGTTAAGATTCCCCCAGTTTATTTCAGGAAAATGCCTTTCTAAATGTGGCTACATTAGAATTATTCGGTAAACAGTACAATTCAAAGAATGGAATGAACGGTGTCATGGAACACTTACCAGACTTGAAGTGATGGACCCATTCATACTTTGCAAATTAAGTTGCTCCTTTTTCTTTTTCTTTTTCTTTTTGCAGCAGCATTTCACACAGATACAGATGACACAGAGGAGGATAACAAGACCCACACCTGCGCAGATGGCAATCAAGGCCCATTTTGGTACTGGATAATAAATAAAGAAAGATTGATGAATTCATCGTGAAGTGGCAAAGAAAAAGTAAAATTAATCTCATGGCTGTCAATGTTTAATGAAGTGATTTGGGACCACTGCCTTCTCACTGAAGTTGCCAGATTCCCTACCACCTGTGACGCAACAAGTTAATTAAATATATGCTGCTTATAAAGGGATTAGAATTGGGTTAGCTGTTAGGTTGCATGCATTTTACAGACAGAACAATGCCCTGCAAAAATTCTAAGGGCAGGTGTAAACAGAAGATTCTGAACTTTAGCAACATTTGCAAGCGCACCCCAGAAACGGAAACAATTGCAGAGAGATGGGACCATGTGTTTTTTGTAAAGCCTGGAAATTGCAACATTTGCAAACTTGAAACCAAAAAATAACAATGCCTGACTGGAACGTCAGGAGGGGAGGGGAGGGGGCAGGGAATGAGAGAGAAGGCAGTTAGCAGGAGGCGGTCTGAGAAAAAGCTGGACAGAAGTCTACTAAAAAGGCTCCTTTTTCCAAGACTGGGGAGAGTTCTAATACGGTAGCCTGTGTACTCGCTGTGGAAATCAGGAATGGCAGCTAGTCTTCCCAGTGTGGCACTGTGGGAAGAACTTGGAAAGAAGACATTTCTTCTGGAAGACACTCCTGTTTGGGGTGACCAACAAGCAACAACCATCTCTCTGTAACCCTCCACAACTTTCCTGCCTGGTAATTCTAAGTAAAGCACTGACGTTTGCTTGAATGTAATGACTTTGATTCTGTGCACAGGATTGAAGATTACTGGAAACTAGCCTTGGAAACGTGGACAGTGGAAGACTGGGCAGTAAAAAGGACTTCCTTGAAAACACATTACACAAATTTGCACTTAGAATTAGGTTAGGGGGAGGGATTGTGTAAATTACCGTTTTGATAAGTTAAACGTTGATCTTGTTGTTCTATACTCAAAGAATTAAACTAGTTTTGTTTAAGGAACCATTGCTTTGGTATATTTCTATTGCTGCTGGTAATATGGGGTTCACTGAATTCATAGCACACCATTCTGGTCATCCTCTGGAGTCTGAGAGGCTCTGAGCCAACCAGATTATTCCTCCATGTTTGTATCAACCAGCTATGAGCGTGGGGAGATGGCTGGCAGCAATACCAAAAGACAATAAGATGGAGCACTACAACTTTGATGGTTTCAGCAAGCTATCTATTTACGTCAGTTATGTGGTTACTGTTCTGGTCCACTCTAAAAACTTACATCAATGCTATTCTGAGAAGCAGTACATTATCAAAATTTGTTCTGAATTAGCTTTGATATTACCAAAAGCACAAAGCTACTCACTGTTCCCCTGTGTCACTCAACATTCAAAGAATATTTTATTGCGTATCTATTTTCTACAAATAACCACTATATATGAGAGACTCATGCAGACCTGGCTGGCAGCTTCAGTAAAATCATTACCAGTATTGGAGCTTACAGGCAAAAACGAGTCGGCATTCTAGGCAGAATAAGTAATAGCACTTCATTCAGTATATAAAAGCAGAAAATGCAGGTCAGGCAGCATCTACAGAGAAGCTTACAGGGATAATTTTTCAGGGCAATCATCTTTTTATCAGATCTAGTCTCCATATTTGGTCTATACCACACATGTCAAACTCTGGCCCGCAGGCCAAATTTGGCCCGCGATATAATTATATTTGGCCCGCAGGATCATTTAAAAAATGTATTAGAGGTGGCCCGCCGATACTGTTTTTTGGTAATGTCACCCCCCACCATCCTCCCCCTTCATTGCACATCTTTGCCCATTGTAACACGAGAAATTGTAACACGAGAAGTCTGTCGATGTCATCAACCGGCAAGCCGGTTGGAAGGCTCCCCGCACAACCAGTCACTTCTCCCACCTGTCGAGCGGTGCGGCGGATGGGCGAGCGCCTGTGATTTCCTGTCGGCGCGACGGGCATGGCAGGCTGCGCACGGCCCCCGGGCAGCGCGAGCCCCGCGTGACTGGCACCGGACGGCCCTTCCACAGCGCGAGCGCACTTCTCCCGGTCGCCACAGCCTTCAGCGCTTGCACCTGCATGGACCCCAGGGACAGCTGGTTCGGCCCTGCACGTGAAGAGAGAGATGGTGGCTGTCCGCAAAGGCTGATCGGCAGCGCGCTGGGCCTGAATGGGTGGGTAAGCAGGGATGGGCAGAGGGTGTAGGTGAGGAGTAATGGGCAGGGAAAGTTATGGTGGTGCGAGGGGCAGTTAGAGGGAGGGAGGAGTAGAAGGAGGGGTGGATAGGGAAGAGGTAAAAGGGGAGGGGCAGGGCAAGTAGGGGAGGGGTGATTAGAGGGTGAGAGACGGGTAGAGGGAGGAACAGGTTGAGGGGAGAGGCAGTAGAGGGGCGTGTATAGGATGGGGTGGGTAGAGGCAGAGCGAGTGGAGTGAGGGTTGAGTAGAGGTTGGGTAAAGGACTGGTCAGGTAGAGGGATGGTGGGTCGAGGGTGAATAGAGGCCTAGAGCCTGAGGAGTGAGCAGGAAATGCTGAGTCCTGATGCAGGCCAAAATGGACACAGCCTGTGAATGCTGACTACATCTCCACAGGGACCAAATATGTTTCCCTCAGGTCAAGCAAAGGGTGAACTTGAGCTACCTACTCCTGACCTGTAACATTATCCTCCTAAAGTTATATCCTAAAGTTTAACATTACATATGTTGAAAGAAGAGAAAACATGCAGATGTTGTTGAAAATTTTCAATAAATATTTAGTTTGGCCCTCGACTTAGTCCAAGTTTTTAATTTTGGCCCTCCGTGAATTTGAGTTTGACACCCCTGGTCTATACCAATGAAGCTCATCCTCCAACGGCCTATTACATCTCAGGGTTCAACATCCAATTATGCCAGAGAATCAGTCCAATTTGTTTTTCAAATTTCTAATATTTGTCTTTATTTTCTTCCCTTCTCTTCAGGTATTTCAGATTTCATTCATCAACTACTTAGATCCCTTTACAATTTTCTTCCGCTCGCTCTCCCAACATTTACATTATTCAATCCCTCCTTGTTTCCCTGGTATAACAGAGATCTGCAGCGTCTGCTACGGCAGAGCTACGGAATAAAGAGACATTAACATGATGGGAGGGTGAACCAGTAAACTGATTTTATTGTTTGAATTCACCGCATTGCGCGAAGGGATGCCCACTTCCAGTGACATGTGCGCCGGCTTCCGGAAGTGACATCAGCGTGTTGTGGCGTCATTCCTTGGCCACCAGTACACCACCTGGAAGTGGAGAGCTCCCTTAGTCCACACATGGCGTCAACCACAGGCTTTTCCTCGGAAGTGAAGGGGACCCTGTGCCATCTTGAGTCGGCCAACTGGTGCAGCGATTCGGCCCATCTAACCATTCGGTTGCTTGGCCCGCTACACCACCCCACCCAGAATCACCGCCACCCTTGAGCAGGTTATCGTATAGTCTTTGGGCGGTCGGCCTCTGTGCCTGATCTGGGGTTCCAAGGCCAGCAGGTCTGAATCCAGGTGGGCTGCCTTGAGGCAGTCGATTGTGAATCTGTCCTGTCAGCTGCCAATGTCCAGTATAAACATGATACCGTCTCTCTGCAGCACCTTGAATGTGCCTTCGTATGGACACTAGGATGTTCCTTGTTGTCCCTTCCACGCGAAGTCATAGTGGGCAGACTGCTGGTCCATAGGATGTGCTGGGTGGTGAGCCGCGTCAAGACAGTGACTGGGGGCTGGGATGTTCACCCACTTGCACCCTCAACCTCTGAAGGACGTCTAAGGCACTTGCCTGTGGGCTGGGGTGGTTGAAATGGATGTCCCTGGGAATGGTGAGTGGGAAACTGCACACCATCTCTGTAGATGAGGCTGGCAGGTCCTCCTTTGGTGTGGTGCAGATGCCTAAGAGGGAAGCCTTTGGGGTTGTGTCTGGCCTTGAAATTCATCGGTGGACAAGGCTGATTTCTGCACCCGTGTCGACTAGGAAATCCCTCTTTGTCTGTTGGTCTCTGAGGTAGAGTAGGCCTTTCAGAGCACCAACTGCTGAGGCCATTATTGGCAGCTGGATTGCCAGTTTTACATCGCCATGTTGAGTTTGGTGGTGGGGTAGGAGCACGGGGAGTGCATTGTCAGGTGTTTCGGCCCCATCTGCAGTGAGAGAAACAGTTGATTTTGTTCCTCTGGGTGCCCGTCGCATTGTGATTGGGCCGTGGCCACTGCTTGGTGGGGGGGGGTGGGTTGCGGCAGGATTGCTGAGGCAGCAGTGACGATGGGCTGCACATGGATGAAGCTCTGCTGTGGGGTGCGGTAAAGTGTCGGCTTTCTTAGCTACCAGGTATGGGGTGCTGAAATCCATGTTGGAATCCACTGAAGAGACGTGTACCGGCAGCTTGGAAAGGAACAGGCCTCGAAAAGGAAACAGTCTGTGTGTCTGTCCGCTAGGGTCACCATCTCATGCACGAGTTCAGAAGGGTTCCATTCACCCAGGCCCTGCATATTTAGGATGCGAACGGCACGCTCATGCTGGCTGAGTTCTAGGGAGTCGAGGAGGAACCACCAGAATTGTTTGTACTTGTGCTCCATTGGAGGGTTCTTCACAAAGGAGCTTACTTTGGCTGCAGTGACAGCGTCCAGTGCAGTGATGACGTGCCAAAACTTAGGGTCCTCTGAGATGATTCCCCAGATGCGGAACTGGGACTCAGCCAGTTGCAGTCAGTTCCTGGGCTGGTTTGCCCAGAAGGGCAGCAATGCACGCCCTCTACATTGGTTGCAGCCGTTGTGACTGTAGTAGTAGTGGCATCTTGTATCCTGTTGAGTTCGATGTGGGTTCCAAAACATTGAAACCATCAAGGTCACCACTGTAGTGTCTGCTACAGCAGGGCTATGGAATAAAGAGACATCTACATAGTGCAAGGATGAACCAGTAAACTGATCTTATTGTGCGAAGGGGATGCCCACTTCCGGTGACATGTGCGCTGGCTTTCGGAAGTGATGTCAGTGCGTTGTGGTGTCACTCCTTGGACACCGGTACGCCACCCGGAGGCGGCGGAGTTCCCTTAGTCCACATGTGGCATCAACCGCGGGCTTCTCCTCAGTGGTGAAGGGAGGCCTGTGCCATCTTGGGGTGGGCCGACTGGTGTGGTGATTTGGCCTGTCTAACCACGCAGTTGCTCGGCCCATTACACATCCCTTTTTGTTTCCTTTGTCCCTTCCTCATTTTTTGGAACTTAGAATATTTTAAAAGTGCTCTGATAAATGGCCATTGTCCTGAAACATTAACTTGGTTTCTCTCATCGCAGATTCTGCTGGGCACATCCAGCACTTGTTTTTATTTCATATTTCCAACATCTGTAATATTTTACTATTGGTCCACTTTACAGAATGCACTGTATTCCAAAATGTCAAACTTGAAGAACTGATGCAATTATGCACAGCAAACAATTTTTTAAAATTATACATTTTCCCATGGTCACAGCACTTAATTTTAACATTTGTTCTGACATATGGTGCATAATTTAATACAGAAATTCAATTTTAATCTTGTGATTGCAAATTTATGAATGTATCTTATTCAAAGTCATGCTTTATTTAGTTTGGCTTGAATAGCATTGCTGATACTAAAGGGAGCCATGAGTGGTCATCTGATAACACGTGCTTTACATGGCAATTAATCAAAATCTTTGTTAGAGGGATGCATTTTAAGGAAGATCTTAAAGTAGACAAAAGTTGGGGTGGCTGTGGGGTAGGGAATGGTGTGGTTCAGGCAGAGATTTCCAAAGACATTTTGTTAATAGAATCTGGATTTCATTTGTAAGCCAAAAGAAGGTGGTGACATATACAAGCCCATAACTAGAGGAATGGATTCTGAGCTTGAAATGGAGACATTGTATTATGGCTATGTTCGATGTTAGATTGCAGTAGCAAAACAAAAAGTTGTTTTTACCTATTTCTTATTGTTATATCAATTTATTGAATCACTTATTTTTTTTATTTTTAAAATTACAGCAATTTTAAGACTTCTTAAATGTATGAATATCGGTGATGGTGTGGCCTTGGTGGTACACTGGCTGAGGTAATCACTGATGGCTTGCAAGGTCTCATAGCTTGATTCATGGGAAGATGACATTGGTGGGGAATGTCAGTGTTGGGTCTAAGCAGGTGGCCAAAACTAGTTCAGTTTTGCCTGAAGAAATCAGCAGGAAATAACCAGCTCAATCCAACCCACCACATGTATTCAGAATCTATTCACACTGGAAGCATCCGATCTACAACTCTTCGGTGAAGTAGACTACAAAGGCCACCAGGCCTTAGCCCGAAGGACACAGAGTCCCAGCCCTAGCAACAGCCTGATGAATTTTGACTGTTCACTGCTGTCCAAAAAATCTTTCACTGTTTTAATTGTCTTGACAATTATGCATTCATAAACAGTTGAAATGTATTCACAGAAAACATGAAGAAATAATTTAAAATATAAACATTAAAACCATATTCAATTACTGGAAATGTTAAAAACTATACAATGAAATATAGAAAATTGTGAACATTTAAAAAAAAAAGGGGGGGGGGTTAATGACTCCATGCAAATAATTTTATTTTGCTTTTAAGCCAGTCAAAACTAGCATAAAGTTAAAAAGCACATTGTAAAATCTATCCATGTCCTCAGTTCAGAATGCTTTTCAGCCACCACTGGATATTGGATAGAACTATTGACTAATTAAAGCCATAAGCAACTACATACAATGAACACAGATAAACATGAAACAGTTGAAGTCAGTCGCAGGTGACCAGTACCAGTATATTTCACTGAATTTAATTTCTCATATTGGAACATGGCAGTCAAGAGGCACCAGCATATGATATCCAGTGCCTCCTGACTGCCATGGACCTATAGGCACTTTCAAGCAGGGAAAACACCAGTCTGTAAAGGTGGAGGTTCTTCACCCTCATGGCTAAAGATGTACCTTCCTGAATGCACCGTGTTTGGCTCCAAGGCATTGATTCCAACCCTTCTCGGAGAAGGATAACCAGTGGAGCGCTGTGCTCCACCATCTGACATGAATGTAGACCCGTTGCTAGCAGCTGATTAGGGGCAGGCTGACAATACCCTCAGCCCGCAATCCATCTCTTCACTCACCCCTCTCTCCCCAAGGCAGGGACAGCGGGCAGGAGCCCGCGGGGCAGCGAGGGCCGGCTGCGGGGGCTGGCGGCGCAGCATGAGCCGACCGCCGTTGTGGGCTGAGACAGCCACACCAGTTCTCTTCAGTCTTTGGGACCGCTCTCTGCGGCTCAAACTTGGGAGAGCAATGGCCATCTTCCCTACCCAGAATCCCCCACACAGCTGGAACTGCTCTGGGAACCACAGAGCAATTCCAGCTGTGTGGGGGGTTATGAGTAGGGAAGGTGGCCATTGCTCTGCCACGTATTTATGACCAGTTGCCCTGCCTCCATCGGCTCCAGAGGGCGCTACTAGACGCCTCTGGATATGAATAGGACACTAGAGCAGCCTTTTAGGGCTGCTGTCTGAAAATTTCAAGTTTTAGATCTGCTCTTGTAGCTGGCCTCCAGGCAGAGGCCTTACAAAAAATGGTCTAATATGAGAAAGCAAACTCAGTGAAAAACTGAACAGAGTTACTAACAATACGAATGCTCATAATGAAGCACAATCTGGTCTAATGAGATTTAAACCAGGTGCATCTATTGACCCTCTTTGTTCAGCATCAATTAATAATTAACAACAATGCTGGCAAATAAACCCTGAAGCAATATTCAAGAACCCCAAGGATATTGTTAATCACAGTTGAATATCAAGAAATTAATTATTTTGTCATAATTGAATTAATTGCACTCCAGAGCCTGAGTAAAGACAATTCTTTTCAAAATTAGTTTAATATTGTTTATCAGATGGAATAATTTTAATATGTACTAACGAAGCACTTTGCTCCGGACTAAAGCAGTTTAAAAAAAAACTCATTGCTGTTATCAATGGTTTGTACTTTAAGTAATTGGTATGTGACAATCTCACCTTGTAAAGCATTCCTGGCCAGAGAAAAAACTAGCCTTCCGTCTCGCATGTAATCACCTTCAGCGAAAACTCCGGGAGATCCAAAATGAGTGGTGGACTAGCCTCACCAAATGAACCCAGCTTAGCGCTGACATTGGCGACTTCAGGGGTTTTTACGAGGCTCTAAAGGCGGTGTACGGCCCTCATCCCAAGTCCAAAGCCCTCTGCGCAGCTCAGACGGCGAAGTCCTCCTCAGCAACAAGATCTCCATCCTCAATCGATGGTCAGAACACTTCCAATCCCTTTTCAGTGCCAACTGCTCAGTCCAAGAATCCGCCCTGCTCCAGCTCCCTCAACAACCCTTGAGGCTAGAGCTGGATGAGATCCATACCCGGGAAGAGACACATAAGGCAATTAAACAACTGAAAAGTGGCAAAGCAGCAGGTATGGATGGAATTCCACCCCCCCCCCCCCCCAGAGGTCTGGAAGGCTGGCGGCAAAGCTCTGCATACCAAACTGCATGAGCTTTTTATGCTCTGCTGAGACCAAGGAAAGCTGCCTCAGGACCTTCATGATGCCATCATCATCACCCTGTACAAAAACAAAGGCGAGAAATCAGACTGCTCAAACTACAGGGGAATCACGCTGTTCTCCATTGCAGGCAAAATCTTCACTAGGATTCTCCTTAATAGACTAATACCTAGTGTCGCGGAAAATGTCCTCCCAGAATCACAGTGTGGCTTTGGTGCAAACAGAGGAACTACTGACATGCTCTTTGCCCTCAGACAGCTCCAAGAAAAGTGCAGAGAACAAAACAAAGGAATCTACATCACCTTTGTTGACCTCACCAAAGCCTTTGACACTGTGAGCAGGAAAGGGCTTTGGCAAATACTAGAGCGCCTCGAATGCCCCCCCAAGTTCCTTAACATGGTTATCCAACTGCACGAAAACCAACAAGGTCGGGTCACATACAGCAATGAGCTCTTCGAACCCTTCTCCACTGACAATGGCGTGAAGCAAGGCTGCATCCTTGCACCAACCCTCTACTATCTTCTTCAGCATGAAGCTGAAACAAGCCATGAAAGACCTCAACAATGAAGACGGTACCGCATGGATGGCAGTCTCTTCAATCTGAGGCGCATGCAAGCTCACACCAAGACACAAGAGCAACTTGTCCGTGAACTACTCTTTGCAGATGATGCTGCTTTAGTTGCCCATTCAGAGCCAGCTCTCCAGCGCATGATGTCCTGTTTTGCGGAAACTTCCAAAATGTTTGGCCTGGAAGTCAGCCTGAAGAAAACTGAGGTCCTCCATCAGCCAGCTCCCCACCATGACCACCAGCCCCCCCCCCCCCCCCCCCACATCTCCATCGGGCACACTGAACTCAAAACGGTCAACCAGTTTACCTACCTTGGCTGCACCATTTCATCTGATGCAAGGATTGACAAAGAGATAGACAACAGACTCGCCAAGGCAAATAGCACCTTTGGAAGACTACACAAAAGAGTCTGGAAAAACAACCACCTGAAGAAACACACGAAGATCAGCGTGTACAGAGCCATTGTCATACCCACGCTCCTGTTCGGCTCCGAATCATGGGTCCTCTACCGGCATCACCCACGGCTCCTAGAACGCTTCCATCAGCGCTGTCTTCTTCATCCTCAACATTCATTGGAATGACTTCATCACCAACATCGAAGTACTCGAGCTGGCAGAGTCCGCAAGCATCGAATCCATGCTGCTGAAGATCCAACTGCGCTGGGTGTGTCACGTCTCCAGAATGGAGGACCATCGCCTTCCCAAGATCATGTTCTATGGCGAGCTCTCCTCTGGCCACCGAGACAGAGGTGCACCAAAGAAGAGGTACAAGGACTGCTTAAAGAAATCTCTTGGTGCCTGCCACATTGACCACCACCAGTGGGCTGATCTCGCCTCCAACCGTGCATCTTGGCGCCTCACAGTTCGGCGGGCAGCAACCTCCTTTAAAGAAGACCGCAGAGCCCACCTCACTGATAAAAGACAAAGGAGGAAAAACCCAACACCCAACCCCAATCCACCAATTTTCCCTTGCAACCGCTGCAACCGTGCCTGCCTGTCTCGCATCGGACGTCAGTCACCAACGAGCCTGCAACAGACGTGGACATACCCTTCCATAAATCTTCGTCCGGGAAGCCAAGCCAAAGAAGAAGACAAAGAAAGAATGTGACAGTCTTGTGACTTAGTTCCACAAAACTATATTTTGGTAGAAGTCTTATGGGACATACTATTGATTAAAAGCTAGGTCAATATTGTTCCCATATATTTGTCAGCAATGATGAAATATAACTGAGTACACTTAGAATTAACATGGCCTTAACCAGTTTCATAACTTTAGGGTTTAATCTTATCCAGCAATTAAATCACATGGCATCCATACAAATTGCTTTGCAAATAATACACTTATTTTGTACAGGCATTCTGACACAGAGAAGAAGAGAGAAGATTACAGAACAGGAACAGACCCTTCGGTCTATGTATCTGTACTGAACATGGCACCCAAATTAAATGATTGAGCTTGCACATGATCCATACTATGAGACAGGTTGAGGAGAAGACTATGATACAAGTCTATAACCAATCATATACAAAACCCACAAATGAGAATCGAGATTCCAAAATTTGTAATATTTTATCATTTAGTCACCCAACTAGTTATGAACCACTATTGGATTTGCTGCAGATACAAGTTAAGCACTAATGTCTGCCCAGATAAGCCAATTTTGATCTTATGATTCATTCATCTGTGGGGAAAACTAGAGGGAATTTCTGCTATTAAACATTATGTGTCAATGGTGAAAAGCTGTCAAGGTATCTACAAGTGGTGTTAGGTTGCATTAAACTGACAGCATAAAACCACGGAAAAGTTCACTACAGACATTTCAAACATCCAACTTGAAAGGAATTTGTAAACATAATATTTTGAGAAGAAACCCTAAACTAATAGTGAAAAACAACTAAAAATCCATACTTACATGGAATTTTATTAATTAAATTGTTAATGAAGTTCCCGTTTTCAGTTGTGGCTATTTGGGTGGTATTGGTTGGCTGTACAGTGATACCTGGTGTTGTACTCATTTTCTTCTCTTCGGAATAAGATTTAGAGCAATGATCTACAAGGAAGAAGAAAAGCTATTCAGTGTTTGTAAATGAAGCAAATTAAATTTTCACAAACAACTTTGATGTAATTCTTTTTGCTATTCTTCAACATACAAACATATAATCCAGAAAATAGAGGAAGAAAAAAAGGAGAAAAGTGAGAGTCCAACAAAGTACATCTTCTGGAGACAAGGCCTTCATTATCTGTAATTTTACAGCTACACTGCTGCTGTAAAGACAAGATTATCTAATCAAGGGTCTACCTGTTACTGGACTCCACTGCTTGAGTGATGACCCTTTGTTTTGCTCTTTGCAATGAATTACATTGGTGTGGAGATCATTATTGAGATATGCTGTAGTGGATGCTTAAATAATAAAAGGGAATAATGATTAATGGTTTGTCCTGTATTCCTGGCCAGCTTAGCTCTACCAATTAATCCCATCAACAGAATAAATTAACTCTCCCTCATCTTCCCGTTTACCGTGGGCCAGTGGGGACTGCTGTACATTGGTGAAGTTATTACACAACATTATGAAATGTTGTTAACGTAAGGCATATTTAAATGCAAATATTACAAAGCAATGAGTTCCAAGTATTTCTTCTCACAAATGGTTTCAAGTTGACTTTTCCCATGAAATTATTAATTGCAACTCTTACAGTTATTACATTTTGAAGATTTTAAGATCATGATTAGCTTTACCCACACAATTTCACAGTAAATAGGTGACTATCTGCCACTTGGTTCTCAACCTCCCTCAGATTTTCATGCAAATGTAATCAAAATGACCTGGAGGTCAGATGTCATGGCATCTTCAGATTTATTGTCAGAGTACATACATGACATTACATATAACCCTAAGATTCTATTTTTCCTGTGGGCCAAGCAGAATTACCACTCATTGGTAGTGCAAAAATAACTTTACACAACCTACAAATGTAAATAACTGACTGTGCAATATCGAGAGGAGAACAAAAGCAGACAATAAAGTGCAAAAGTAAGAGTCCTCAAATTAGTCCCTGACGAGTTTATTGTTGGGGCGTCTGAAGGTGGAGGCTCCTGAACCTGGTGGTGCGAGTCTTGTGGCACCTATACCTCTTTCCTGGGTGGTGTGAGTTGTGTGATACCTATATTTCTTTCCTGATGGAAGCAGCGAGAACAGAGCATGTGAGAACAATCCTTGATGATTGCTGCTGCTCTACAACAGCAGTGTTCCCCATAGATGTTCTCGGTAGTGGGAAGAAGGTTTGCCTGTGAAATTGTGAGGTGTGTCCACTACCTTTTGCAGGGCTTTACAGTCTGGGTTTTTGGTGTCCCCATACCAGACCATGTTGCAGCCAGCCAACACACTTCCCACCATCCATCTGTAGAAATTTGCCAGGGTTTCTGATACCATACCAAATCTCCACAAATTCCTGAGGAAGTAGAGGTGCTGGTGTGCTTTCTTCAGGATACCATTAGTGTGTTGGCTCCAGGAAAGATCCTCTGAGATAGTGACATCCAAGAACTGAAATTTGTTCACTTTCTCCACCTCTGATCCCCAATAAATCACTGGATCGTACACATCTGGTTTTCCCTTCCTGAAGTCACCAATAAGCTCCTTGGTTCTGGTGACATTGAGTGCAAGGTTATTGTTGGTGTACCATTTGGTCAAGTTTTCCATCTCCCTCCTGTATGCTGAAATATCACTTTTTATACAATGCACTACTGTGATAGTCAGCAAATTTGTAGATGGTGTTGTTGTTGAACCGAGTCACATAGTTATAGGTGTAAAGTGAGTAGAGCAAAAGGCTAAGAATGCAGCCACGTGGGGCTCCAGTACTGATGGAGATTGTGGAGATGTTCTTACCAATTCTCACTGATTGTGGTCTGTAGGGAAGAAAATCAAGGATTCCATTTACACAGTGGTGTGTTGAGTCCCAGATCTTGGAGTTTGCTGGTCAGGATTGAGGGGATAATGGTGTTGAATGCTGAACTGTAATTGATAATGAGCATCCTGATGGATGCATCTTTGCTGTCCAGGTGTTCCAGGGCTTTGTGTAGAGCCAGTGAGATGGCATCCACCATAGATCTGTTGCTATGATAGGCAAACTGGAACAGATCCATGTTGCTGCTCAAACAGGATATGATATGCTTCAACACAAGCCTTTTCAAAATAATACATCACTGTGGATGGGAGTGCCACTACAAAAAAGTCATTTTGTCAGGTTACTACACTCTTCTTGGGCACCAGTACAATTGATGCCTGTTTGAAACAGGTTGGTATCACACCCTGCCAGAGTGAGATGTTGAAGATATCCATGAATAAGTTGTTAAGCGCAGAGTTTTAATACTCAGTCAGAAACTCCATCCAGACTGTATGCTTTCCTCAGATTTACTGTCCTGAAGGCAGCCCACACATCATCCTCAGATATGGACAGGATGGGATCATCAGGAGACTTTCTTGTTCTTGTGATCAAATTGGGCATAGAGGCATCAAAGTTCATCAGAGAGTGAAACTTTGCTGTCTCCTACTGCACTGGATTTATTTATGTCATTTAGGCCCTGCCACAGCTGATGGGTATCCCTCATGGTTTCCATTTTCACCTGGAAACTCCACTTTGCCTTGGAGATGATTTTCCACAGGTCATGCTTGCTTCTTTTGTTGTGATATGGATTTCTGGACTTATCAGGTTCCAGATTTCAGTATTCATTGTGGTTGTGGATGGGGAAAACACTGAACGATATGGAGGGGATACACTCATCCACAGTTGTTTTGATAAAGTCTGTGACAGCCCAGGTGTAATCATTCAGATCCTCAGCTGAGTCCTTGAACACCATTCAATCTGCTGAATCAAGGAAATCCTACAACCTTTCTTCAGCTTCCTGCTGTCATCTTCTAGCTCTCCTGATCTCTGGAGCCTCTCTTTTTAGGCACTGTCTGTATGAAGGAAGAAGGAGCATAGATAGATGATGTGACTTGCCAAAATGCGATCTCTGAAAAGAACAGTAGTTCTTTCTTACCTTGGTGGAACAATGATTGAGTGTGCTGGGACCTCTGGTACAGCAGGTTACATGCTGGCTATAGTTGGACAGGTTTCACCATTAAGTACAGTACACTGACATAGACAGACAAATAATAAAGAGAGAGGTTTGATAGTTTTATATCAAGCTTTACATCAAGACTGTCTGGCTTAAGGATAGTAATTGCATTTAATGAGATGTCCACCCTCTGTCAAAATGTGAAATGTTGTGGACAATATGGCAGATAAAGAGATTTTGCAATCGTTTAGAATGGTGATGTTGTATGTTCTACTTATTTTGTCATTTTATTTAAGCTTTCTTGTATGTGCAACTAACAGTGTTAAAAACACTGGTATGGCAATGGTTAATGTGTAAAAGTTACACAAACTGGTTTCAAATAGTGATTTGTAACATTGAAACAAATATACATTGATATCTGTTCCTCCTCTGTATATTCTTTCAGACTATAAAAACATAAATGCAATATTAGCTCTCATCCACGAAAATATTCTAAATAGTTCATTTGTAGTTGATATTGAGTGAAGCTATTCTGCTGAGCATCTTGAGAATAAATTTATTGAAACCCCAAAAATGTAAAGCTCTGTTATAATGCCTACTTGATTCATCAGTATTGAGGGTTGTATTGATGTCAGTTCTTCTCTATACTTTTCTAAAATGTTGGTAATTGCCTTGATAAGAAGTTCACTGGATATACATTGCACAATGTACACTGCAAAATGAACATTGTACTAAAATTCTTGCTTGCTGCAGCTTAACGGGTCCTTTGTAAAATGTACAATTAAATCATGGCTGCGTGCTGAATTGAGGCAATTCCTAGCAGATAAAAGAAAGATCTACTTCCAATCAGAGAAATGTGGCAGCAGCTCTGAACACAAGTATTAGCAGAGAGAGAAAAATAAGAGTTCATTTTCTGAGATCCATGACCTTTCTGCAGAACTGGAAAAACAAGATTGCAGGCATTGTTTCAAACAGAAAAGAGGGCAAGGGATGGAGTGAACAAAGGGAAATGTCTGTGATAGGGTGGAGATCAGCAGAACTTCAGGTGACACGAATTCTGATGTTGTCTAAAAGAGGGTGATGTGTGCTTGTTAGTCAACTAATCCGCATGACAGAGTGTATATACACAGCAGAGTAAAGAAAGGAAAACAGTACTAGAACGGAGATGCAGAACATCTCAACTTCTGGACATCAGAAATAAGAAAATGACCTGATCTTTGGAGACAGAAATCTGATATCATGTTACAGGTGGTCGACTCTACTTCAGAAATAACCAGAATTTCCCAAATTGCTTTTCTGCTGTATATTCTACATCATCTGAGAGAGAAGTCACACAATAGACAAATTTACACTGCAGCATTCCCTCAGCATGCAGAAGGATAACCTAGATTATGTATTCAACTCTTCAGAGTCAGTCTTGAACCAACAACTTTCTGACTCAATAGTGAGAGAGTTTTCAGTGAGTCAAAATTGACAGATTGATTATGGGATGTACGAAGAAAGGTGGACAGGTAAAGCTATGATTGAACAAAAGGTTCAGTTCATTGGAGTTAATGTCCCTTTCTGTTCCTGATTTCATTACTAATGAATTAGTGAAATTGTTCAGTTGACTGACATAGCAATTAGCTTATCAAGAGCTCTTGACGATAAACACAGAGCATTCAAAATATCACCAGAATTGGATGCAACTCACCCTAAAAACAGTTGTTGCTCATGACAACCGTTGCTATGACAGTGGGAGCTGGACATATGCTGGATTTCAGAACTCCCGAGTTTTCATGACTCGCCAATTTAGATTATTAATTTCTAAAGGAACTCACTACTTTAAGGGAGAAGAGCAGTGCAAATTGTTGCTCATTTCAGAAAAGACTAAGCAGCAAAGATTTAAGACCAACTTCAGTTGGTATCACCTCTCTCCCTCCAATTCCTTGATAAATTTGCAATTCCCATCCCAGCCTCTTGATCATTCCCCCTCTACTCACAGTAATCCACACTGAACTAACAAGACCCTGCAATGCCACTCTCTACCATTTCTTCTTATTAATGGATCTTCAAATTTACTTTTTTGACCAAACATTTGGTTATCTGTACTAATATCTAATGCAGGTTGGTCTCAAATATTGCCAGACACTTTCCCAGCACCTCTTCAAATTAATTCCAAAATGATTGGGATATGACTGTTTCTGACTGGTTGTGGACTTCTGATTAACACCCACCTTCTACACACCTAATCAAACATACTTCAACAGAATTTAAAAATGTTTCCAGGAGAGTCAAATTAAAAGCAATAAAAAGAGATTAAAAATGGGATATTGATGGAGCATGAGACAATTCAAAAATCACCCACAGGATTCCACAGAAAACCCATTAACTAACAAGAACTGAGAAATGCCATGGTGTTACTTGGACATGGAACTGCATGAGGTGCTTTTAAGCTGCAGCACCCAGTTATTTTGTTTCAACCATGTAGTCAACAACTGAGTGTTTTATCTCCCGGGCATCGCCAGTATCCTATTAGTATTGAATATTATGGGAAAAGAGGATCGCTCAATTATGCTGCCACAGTGATCGAATAACATGCTTGAGTTCACTATCTGGATCCATGTGCAAAATGTCAGTGTGAGGCAGTAGAGTGCCTGATGCCCAGTAAACAGAAGTCCATATGAATCAACTTTCATCTGAGTGAGAGGAAAAATTAAATATCCTAATTTGACCCCAGCTTGCTGAAGAAGTAAATATGCCTGGACTCCACAACTCCAAGAAGTCTGTCATTCATTCAAGAGCTCTTTTATATATTACTGTCATATCGAAGGACAATATGTCAATCACATGCATCTTTGTACAGCGTATAAACAAAAGTTGACGAGATTCATTAATGTTAAAAAAAAGCTTGCTTTTCTTTCAAGTCCAAGATATCGTGGTATAATCTACGTCAATACCCACCAACAAGTCATTTTCCTGAGTCATTTTCCTGATGTGGTTTCAACAAAAATAGTACATGGCTCTGCCTCCTCCACACAAAGATAAAGGACTTGCTTAACATAAATGCTAACTCAAATTAAGGAACACCATTTCTCATTTTAAAACAGAGTTTCAAAAATTCTAAGATTTTTACAGTTAAAACTGCTCTTGGATGTTAAAATACATTTGATTTGACTGCACAATTGCCCCAGAAATGTAATTAAAATCAGGGTTACAAAGAGATCACAGGGGGCTTGTCTTCTCATTATGACATTCCATCATGTATTGAATTTTCTTAATGAGCATTTTAACATTTAGACCTGACAGGCCATGCAGCCCAGTTGAATTGATAGCCAGTAAATACTCGTGGCTGACAGGCAAGAGCATCAGTGAGACAGGCAGACAAGTTAGTGCTGTGGGCAAGCTAACAGTGGTTTGGTAAGTATTTTGGTAAGCATGGACATATAGCATCTGAACTCAGATTTTCATAAGCAAGCAGGCTAGGATGGTCTTGGCCAGCATGTTGATGGGTCACAGCATTGAACTGATGAAGAAATTATTTCAAACTGACCAGTAATGTCTCAGGGCAGATAGAACTGCAGCACCCAAGCAGAGATGGGCCAGCAAAGACATGGGGGTGATGAGCCAGCAAAGACATGGGAGTGATGAGCCAGCAAAGACATGGGGGTGATGAGCAGGAAGTCCATAGGTAAGACAGGTTGCATTTGGTGTATTTGTGAAAATGCAAAGAGGGACTGAGAAATACATACAGTAAACCCGTCTGTCAGTAGGTTGGAAAGATTGGCCAGCTTCAGAACATTTCATGTGAGTAGGCAAATGAGAGACAAACCAATAATTTTTCAACAGTCAAAGTCTAGCACATGATCCATGAAAATGCAAAAAACCACAGATGCCTTAAAATCAAATTGTCCACATAGAGCATGTGCAGAGTTGTGATGCTGCAGGTACTGCAGAAGTCTCATAGCTCCATTATCCCAGATTTGATCCAGAGTTCTGGTCAGTCAGTGTGGAGTTTGCAAGTTTTTCCTGCATGATGTTCCCATGTGGTGGCTGCTGCTTCTTCTGTTATCTCAGCCATTTGATGGTTGTGAGGTTAATGGGAAACTTTAAATCATCTCCAATGCAAGAGGGTGGAAAATTGGGGCAAGGGGAATGAGAGAATGGGGCAAGGGGAAATAAGTGGAGGAATGAGATTGTTCTGGGAGCCAGCATAGATTTGATGAAATGAATAATTCAATTCACAGTTCTGTCTGCAAATTAATCAAAAGCCCTTTTGAAGTAATTAGGTTACCATTTTATAGTTGATCATCAGCTACTTAATCATGACATACATCATGGAGCATAGGCATACCTGATAGGCTCTCAGTTGTCCACCTTACCATGAATAGCTCTCAACTACACAAACTAGAATTCACCATTTGTACCTTCACCACATTTACTCCTTTCTGATGAAGTGCAGGCCTGCTTTTGTACTGTTGGGTTTAATATATGACAACAAACTTTAAGAAGTGTTAATGTCAATTTCTTTTTCAAACTGTGGTTTACAGAACTTACAGCAGTCCAGTTTTGAAGATGGTAATGACGGGAGTGCATAGTTGTGGATTACTAAAGTTTGTGCCATGTTGGATCATGGCTACCATCCAAATGATAGGATGTTTAGTGAGAGGTCTAGAATACTAGAATGCCAACTATCACTGTTCCCAGCAGAAAATTTTAAAGCAGCTTAGGGGTATTATGGAAGGCCAACACATTCAATCAGCAGATAGAAATCAGTAGCATTAGAAGTTGGGTGAAGGAACTTCTACCCAAATAGACAACAGCTGAGACTTTGTACAAGAGAAGCTAAGGTGGGATGATCCCTGTGGACGTGTTACCAATGGTACAGACTGGATAATGTTTGTAACATGAACACAATCTCCACCAGTGTCTATGCTCCAACCCTCCAGGCGGAACCAGCAGAAAAGGACAAGTTCTACACTGATCTGCGCAACCTCATTCAACGCACCCCTACAGCTGACAAGGTTGTCATCCTTGGTGACTTCAATGCTCACGTCAGCAAAGACTCAGAAACCTGGCCAGGAATCCTAGGCAAGCATGGTGTCGGAAAGTGCAGTGACAACGGGTGCCTCCTGTTGGAGCTCTGCGCAGAACAGCGGCTTGTCATTACAAACACCCTTTTTCAGCAGAGGGACAGCCTGAAGACTACCTGGATGCATCCCCGATCCAAACACTGGCACCTCCTGGACTACGTCCTGGTGCAAGAAAGAGACAAACGAGATGTGCTCCACACCAGGGTCATGCCCAGCGCGGAATGCCACACTGACCACCAGCTGGTTCGCTGCAAGCTCAACCTTCACTTCAAGCCAAAGTCCAGGAACAGTAAAGCCCCCAGAAAGAAGTTCAATGTTGGAAACTTGCAGTCAGACGAAGTGAGAGGAAACTTCCAGGCAAACCTCAAAGCAAAGCTCAAGGATGCAATCCGCCTCACGGACTCGTCCCCTGAAACCCTCTGGGATCAGCTGAAGACTACCATACTGCAATCCACTGAAGAGCTACTGGGCTCCTCCTCCAGGAAAAACAAGGACTGGTTCAACGAAAGCAACCAGGAAATCCAGGAGCTGCTGGCAAAGAAGCGAGCTGCCCACCAGGCATCCTTGCAAAGCTGTCCTGGCCAGAGAAGAAACGAGCCTTCCGTCGCGCATGCAGCCATCTTCAGCGCAAATCCCAGGAGATCCAAAATGAGTGGTGGACTAGCTTCGCCAAACAAACCCAGCTCAGCGCGGACATTCGAGACTTCAGGGGTTTTAACGAGACTCTAAAGCAGGGGTGTCAAACTCAAATTCACGGAGGGCCAAAATTAAAAATTTGGACTAAGTCGAGTGCCGAACTAAATATTTATTGAAAATTTTCAACAACATCTGCATGTTTTCTCTTCTTTCAACATATGTAATGTTAAACTTTAGGATTTTACTTTAGGAGGATAACGTTACAGGTCAGGAGTAGGTAGCTCAAGTTCACCCTTTGCTTGACCTGAGGGAAACATATTTGGTCCCTGTGGAGATGTAGTCAGCATTCACAGGCTGTGTCCATTTTGGCCTGCATCAGGACTCAGCATTTCCTGCTCACTCCTCAGGCTCTAGGCCTCTATTCACCCTCGACCCACCATCCCTCTACCTGACCAGTCCTTTACCCAACCTCTACTCACCCCTCACGCCACTCGCTCTGCCTCTACCCACCCCATCCTATACACGCCCCTCTACTGCCTCTCCCCTCAACCTGTTCCTTCCTCTACCCATCTCTCACCCTCTAATCACCCCTCCCCTACTTGCCCTGCCCCTCCCCTTTTACCTCTTCCCTATCCACCCCTCCTTCTACTCATCCCTCCCTCTAACTGACCCTCGCACCACCATAACTTCCCCTGCCCATTACTCCTCACCTACACCCTCTGCCCACCCTGCTTACCCACCCACTCAGGCCCAGCGCGCTGCCGATCAGCCTTTGCGGAACAGCGGGGGCCGTGCGCAGCCTGCCATGTCCGTCGCGCTGACAGGAAATCACAGACGCTCGCCAATCCGCCGCACTGCTCGACAGGTGGGAGAAGTGACTGGTTGTGCGGGGAGCCTTCCAACTGGCTTGCCGGCTGATGACATCAACAGACTTCTCGTGTTACAATTTTGTTTTCCCCGTTCTCAAAGTTTGCACGGTCAATCTGCAACACTCTTGCTCCCTCCGCGTCCCGTGGATCTGATGCCCGGGTGTTGTTAGGATTCCCAGCAGAAGGTTTGTGGAACTTTACCATTCTGGATTCCATTTTGAGAATATTCTGGCCATCTTTTAAGGGGGGTGGTTTTAGGGGGCAGGGGATAGTTAGGGGGTGGGGAAGGATGTCCAATGAAGGGGGAGGATGTTGGGGGTGACATTACCAAAAAACAGCATTGGCTCTCGCTGCAGGGCGGGCCACCTCTAATACATTTTTGAAATGATCTTGCGGGCCAAATATAATTATATCGCAGGCCAAATTTGGCCCACGGGCCAGAGTTTTACATGTGTGCTCTAAAGGCTGTGTACGGCCCGTCACCCCAAGTCCAAAGCCTGATGCGCAGCTCAGACGGCAACGTCCTCCTCAGCGACAAGATCTCCATCCTCAACCGATGGTCAGAACACTTCCAATCACTTTTCAGTGCCAACCGCTCAGTCCAAGAATCCGCCCTGCTCCAGCTCCCTCAACAGCCCTTAAGGCTAAAGCTGGATGAGGTCTTCACCCGGGAAGAGACATATAAGGCAATTGAACAACTGAAAAGTGGCAAAGCAGCAGGTATGGATGGAATCCCCCCAGAGGTCTGGAAGGCTGGCGGCAAAACTCTACATGCCAAACTGCATGAGTTTCTCATGCTCTGCTGGGACCAAGGAAGCTGCCTCAGGACCTTTGTGATGCCATCATCATCACCCTGTACAAAAACAAAGGCGATAAATCAGACTGCTCAAAACTCAGGGGAATCACGCTGCTCTCCATTGCAGGCAAAATATTCGCTAGGATTCTCCTAAATAGAATAATACCTAGTGTCACCGAAAATGTCCTCCTAGAATCACAGTGTGGCTTTGGTGCAAACAGAGGAACTACTGACATGGTCTTTGCCCCCAGACAGCTCCAAGAAAAGTGCAGAGAACAAATCAAAGGACTCTACATCACCTTTGTTGAGCTCACCAAAGCCTTCGACACCGTGAGCAGGAAAGGGCTTTGGCAAATACTAGAGCGCCTCGGCTGCCCCCCAAACTTCCTCAACATGGTTATCCAACTGCACGAAAACCAACAAGATCGGGTCAGATACAGCAATGAGCTCTCTGAACCCTTCTCCATTAACAATGGCATGAAGCAAGTCTGCGTTCTCGCACCAACCCTCTTTTCTATCTTCTTCAGTATGATGCTGAAACAAGCCACGAAAGACCTCAACAATGAAGATGGTGTTTACATCGGGTACTGCACGGATGGCAGTCTCTTCAATCTGAGGCGCCTGCAAGTTCACACCAAGACACAAGAGCAACTTGTCCGTGAACTACTCTTTGCAGATGATGCCGCTTTAGTTGCCCATTCAGAGCCAGCTCTTCAGCGCTTGACGTCCAGTTTTGCGGAAACTGCCAAAATGTTTGGCCTGGAAGTCAGCCTGAAGAAAACTGAGCTCCTCCATCAGCCAGCTCCCAACCATGACTACCAGCCCCCCCACATCTCCATCGGGCACACAAAACTCAAAATGGTCAACCAGTTTACCTATCTTGGCTGCACCATTTCATCGGATGCAAGGATCGACAACGAGATAGACAACAGACTCGCCAAGGCAAATAGCGCCTTTGGAAGACTACACAAAAGAGTCTGGAAAAACAACCAACTGAAAAACCTCACAAAGATTAGCGTATACAGAGCCGTTGTCATACCCACACTCCTGTTCAGCTCCGAATCATGGGTCCTTTACCGGCATCACCTACGGCTCCTAGAATGCTTCCACCAGCGTTGTCTCCGCTCCATCCTCAACATTCATTGGAGTGACTTCATCCCTAACATCGAAGTACTCGAGATGGCAGAGGCCAACAGCATCGAATCCACGCTGCTGAAGATCCAACTGCATTGGGTAGGTCACGTCTCCAGAATGGAGGACCACCGCCTTCCCAAGATCATGTTATATGGCGAGCTCTCCACTGGTCACCGTGACAGAGGTGCACCAAAGAAGAGGTACAAGGACTGCCTAAAGAAATCTCTTGGTGCCTGCCACATTGACCACCGCCAGTGGGCTGATATCGCCTCAAACCATGCATCTTGGTGCCTCACTGTTCGGTGGGCAGCAACCTCCTTTTTTTTTTGTGTTTTATTTTTATTTTATTTTTTTTTTATTTTTAAAACTAAACCCCCCACCCCCCCGCCTCCGCTCGCTCCCGGGACCGGAGAACGGACGGAGCTCCACCACCACCGTCTGCCAGCAACCAAGATCAAACCTCCTTTGAAGAAGACCGCAGAGCCCACCTCACTGACAAAAGACAAAGGAGGAAAAACCCAACACCCAACATCAACCAATCAATTTTCCCTTGCAACCGCTGTCCCACATCGGACTTGTCAGCCACAAACGAGCCTGCAGCTGATGTGGACATTACCCCTCCATAAATCTTCATCCGCGAAGCCAAGCCAAAGAAAGAAAATCTCCACCATTGGTAACAAGTCCTAAAAATATTACAGTTAAAATATAACAGTGTAATAGAAATGATCATAGCAGCTCCTTGATTCTTGTTGATTTAGAATAGATTTATTTATGAGAATCACAAAAGCCATTTTCAGCCCCAAGCTGCAAGCCCATTCTCGTGACATGATATCTTTGTTATCTCTGAACCTGACCATTCCAGTTTTCTCCTGACCAGCTTCCTAGTTTCCACACTGTTGGGTGGGAAGGGAAAAGTTCAGTGGGTTCAAAAAATAGCAGGTCTGGACACAGGCTGAATGTGGAAATAATCTTTATTGAAACACAAATAAGGCAATCGCTATAGGGATAAACAAGCAAGTATTCTCAATCACACTACAGTACAACCAGTTACATCGGACTTGATACTAGCAACTGTTTATGCAAGCTTATCACAACCAAGGACTACTTAAGAATTTCATGCATGTTACATTCTAAATGTAGTATAATGTGACAATAATGAAATCTTTACCTTTTTACAATGCGTTACCCACGATTCCTTGTCTAACATGGGCAGTGTTCAGATGCCATCTCCAATATACAACAGCCCTGATCCCTCTGTAGTGCACACCTTACCAATGACTCCACCAGCATTGTTCATAACACAGTTCGTCTCGGGGCCAAAGAGCTATTGCATTTGGTCGACTTTAGAGGTCAGTAAGATGGAGGGTCCGGCCCAAGTAATCACCAGGTGATTAAAGAGGCCAATGGTCAGGTGTGCACTAATGGGTAGGCAGAATCCAATCTTGATTTGGCAGGTGATGCAACTTCTGACTAGGTTCCAGATGGAGAGGCCACATGACCCTCCACAATTTACACTACACACGCAATGTAAATAACTTAATCCAAAATGCTTCTTTGTTAAATCTTCTGCATTTAAGGAAATATAAAGATTCAACTTAGTTAATGGATGAGTTAGTTCCAAGAGAAAAGAGTTTGAGGAATTAAAAGAGTCATTGGTGCATGGAAAATGAAAGAAGATTATAAAAGATAAGGACGGCCAAGATGATGAAATCATTTGACTTTGAGGCTGAGAATTTTAAACTAAGTTTTGGAGCCAAATCTCATGTAGGTGACATTAACAGGGAGGATACGTGAGTAGCACTTGGTACAGAGATGGATCGGAGCAGCAGAATTTTGAACAACTGATATTTACCGAAGGTTAGAAATCTAGATATTGGAAAGGTCAATCTACAAGTGACAAAAGAACAGATTAAGGTTTCAACAGCACATGAATGAGGCATTAAAAGAATGGAAAATATTTTGGAAAGTGAATAGATTGTCCTTATGAGGGAGTTAAACAAGAAAATCTGCAGATGCTGTGATTGTAATTTACACAAAAATGCTGGAGAAACTCAGCAAGTCATAAGACCAAGAGGTAGGGCATTAGGCCCATCGAGTCTGCTGTGCCATTCCATCATGAACTGATCTATTCTACTACAGTCCCCTCCCCTGCTTTCTTCCCATAAACTTTGATACCCTGACTATTCAGATACTTAGCAATCCAAACCTTAAATACACTTAGTGACCTGGCCTCCACAACCTCCCACAATATCAAATTCCAAAGGTTCACCACTCCCTGACTAAAGAAATTCCTCTACATCTCTGTTTTAAATAGGTACCCTTCAATCCAGAAGTTGTGCCCTCTTGTCATAGACTCCCTCACCATGCAAAACAACTTTACTACATCTATTCTGTCCAGGTCTTTCAACATTTGAAATGCCTTTATGAGGAGTACAGTCCAAGAGCCGTCAAGCATTCCTCTTATGCAAATCCCTTCATGTAGGTTTCTTAATGTAGCAAAAGCAAAGAGACATAACCAATGTTTCAGGTCAGAGCCCTTCATCAAGGCATGAGCAAAAAGCAGCCAGGCACTGGAATAGTCAGTGGAGGGTCAGGAGCACAGTGTCACAGGAAAGAGGTCAGAGGTGGATACGGGTGGGAGGACACTAGAGAAAATATGCTGAGAAGTGATGGGAAGGGGATAGCTCACTGAAGAGAGGGAAGGGAATGGAGAGCTGGAGTTAAGGAGGCAGAGGGATTGGGAAGAGGGTCAGTGGTGAAGCCTAATGGAAACTAGAGAATCTAATGGCATCCAGATAGAGAGTGCTGAGACGGAATATTAGGTGTTGTTCCTTCAATTTATGGGTGCCCTTGGTTTGGCAGTGCACGAGACCATGGATGGACAGGTTGGCATAGAGTGGGGTGCAGAATTGAAATGGTTGGCCATTGGGATATCCCCCATTGCTGAAATGATCTACCAGTCTGCGACCAATCTCTCCCATGAACAGAAAGCCACAAGGAGACTACCGGATACAGTAGATAGCCCCCACAGATTCACAAGTGAATTGTTGCTTTTTTTGGAAAGTCTGTTTGGAGCCCCAAATCGTGGTGATAGATGTGTTGTGGGCGTAAGTAGGCAACAAGGGGGCAATTAGTGGGAAGAGATGTGGACAAGGGAGTCACGGAGGGAGCAGTCCCTGTGGAAGGTGGAGAGGGGAAGATGCGTCTTGTGGTGGGATCGTGTGGCAGGTGATGAAAATTGCAGAGGATACAATGTTCGACGTGGAGGCTGCGAGGTGGTAGCTGTGGACAAAGGGAATCCTGTCCTTGTCTTTGCGATGGAAATTTTGTGCTGAAAGTTTACTTCAAGGTTTAATAGAACTGCAAAGTTGTGAATAAAGGTAAACATTCCATTATTGTCATGTAACATTTATAATGTGACATACATGAAATTCTTTAATTTTGGGGGCAGATAGAGAGTCACCACTTTGTCCAGAAGATGAGTTAAATGTGAAATTGTCAACAGTGAATAGCATAGAGGCTATACCACAAGCAAAATGATATGGCTTTCGTCAGAGCTTTTCTAGGAAATAGAAACAACTGGAAACTTTCAAATATTCAGTTGCATAAAAGACAAGATTACATTTTGGAATGAGTACATCATCAAGAAAGGAAAAGTTGAAAATTGACGAAGGGCTCAGACTTGAAATGTTGGTTATACACCTTTACCTCCTAAAAGTCTGCAGACTTCCTTGTTTCACTCATTGAAAATTGTTTGCAGCTTACATGGACACCAGAATCAGAGTTGGGTATTTTGAAGAGAAGGCTCTGAATGGAATGGGAACAGTCCTGTGGAGAAAATATTGTTTATAATAGTAGCTAACATGAGGTCCACAGAGCAAATGAGCTTGAACTAGATTTTTATGGAACTGTGACACGAGTTTGGAGGACATTGTTGAATACAAGAATATTTTAGACTAGTGGAAGAACCCTTAGTGAAAGCAAGATATTGCAGAAGCTGCAGTAATCCACATATATTGGGCTTGATTTACTCAGTCACTCGCTAAAACAAAAGTGGTGGAACGAGATTTAATTCCAACTTTCAAAAGGAACTGGATAAATTATAAGGAGAATTTTACATTGGTTTGGACTGTGGTGAAGAAATCCTGATCCTCCCACCCACTATGCACATCAATTTTTCAGCCATTTCATTGGATCTGAAGAGAAGATCCTCAGTAATTTTCCATCAACATTATTCAGTAATCCCAAACACCAGTGTAACATTTCTTACAGCGCAGCTCAGTGGTTAGAGCACTGGTCTTATAAACCAGGCGTCGCGAGTTCATCCCTCGCTGGGATCTCATTTCTGTGAGGGGTGCTTACGGTAGACAAAGTTAATGAATTTCATGCATGTTACATTCTAAATGTAGTAACAATAATGGAACATTTACCTTTATCTCTCCACACTCCTGGATGGCCTTAAATCTAATAATTTCCCCCCTTTATACAAGTCCTGGTCTTGATCAAGTTCTGACCTGGGCCATGACCATTGCCCTCAGAATGATTGAGATCAGGAGACAGCCACCCATCTCTGTGCAAACTGTGGATTTGCTAAGATTGTGCAGAAACAGATGCAAGGGTCCTTGTAACAGTTCATTCTCAGCGGCAGCATGACAGAGTGCTCTCTGATTTACATCTTTTACCTGGGGAAGGACACAGAGACAAACATCTGTGCTAGGAGAAGATCATAAACCCATTAACTCTTTGGTCTGCACAAAATTCCTTGGTCTTCTGGCACAGGATGATGTCAATGAGGAAATGTTGCTGATTGGCACATTCCAGGCTGGAGGCATGCATGCTGAGGGACACACTGAAGCTTGATGCTGCCATTAAGGACTTTGTGAAGGGAAGGACCCCACTTTGGAGGCTTCCACTACTGGGCAGAGAAGTGCTGAGAGTGGTGGGGAATCCCCTCCAACAACTGAAAGGGGAATAATCACAAAGACCCACATTAGTAGCAATGGTGCTTGTGGTGATGCAACCACAGCAATGGGCTGCGTGCCCACCAGCCTACTGCAGGGGGAAACCTCTGTACCTGCAGGTCAACAACCTGGGAGGCTGATTCAACCTGGCCAGCTGTATATAGACTTGAGCCGGCCCCTACCGAGCCAGTCACACAGGTGGAGCCATCGAGATACAACAACTGGTGTACAGAGTTTAAGTGGATTAAAGCCTGTAGTACACTCTTTCCTGCATTTTGCATCTGCTTGCTGCACCACAGTGCAACCCCAATGCTACAGAGTATAATCAATGGCTAACACTACAATGTGCAAGAATGAAATGTATAAAGGAATATAACACCAAGAATATAAAAGATTTTACATGGTTTTCCTTTGTATCCATTTTCATTGTGAAGAAGGTTTAATTTTAGAAAAAAAAAGATATCCATGGATCCTGTCTGACCTGTCAAGTTGCTATCCACACTGATCAATTTTGGCACTTCCAAACCAGGTCCACAACACCTTCAGGTTGTCATACCTGACAGTGAAGCAGATGGCAGACAGATAAGGCCAATTGGCAAAAAGCATTGCCTCGCTTTTCTTCTGGTTAATTCACTCCAGCGCCCGATGCTAACTCAAACTGACCTGACCCCAAATGCTGATCAGTCTGCAGACTGATCGCACATCTGAACAGAAGGTGGCAACATTGTCCACGTACAGGGAGGATTTGACCCAAGTACCTCTACTACTGAGCGATGTCACCCCTCTCACATTTTTTTTTAAACTTGTTCCACATGCTCCTGCCCCACTGAAATGGTATAATCTTACTTTGACTCCACTCTTTCCCCCGGTCTAGTCTTTCCCTAACTAATTCTGTGATACTTCAGATGCCCTCCATCATTTTAACAACTTCCAATTTCATGAACTGGACTGCTTCATTTTCATTATAGATGTTCAATCTCTATACATCTCCAACCCCCATACAAAGCTCTCAAAGCCCTTCATTTGTTTCTTAACAACAGACCCAACAAGTGCCCCTCCACAACCACTATGGTCAGCCTGGCAGAACTTGTTGCCACCCTCAATTACTTCTCCTTTGACTCATCCCATTTTCTCCAAATCAAAGGATTAGTCATGGGTATCTGCATGGATCCCCAGTTATGCCTGTCCTTTTGTTAGTTAGATGGAGCAATCCATGCAACAAGCTTATAACCAGCAAGCCTCTTCAATTCTTCCTCTGCTACATTGACGGCCATATTGGTGCTGCCATAATGAGCTTGTCAACTTTATCCACTTTGCTGCTACTTTAACCCAACCTCAAATTCCCTTGGACTTTCTCCAATGACACCTTCTCCTTTCTTGATCTCTGTCTCCACCTTGGGAGACAAATTTTCTACAAACCCACCAAATCCTGCAATTACCTCAACTACACCTCTTCTATCCCTTTCTCTATCAGGATGAAGTTTTCCATTCCAGATTATCTGATATGTTCTCCTTCTTCAAAAAACATGGCTTCCTCTCTACCACCATCAACTTAGCCCTGACCGACTCCTGGCTGCTCTGTCCCTAGATGCAATAAGGACAGATTCCCCTTGTCTTCACCTACCATGACACCTACTACATGACCTCACCAGCAGACACATTGTTCACTCACCTCACCTCTCCCCTTCCTGCAGGGACAGCTCCCTCTGTGACTCCCTTGTCCACTCGTCCCTTCCCATTAATCACTTCCTTAGTGACCTACACTAAGTATACAGAGCCGTTGTCATACCCACACTCCTGTTCGGCTCTGAATCATGGGTCCTCTACCGGCATCACCTACGGCTCCTAGAACGCTTCCACCAGTGTTGTCTCCGCTCCATCCTCAACATTCATTGGAGCGCTTTCATCCCTAACGTCGAAGTACTCGAGATGGCAGAGGTCGACAGCATCGACTCCACGCTGCTGAAGATCCAGCTGCGCTGGGTGGGTCACGTCTCCAGAATGGAGGACCATCGCCTTCCCAAGATCGTGTTATATGGCGAGCTCTCCACTGGCCACCGTGACAGAGGTGCACCAAAGAAAAGGTACAAGGACTGCCTAAAGAAATCTCTTGGTGCCTGCCACATTGACCACCGCCAGTGGGCTGATATCGCCTCAAACCGTACATCTTGGCGCCTCACAGTTTGGCGGGCAGCAACCTCCTTTGAAGAAGACCGCAGAGCCCACCTCACTGACAAAAGGCAAAGGAGGAAAAACCCAACACCCAACCCCAACCAACCAATTTTCCCCTGCAACCGCTGCAACCGTGTCTGCCTGTCCCGCATCGGACTTGTCAGCCACAAACGAGCCTGCAGCTGACGTGGACATTTACCCCCTCCATAAATCTTCGTCCGCGAAGCCAAGCCAAAGAAGAAGTGACCTACCACTGTGATCACAGGAAGTGCAGCACTTTCACCCTCACCATTGTTCGGGGGCCCACACAGTCCTTCCAACTGAAGCAATACCTCACTTGTGAATCTGTGGGGGTAATTTACTGCATGCAATGCTCCCATTGTGGTCTTCACTATGTCAGAGAGCCTGGACTCAGACTAGGAGATCATTTTGCTGAGCACCTTCGCTCTGTCCACAGCAAAGACAGGAATCTCTTAGTGGCCTACAGTTTTAATTCTGTGCTCCACTCCCACATGTCTGTCCTGGCCACGTGCATTGCCAAATCAAGGCCCGTGTAAATTTGAGAAGGAACACCTAATATTCCATCTGGGCACTCTCCAACCAAATGGAATTAACATCAACTTCCTCTGGTTTTTGTTTGACCACTCCCCTGTATCCTCGCTTCCCTGATCCTCTGTTTCTTTTCATCCATCTCTCCAACCCCTCCCTCTCTTTTCAGAGACCTATCTCCTCCCTTTTCACCTCAGCTCTTTTCCCAACCCACCTCCCTCTTCACTTCTCAGCTCTTTTCCCAACCCACTCATATGTAGCTATGACCTCTTGCCTGTGATCTTGTGCTCCTCCCACAGCCCCCCCCCCCACCTTTTTATACAGCCATCTGCCTGCTTTTTGCTCCTACTTTGATGAAGGGCTCAGGCCCAAAACCTTATGATTCTTTGCTACATAAAAATTCTGCGTAACTGTTGAGTTTCTCTAGCATTTCTGTGTAAAACTACAATCACAGCATCTGCAGATCTTCTTGTTTATCCTCACCCCTCTTATGCCCTTGTTCTGCCTGATGGATTTGGAAAAGGGCTCTATCCAGCAACAAACAAGGTAGGAGGCAGCAGGCTTGATGGGTAAACTGAATTGCACTATGGATGTTCATATAGAGCAACTGAATCCAATTTCTGATTCCCTTCCCAAAGCCCATTTTGGAGAGTGCATCCATCTGTTGATGGACATCTCATAGTTCAAGCTGACCAGGCAGGTGTCCACCCTCTTCCCCTGCATGTAGGCGATGGCATCTCTGAGCAGTGCACAAGATTTTCCTGTCAAGTACAGCACAAGCTCTTCCAACAATTATTTGATTCCAGCATCTGCAGTTTCTGTGTTTCACTAGTTCACAGATCCTACAGGTTGATTTCCTCAATTGCCTCAGCTAATTATCATGGGAGTAGTCTTTTTTTTGGGGAACACTGTCTGTTGCTTCTACAAAGCCATAATTTGGTTAAAAATAAACACCATTCCCAACCCCCATTACTCAGATGCAAATATTTACTCTGCTGTCTTTCTTGACACTCCCACATCATATCACACAAGAGCTCATCAGTTCCTACTTGGCAGGGTGTGATCTCTTGAGAGGCTTTCTCAGTTTCTAGGTGTCTCCCTCTAGATTACTTTGAAATGACTCACCAAACAACAGGGTGTGTTTCTTCTACAATCTATTGAATTGCCAATAATAGCCTTCTTACTGCCTGTAAATGTTATAACCAGATAAGATTCATATTTGGAAAGTATCCTACAAAAATAAATTCTATAATAAATTCAGAAACATAATGTTATTAAATTGACAGACATTCCACGAAATAATTAAGTTATTCAATTCCTTCAGGAGTTGCATCAGCTGCCAACAAATTCAGGCAATCATGAGGCTTTCATATATTTTATGGATTAGGTAATGAAATAACTATAAATAGTAAATATTTCATATCTTTTTGTAAATTAAGATAAATTAGAGATCCTACATGAATGAAGCCGTTATGGAATATTGTCATGGAACACATACAATTCGATCTGTTCAGAATGGAAATAATTTAGAATATAACAGGAAAGTCTGCACGTGCTGGGATTGTATTGCAATACACAAAAGTGCTGGTAAAACGTAGCAGGTCACACAACATCTATAGAAAGTAAGGGTAATCACTAGCTCTTTTTCCACTGGGCATCCCACGTAATTGACCGTGCAGTTGTCCCGGTTAAAGAAGCTGTTTTCGCTGTTTCCACTGGGCATCTTTTAACTGGGACATTAACTGCTTTCCTTCGGACTACAAGTCATCCCCAGGAATAGGAGGGTCTGCAATACCTGTAGTCCAGGGATGCAATTATGTAATTTTGTCCTTTTTCCACTAGTTTAATTGGGACACCAGCATCAACTGACACTGGGGATTAGAATGGGGGTCAATTCCTGGTGTGATTTGACGCCAGCATGCCGATTGAGTTGCTTTTGCACTAGACCCTTATCCAGTAAATTGGGTGTCAATTTCTGGGGAAAAAGGGCTTTAAAAAAAAAAATTCACGCAGCATCTATAGAAAGTAAGGGTAACCACTATTCCTTTTTCCACTGGCATCCCAATTAATTGGCCATGCAGTATCCCAGTTAAAGAAGCTATTTTTGCTGTTTCCAATGGGCCACTTTGAACTCTCCACCTGCCCTCGGCCACGTCATTGGCACCAAGCATCAGTATCGTCTCGTAATGCTTGACACAATAAAGAGTCCTCGTGCCCCATGTCAGAGGGGCAGATGGCATTAACGACAGGTAGGTCCACCCCCCCAAAGCTGAATGAGCCCCACTCAAAGTTATGTTCTGGCACCAGCCCTGATGCTGAGTGACCTGCTTAGTTTCTCCAGAACATTTTTTGCATTGTACAAGCAGCACAAAACATGCCCTGCTGCCCACAATTTTGTGCCAACGTATATAAAAATACACCACAACAAATCTTTCCAAATTTTGCACCCATAGCCCCCTATTTTTTCTTTCATCCATGTATCTGTCTAAGAGTTTTCCAAATTTTCCTATTTAACCAGCCACCACCACCATCTCTAGCAATGCATTCCAGGCACCCACCACTCTCTGTGTAAAAAACCTAGCTCTGACATCTCCCCTAAACTTTTTTCCACTCACCTTCAAAGAATGCCCTCTGGTACTTGTTGCTCAAAGAAAAAGCCCCAGTGCAGTCACCCTTACTTCATAAGATATGTTCTCCAATCCAGGAAACATTTTGGTAAATTTCCTCTGCACCCTCTCTAAAGCTTCTACATTTTTCCCGTTATGAGTTGATAAGCAATACTCCAAGTGTGGTCCAACTAGAATTGCATAGAGCTGCAACATTACCTCACGGCTCTTGAATTCAATCTCCCATCTAATGAAGACAACCAAACCATCTGTCTTCATAACCATTCTAACCATTTAACCTGCAGCAACCTTGGGGGATTTATGGACTTGAACCCCAAGATCCCTTTATTTCTCTACACTTTTAATAATCTTGCCATGACTCAGTCCTCAAGTTTGACCTTCCAAAGTGCATCACTTCACACTTCTCCACATTGAACTCCACCTGCCATCTCTCCACCAACCTTCTATACTATCCACAATACCTCCAATGTTCATGTCATTTGCAAACTTACAGACCCACCCTTCCATTTCTTAATTCATGTCATTTATAAAAATCACAAAGAACTGGGGTCCCAGAACAGATCCCTGTGGAATGTCTCTAGTTACCAACCTCCAAGCAGAATATATACTTCCATCCTCTTCCTTCTTCAGGCAAACCATTTCCTAATCTATACATCCAAGGTCCCATAAAACCCATGCCTCATGAATTTCCTGAATAAGCCTACTATGACAGACCTTATCAAACACCTTACTGAAATCCATTTCCACCACACCCACCATCAATTTCATCAATTTCTTTCAACACCTTCTCCCAAAACTCAATTTGGCTCATGAGGTATGAGATTCCCTTCACAAAGCCTTGCTGACTATTCCTGAGAAGACTATGCTTCTCTAAAGGTTCCTAAATTCTTTCTGTAAGAATCCTCTCCAATAGTTATCCCACTCTAACACAAGACTCACAGGTCAACAATTCCCAGGATTCTCTCTATTATCTTTGAGACAAGGTGAGGATTAAACAGCCCGATTAAACGTAAGCGAGTCTTGGCGTATATTAAGAAAATGAAAATTGATATTCCTTTTTTTACAAGAAACACGTTTGAATGTGAAGGAAAGTATGAAATTAAAGAGGGACTGGGTTGGGCACGTATATTCTTCTTCATTTAATTCTAGGGCTAAAGGTGTAGCAATTTTGATACATAAAAATTTATCTTTTGAATTACAATCAATGGAGGAAAAGGCAGGATGTATTCTTAAATTGAATTGTAAGATTTTTAGTGAATTTTGGACTTTACTTAATATTTATGCCCCAAATGCAGATGATGAAATATTTATTTCAGATACATTTTTATGTTTGGGTCAGGCTAATGATAATATTTTAGTTAGTGGTGATTTTAATTGTGTTTTTTTAACCTTTATTAGATAAATCTCCGAAGAAAGTTAAGAAATCCAAGTTGGCAGTTCAGGTTCAAGCGTTGATGAAAGATCTTAATTTAGTAGATATTTGGAGACGTCTTAATCCGACAGAAAGATTTCTCCTTTTATTCATCTAGACATGAATAATTTTCAAGGATTGACTTCTTTTTAGTATCGGCACACTTATTAGGGAAAATACAACAAGTGGAATATAAAAGTAGGATGATTTCAGATCATTCTTTGTTATATTTTACATATGCAACTTCTGAGAAAATTCAAATGGCCTATTGTTG